>NC_069119.1:19737341-20344007 GCF_025612915.1 Magallana angulata
ATTTGTTCATACACATTGAAATTAATTAAGAGGAGCGTGGTTTATTCTATGTTATTTTCTCGTGAATGTTATTTTTACCCAAAGTTTTTTTTCGTAAGTTGCCTTACCTTGTAGTTTTATTCAATAAACAACATACAAAAAAAATACCGAAAAAACCCCCAGAGAGAGCTCTTTTATCTTCTCTTTTAACAACACGGTTATTCCTTGAATGAAATCATCAATAGGGAAATTCAATATATATCACTGATAAGTAATAATTCACCATACCACAAAGAAATCATATTGATCCATGCCTCAATGCACACAAAGTGATGTACAGTTACCCAATGAAACTAGTCACAAAGTGTTCCAAAGCTTAATTAAGGTCAGACTCCTCATTCCTGGAGCAGATAACTATTTTCAGAATTTCAACAACGGCCTGATAGTATATACCAAATAAAATTATTAATATCATTTATTAATCACTTTTAAAATGATAATTTTTTTTTTACATATTGTAAGATTATACACTCAACAAAACTTTTAAGTGTTCACCTACTAGTATAATGTATTTCCTATATGAAATAAGCACATTTGTTTGTCTTGCCGTTAAGGTAACCTTTTTTTTATGATTAAATTTCAAATTGTTTGGAACGATGCATTGACCTTGACCTTTGCTAAATATCACAAACGCTCAAGGGGCCGGTTGTTCAAAAGGTGGGTTAACTGTAACACTGGGTTATCTTGATGTTATCTTGCGTGTTAAATTTAATCAAGATTATTTTGAGTTGACGCTAAAAATGATGTTACACTTATGACAAAGAAAAATTATGTCAAAATAGCGTTTATTTCCTTCGTATAACAACGTCGAGGGCAAAACAACCATCAAATTTAAAGTGAGTACAATCTATTAACATTAATATTGTGGACATCAATATTCTAACGGCCCTCGCTGTGTTCTCAGGGATCATTTTGGCCATGTAAAGTGGTTTTCTTTGTCAAACTATCACCATGCAAAGACTGTAATATCAATCACAAAAAAACTGCCAATCATATTAAGCAAGCGCAGAAAAATACCAATTTGGTATTTTGACGTCTCGTCACGGGTAAATGATTTCATTCAGTGTTGCTTTATTTGATCTGTGCGATTAGATTAGACGACATTAATGGATAATTTTCAGTTACGGAATGTTGGAAAATTAACATTATTTTATTTCGTAATTTCAAAATCATTCTATTTATCAGGGTGAACACTTAGAAATGTTTCTGAGTGTAGACAGTTACGTGTAAAATGTTTCAAATATCTCGATTTTTGGAAACATACTTATCCACGAAGTACTTTTTCCTTTGAACTTAAAAGGGTCAAAATATATTTTGGGGAAAAGAAAGACAACTCTAATCGAAAAAATGACCCCATAAGCATTATAGGGCTGCATTCCTCTACATTGTACTTGTCAAAAAATTTATCATGAAGAGTTAAGTTAAATCCTTCTCCTTGCCATTAGGAATGAATGTTTATTTCAATGGTACATGAGGTACAAAAAACAAAATTGTTTACAAATATACAAATGCAGAGTCAAGTTAGGAAGAGTACAGAGTTAATGTAAATAAATCGAGCTTATATTTTTTTTTAACAAATATGGACAATTTTTTTTTAATGAATCAATGTCATTGGTATTCATAAGGTTCCAAAATTTATTAGAATTAACATTTGTTGAATATTTTTCTTCAATTAATTTAAATTTGTTGCGGAATCAAAAAAAATTAGGCGCATAAGGCCGGTGCTTATCCCCGGTCTCCCAGGTGTTAACGGGATGAGAGTCATTGACTCCCACTGGATGGGACACCAGTACATCAGCTTGAGTTCGGTTTATTCGCTCAAACCAAATAATTCGGTACAAGAGGAAAATCTTTAAACAAATGACAATTTCCATTCTTACACTTGTTCTGTTAAAATATGCCTGCTTGATCAAAAAACAAGCTCAGTCTACTTGGTTACATGAAGGTCTTAAAAGCAAATAAACATAAATAATTATATAGAATACACAAATTAAAAACCAAATCGTCAGAGGTATACATACAGGTACATTTTAATACAGTAAAACGATACAAATAATTTTACTCTCAGAATAAGCCGATACCCTATTTCATAAATTGACTATGAATAAAAGTTAATTATAATAATATATTTTTGTCATTTTGTTAGTCAATTATTAATTTCACGAGAAAAAAACCCCCGACATCCAAGTTGGAGCTCATATTGCTTTCATTTCTTTTGGCATGTTTGACTTATTAATAATTCATCCTATTTGTATGTCTGTGTAAACAAGTGTCTTAACATTGCCTGCCGACTGAGAGTTAATGCAAATGATTTTAACTTGTTAAATATCTTTGCACAATATAAAAAAAAATACAATATATAGAACTCCTCTCATTACGTCACTCATTACATCACACTAATCTGCTTTTGACAATGTAACACTAAAACAAATCTACTTTTATCGATAAGCTCCCATTAGTGTTGAAAGCCACAGGATTTCAATTCTCTATTAACCTTGACCTATATACGTCTTCAAAACAACAACAACATTATTTTAAAAATGCAAATAAGATTGAATGATTATGGCCATTTTTAGACCATCTTTATCTCCTACAGATGAAGAGCTATGTATCGTACAGATACGGGGAAAATATTTAAATCGTAAATATATTTATTTGAATTTCTCTTAACTAGATGATAATTGGTGATAAAAAAAATCATATTCAAAACTTACAGGCAAATCTGATGAATAGTTCGTTGACCATCCGCCTCCTTAAATTATCACAATAACGCCATAAAACTTATTCCTTTCACAAAATTTGTTTTAAGTTAAATTAATCTTGTGTTCTTTGATTTGAACATACTTTATTATATATATATATATATATATATATATATATATATATATATATATATATATATATATATATATATATATATATATATATATATATATGGATTATGTAGCAGGCAATGCCTATGTAAGCCTTCTCAATAAGGTGCAAGGTAATACATATAATGTGCAAGATAATATCTTATTATATATTATAAACGACAAATAAAATAATACTCTTTTTTATATATTAGTATGATGTAGGATAAAAATTTATATTCAGATGGGAAAAAAAGTTGGCAAAAACCGGTTTGTGGAGAAAAGAAAGAAGAAATAAATAAACCAAAATGAAAATAAAGAAGTTTAATAGTACAGTTCTTGTGTTCGTTACTTATACTAAACAGATTACATGTATCTATAATTGTAAACGAACAAGATTTGGTGTGGTAAAAATATAAATGAATTTCTGGATATAAAGAATTTTTCAGAAAAAGTCAAACATGAATGAATATTTATTTCGTTGTCTAAAAATATGTTTCATAATGTGATTAAATCAAAGATTATATCTATTGATTATTTTATCCGATTGTCATGATTTTGTGGACAAGCCTTTTTTTGAGATCTTATTTGAAAAGTTCCACATCATTGTCTTCCTTTGCAAAAACTGGTTTGCTATAAACATTTATACATCAGATTCAAGTTCATTTATCTCAATCTGAAAACTACTTTAGAATAGTACACGTATAAAGAGATTAAAAAAAATACATAAACATTCATGATTTTCTTATTAAATAACAACGGCATTCGTGAAAATATAAGAATAAAGAAAAGTTTAAGAAATGTAAAGTACAGAAACTATTGGGGGAGCATATTCTATTTATTTTCCTAATAAATGAACATAATTTTCTTTAAAAAAACATTGTTTACTATTGGACATTGTATGCTTAAAACTAATGGTTTTTATTATAATTCTGGTGTAACTTGCTGGTAGGTATTGACTTCTTTCTCGTTGTAATGACATACAATTAAGAATATAATGTATTCATCCCCAATGCTTTGTGCATTTTTCACATCTGATGCCTATAGATTTGCTGACTATCCAATTCTTCATTCACCAAATGTATCATATGGTCATATAATTCGTGATCCAATTAGAGCAACACAAACCTGGTGTGTTTTTCTAATTTAAGATCATCGTTTGAGTAATTCAAATTTTGCGTGTATTTGAGTCATTAATATTTCTTAATAACGAAGCGTTATAATTCTTTTGTCAGGTAAAAATCAATAACAATGATTCTAATTAACGACGGCTTTAGTCGACACGCATTTACCTGGTTTCCGGTCAGTTTTAACGCCGGTAGAGACATGTCGGTATAATTATTTTACATACGTGTTTATAATTAAATCATAATCTGATTGATTTAAAAATGAGCCATAGGATTGTGACGTAATAGCTTACCTAAACCGAGGAAAGTAGTTTAGTAAAATCAGGCAGCGCATTAGGACGTTATTGACGAGGAGCGGAAAGCAAGACAAGACAACATTTCAAAATAGCTGTGCGTCTGAAGAAAAAACCCACCGAATGCAGTATTTCAAGAAAGCAACTTCGCATCTCTAAAGTAAAACTAAAGACGGTGTAGATTGAATGGATGGGTTGATACCTTAATCAACGTAAGGGGAGACTGGCCCGGCTCGATCAACGCAATGTTTGTCAACTCCAGCAAAATGTCCTGGGAAGGGTTTTCAAAACCAGACAAAGTAGTTCTTGGGGATACAATTCAAATTCCCATCGGGATCGTCATCACCAGCGCCAACCTGCTCTCCTTCGTGGCCCTCTACCGGTGTTCCCGGCTCAGCTTCCAGATCCGGATTTTGGCCATCAACCTGTGCTTGTCCGACATCTTAATAGGAGTCAGCATGGTTCTCCCAGCTCGGATTTATTACATCAACAACTGTCTCTACAAGAAGTACATCGCTTCGGCCTTTCTCGTTGTCTCCTCTCTCACAATTACAATGATAAACCTGGACAGGTGTCTAGCCATTCACTATGGAATCCGATACTACACCTACATGAGCAAGAAGGTTCTGACATCCATTTGTGTGGCCTTCTGGGTCCTCAGCATGGTTTTGAGCTACCTAATGTATTTCAACCCGAACAGCGAATTTGGTATTTCCTGTCAACCTATATTTTATGTTCCAAAGAACAGCGTAATTATTGCTGTCAGCGTATTTCTGGTGCTGATTATCGCATCCAATGTGGTCATGTTCACTTACCTGGTACGGGCCGTGCGCAAGAGCTTACACGTGTATCATTACAGGTACGGCCACGTGACTGACAAGTACAGGGACCAGCAGACCATTGTAATACAGAAGCTTGTGGTCATCACCGGCTGTTTCATAGCGTGTTCGCTGCCGTACATAATAACAACGTTCCCGATTCTGGGTTCCGACATTCCCTCCCGCAAACGGGCGCACATAGTAACCGGCATCATCTTCACGATGAACAGTGCAATCAACCCCTTTCTGTACGTGTGGAGACTGCAAGAGACGCGGTACCAGATGAAACGTCTGCTGTGCTTTTGGAATCGGAGTTACACGGAGAAACTGGAACAGAGAAACAAGGCAGACACGGCCACTTACTGTATCAACGTCATCGATTCGTCATAGCATACAACGTACTGCAATTTAATATTATTTATTATAATGTTTATTATTATATTGAAATTGCTAACTGAATTCATAAATAAACCATTAATTTTGAAAAGCAAATCTTGTGATATGCTCCAACGCTTTTTTTCCGCCAAAGATATCCAGTCTTTGTTATTTTTAAAATTTTGATTGCTATTTCTATGCCAAGTTATAGATAAATATGATGTTTAATTTTCCTTACATCTTAATACAATGGACAATTTTTTAAATAAACTTTCAATATTTGATATGATAAAAAAAACGTAGAAAACTGCTGTAAACGTTTTTGTGACCTAGATTTTGAATTAAATAGTTTTCTAAATCGCACAAAAACCAACTATTTTTATACCCCCGGATACGAAGTTTGGGGTATATAGGAATCCCCTAGTCCGTATGTATGACCGACCGTCCGTCTGTGCAATCATGTCCGGTCAATATCTTTCTAATGGAGAAACATTGGAAGTCCTGAGGGTATGTCATGATTTTAACCCAAGGTCATTTGGGCAAGTTCAAAGTCACTTGAAGAAAAAGGTGCAAAATTCGTGTCCAGTCTATAACTTTCTAATGAAGCAACATTGCACTTTCCTTCTTCACTTAAATATTGCTTGTGACCTGAGGGTGTGTCATGACCTCGACCCAAAAGTAGTTGTGCAAGTTCAAAGTCATTGTTTTAAAAAAAAATTCATAATTTCGGTCTAGACAAAATCTTGTAATGGTAAATGATTAGAAGCTAAAATTTAACACAAAGATTGCTTGTGACCTGTTAATATGTCCTGACATTGAGCTTTGGTCATTTGTGCAAGTTCATTGTCACTATAAGAAAAATGGTGCTTCCATTACTTAAGAGAAATACTTGAGTTATCATATTTTCCCAACGAGGGTACCATTATCTAGGTTTTTTTTTAACCTGCATTTTAATTCAGTTAAACTTACAGTCAAAGGATAGATTTGCGTCCAATTTCTCGATATATATATATTTATATATATATTGAATGAATTATGGTCGATGTTTATCCTAATCACTGAGCAATATGCACTGAAAACGTAAGCATTAAGAAGTAATAATGAAGTCGAATATATCAATTTTATTATTTTTAAAATTAAGTTCACACTATCAGCTATGAAACAAAGTCAACATTGGATATGTGATTATTATGATAAATTCAAACAATGTTGTAGAAGATCGGTGAGTGTTTATATGAATAAAATCTATTGATTCAGATAAAGATCCTTCTTAAGATGCTAATTTACAAACAGCTCATATTGCACGATACTGGTCAATAAACACTTTAATTAATTAAAATCATTTCTTAGAAGGGTATCATGAAAATGGTACACGTATGTTTATAATAGGGTTTTGTGAATCTGACACGGATTGTGTACAGTGGATTTAATTCGCTATACCCGTGATTCGTAATATTCGTATAACGAATTCGATATAATAAGTATAGATAGCGAATTCGGTATACACCAGGCACGTAGCATCAGGAGGGGGGGCCAGCCCCCCCCCCCCCACACTTTTTCTCGCAGGAACCAATTGTTTTAAAATTTACATATAAAAAAGTGAAATATCATGGAGTTGCCCCCCCCCCCCCCCCCCCACTTTTTTGGAAGTATGTAAAAAGTTGATATAAAATTAAGGAAATGAGGAGTCAAATTGAAGTGACATACACCCCCCCCCCCCGGATTAGGATTTTGAAGATTTTTGGAAACTTTAAATTTATTTTTTTTTGGTTTGTTTTTTTTTGCTTGTCAAGATTTCTTTGATGAGTCTGCCCCCCCCCCCCCCCCCTTTCAAAAACGATGCTACGTGCCTGTACACATGATTTATTGTACAAGGCCACAATTCATGCTGGCCAAGGCAAAGAATAAAAATGCATTCTTTCGATACCTAAAAAATGTGAATTTAAATTAAAAATTGATTTGAAAACAAATTCATTTAAAATTTATGTTAACTGGTATATGCCTACTTTTGAAGCTTTCAACAAATTTGTTATACATGTATAAACGTTTTTTCTTTTTTTTTGTTTTTTTTTTACCTTTACTCAAAATCAATTCGCTGTATCCCTAAATTCGTTATATCCCAATTCGCTATTACCGAGGACTTTTGCAAGGATTTGTTAAAGATTTGCTGTGGACTTATTCTACTAAACTACGATCGACCGCTGTATGTATCCAAGATGTCTCATATTCGTGTTCGTACTGAACGAGTTTTACTGAAATATATTATACAAATATTGACTGGGGTTGAGGGCAACATTGATTATATTAGCCCCCGAGGGACGAAATATTGCCTGACGCAAATAATATAGTATATACAAAGCTTGTGATTCTTAGACTGTAATGATTGTGTTTAAAAGGTTTTTGTTGTTGTATAACAGGTAAATGGCATACCGTATAGAAAAATTGTTGTTTTAGGATGTAACTTTATTGTGACTGCAGTGATATACATGAGCAATGTAGGGATATTTCAGTTCACATGTTTTGTTTTTTTTTCTTGATTTTTATCAACATTGGACTGAAAATTGAGACTGGGGGTGGGGTTGACCGGACCATGTCCTATATTTTCCTCTGTGTAGCAGTTTGTAACCTGTGAGTCTGAAACTGTTTAGAGACTGTCGGTATGAGTTTGGAGCATGCTAAGCGTACGTAATATACGTGTACAAGAGTGACGTAACTGGATATGCAACATCATTAAAGTTTATGTTTAAAGATCATTATAAAGAGAATTATGCCAAATATAATTAAAGCCTTTTATCTGTTCTCAGTTTTCAGCTATGGTAATTAAAAGCAACTCTCTCTAATTGAAGCAATATTTTTTTTAAATTTTGAATAATGAGAAAAATATTCGCAATTAACGGAGTAGCGATTATAAAGGATGGTATCTGGATGATTTGCAGTGATTACAGTCTTGATGACGTCGTCGCACAATCAAGATGAATAGATGAACCTCAAAATATCGTCCAAGATCATCCGATCGACAAATCTCTATAACTACAAATTTTAAGTTATCGTAACAGATGAATTTCATAATGAATCGTGCGATGAAAAGATAAATCTACCAGCCAAGGAAATAGGTCGATTAGTTTAATTTAAAGATGGACAACAAAAAGATAAAATTTCCAAGTTCATTTTTTTTTATTACATGTAGCATGCCTTAAGATCACTAGGTTGTTCATTGATTACATCAAAACACAAGTATTGCAGAACACGCATCAGACCAAAAAAAATCAATGTAATTTAAACACCTTATATTCCAAAAAGAAACGAAAATAATATCCAACTGATGTAAGAAAATTGCAAAAGTTGTTGTAATACAGTTCAATTGTTCAAAAAACTAAATAATCGTTGTGTCTACTTTGAGTGGTAGTATACATTTGACATAATATTAATTTTTGCTGATATTAAAAATTATATATTAAGTTTGTTTTTGTTGATTCCTATTATTTTTGAAACCACAAATTATATGTACATGCATGTACATGTATATCATTAAACTGTTAAAAAAGAACATGAAAAACTATAGGCTCGAACTATACATGTACATGTATATAAATGCAAATAATGCCCAATCAAATAATTTTGAAATTCCTGAATCCACGCCCTCGAAAGTAGGCAGGTTATCACTACGAGCGAGTATAAGTTTGTTTACGTTTATATTGGTCGGGATCGGGGATTTGTCAACTGTAAACGTTTCATAGATACATGTATGTATGTGGACCGTCACATGTCATACCTCACATTTAACGTAAGTATACTACTATCTTTAAAATCATTCAACACCTCGGTATACAAGGCTACAAGTTTAACTGCTTGTTCGTACAAACCATTGTCAAGCTGTGATGATTATCGTTTGTGTTGATGTGAATGTATACGAACGTGTATACGCACACATAAGAAGTGTTAACAATAGATAAAAAAAAAATAGATATATATGTACATGTGCACATTAATATTTTCTTTTGTAATCGTTTTTTGGCCGGAGGTCGATTAACATTTAATAACGAGAGGGAAAAAAAATTACACGCCCAGAAAACGAAAGTAGCACGATGTCTGGCATTTCGAACCCAACGTTATTTTGTCAGATTATTACAACTGGTCACAAGTTCATGAATTGTAAACAGACTAACATTAATTTGATACATTTTTAACTTTATTAAAAAATTATTTCATATGCAGCTTTTATATATATATATATATATATATATATATATATATATATATATATATATATATATATATATATATATATATATATATATATATATATCGCATAGCACCCTAACTCCGTCACTACCCTAACTCCGTCACTTTCGGGAAACTCCTCGCCGTTTGAAATCAAGTGCGATTATGACGTCATTTTTGGCATGACGAAATTCTGCAATCGAATCATTAATCGTTTGACAGGTCAAATTTCAAGATGCGTCAAAAACAGGTAACAAATATAGCTTATTTTATGTATCTTTCATTTTTTATGTGATTTTGCTAAGTACTTTTTCTTACTGTACTTATAATGCCGATATTTTCAACATGCGTGTCTCGATGTTCAGTATCATACGTCTGTCTCATAAAGAAAGACCAATGTTAAATTTATCACATAGAAAAAACATGTTATACAGGACAAACAATAGTTTTTTTTACTCAACAGTTTATTAAATACACTAAATGTTGGCGATCACGTTGACGTGCGCATGGTGACGTTATTGCGTAAAACAGACATCTTAAAGGTTATAGAGATCATAGAAATGATGCTAGCCTTTGAAAAATTAAAGCAATATGAGCTGCATTTTTCATGTTGAATCTTTTTTTTACTAAAATGTTCTTATGTACTGAAATGACAAAAATATCATGGTTTTTAAATATCTGTTAGCCATATTTTTGTGGAAAAGGCTCTTAAGAAGCTTTATTTGGAGCAAAACTGAATTATTGTCGTCCTGTACAAAAATTGATTAGTTATATATTCATTAGAAGAGAAATATTTCCTTTGACAAAAATTAATGATTTTTTCAATTCTTATTTATCATAAAAGTTTAAGTTATACGCAGTCTTGTCGTACTAGCAGGTTTTTGCAGCAAAATAAAATTCTAAGAAATACAGCTCATATTGCTTTAAATAAATGCTGGGGGGAAAACACCAAACATCACATTAGCGATATTTTAAAAGCACTTTTTTATTCGTTAAAACAATTTTTTAATTGAATTTCAGCAAGCTGTAAAAAGAATTCACAAAGCAAAAAACAGAAATTACAATCCACAATCTTTACAAAATGCATATATTGAAGTAATGGAAAAGGGTATGCCAGTACTAAAGGCGAGCCGTATATTTGGTGTTCCACGACAAACACTAAGAGACAGGGTGAAAAATGTTGTTTCTATTGACTGTGTTACCACTGGACGGACACCTGTATTTACACTGGAAGAGGAAGGTTATATTGTCAATCACATTAAGTCCATGGCGAACCTTGGCTATGGATATACGAGGCAGGAAGCTGTAGATATTGGAACCAGATTTGCGGAAAACTTGGGAAAGCGGAAACACACAGACCCTTTAACATTGCGATGGTTTTCTGGTTTCGTGAGTAGATGGCCTGAACTTCGGGTACTCAAACCAAGAAGTTTAGAACACCTAAGAGCCAAAGCTGCCAGTCCAGGAAATATTCAAAGATATTTCACGGAATTAGATGGCATTATCAAGAAGTATGATCTGACGGATAAACCCCATCTTATCTTTAACGTAGACGAGAAGGGAATATCTCAATGCCACAGTCCGCCTCACGTTGTTGCAGGCAGAGAGGTTCATCCTCCTGCTGTTACGTCTGGTAAGTCCTCTACCACAACTATCATTGGATGTGGAAGTGCTGCAGGGTTTGCATTGCCACCATATTTTGTATTTCAAGGAGCCCGCATGCACCAAGACCTTCTCAATGGGACTTCACCAGGATCAAATGGCTGCGTATCTGAAACTGGCTGGTCAAACAGTAGCGTGTTCAGGCAGTACTTAGAGGAACATTTTCTAAGATTCATACCCAGGGAAGATCGTTATGTCCTTTTGCTTTTAGATGGACATTCCACACACATCTCCGTTGGATTAATTGAGTGGGCAAAAGCGCACAAGATTATTTTGTTCATTCTACCCGCCCACACAAGCCATATATTACAACCACTTGATGTTGGGTGCTTTGGGCCACTGCAAAAAATTTACAATTTTGAATGCCACAAAGAGATGCGACTTACGGCAAGTACAATTAGCAGATATAATATTGGATCTCTTGCAAGTAAAGCTTATACAAAGGCACTCAGCCCAGAGAATCTCCAAAATGCCTTCAGAAAAACGGGAATCTATCCATTTGACTCTTCGGCAATCGATGGAACTATATTGGAGCCCTCCCGAGTCTTTTCAAATGATTTAGATGTCAAAAACAGTGGTGACAATGCATGTGGTCCTGCAGAAGACGAACACACTGTAGTCCATCGAATGACCGACTTTCTCGCCAAAAAAGAGGCAACCCTAATTTCTACAAAATCGGAAAAACAATTAAAAAAAACGGAGAGGAAATGCCTCAGCAAACTAACATCTGGTCGCTGCATTACAGAGGATGAAGTTGAACAGGCTATTCTAAACTACAAGAAGGATACTAGCTCAAGGAACACAAAGAATGCAGCAAACAAGAAACAGGACAAGGGACCAATATTAAAAGAGAAAGAGGAAGCGACGCGAGTTTCAACATTGAATGATTCACAAACAGCCGGACCAAGTGGAGCTGCAGTTACACATAAGCCCTGGCTCGATGATTGGAATTCCGAGGAACTAGACATAGAAATTAGAGAGGAAGAAAAGTGCTGTGTTTGCAAAAATTTTACCCCTGATGCAGTGAGACAAAGCTCTGTACTCCAGTTTGTTAAGTGGGGAAAATGCAATGCTTGTGGTCACTGGGTACATCTGCGATATTGCTCTAAAACCATAGCAGTGAGACGAGGCGCAGAATTCAAGTGTATCCACTGTTCTTAAATGATCACTCATTTCCGTCATGATGCTGTTAAATAGCCATATCATAATAATATAATAAAAATTAATGTTAATAATTTTAATGCTGTGATTTTTACTTATTTCGGGGGGAAAAGACTAAAACTTGACATTAATGTTGATAGCTTTACATAAATCGCCAAGGTGACGGAGTTAGGGGTCACTTGACGTGACGCACAAATATTATTAGCGTTCAGTTCAATGAGTTGATTAAATTTAAAACGCAACTTTTTTGTTTATGATTGTTGAAAATATGATGATTATGGTCATATCTAAAGATTAAAACCAAAAAATAAAACAAATGTTGATTAAAGGAAAAACGCGGAACGATTTTCGCTTATGGTGACGGAGTTTGGGTACTCGGGGATATATATATATATATATATATATATATATATATATATATATATATTTGATAATTCAGGGAGAAAAAATCTCTTTGTTTCATGATAAGATAGTAGGATTTCAGCAAGACTAGGCCTAACATTAATATATTTGTGTGTGGATTTCATTTTCATTATTTTTCTCATTGATTGCAAAAAAGCATATACCATTATGCCTGGTGTTCGAATATCTGTGGACCCCCAGGAGGCCTTAATAGATGAAGAAGTGGACATCCGATTAGAAGGACTGCCCCCGAATGGAAGGGTCACTATCAAAGCCTCCGTTAAAGAGGGGGGAATCCCGATGTCGTCCTATGGGTGCTACACGGCCACAGAGCGGGGCATAGTCAGTGTGAGGGACCAGGCCTCATTGGAGGGGACATACACAGGTCAGTGATACACCTTACCTATGACCCCCTCCCCCTCCCACCCCCCCCCCCCCTCCCCCCCCCCCCCCCCACACACGCATGACCAGCCCCATATATACGTACTATATATCTTCAATTTCACTCCTCATTTCCTTATTTTTATATCAATTTTTTACATACTCCCAAAAAAGTGGGGGGGGGGGGGGGCAACTCCATGATAATTCAATTTTTTATATGTAAATTTAAAAAAAATTGTTGCTGCAAGAAAAAGTGGGGGGAGCCAGGCCCCCCTGGCCCCCCTGATGCTACGTGCCTGCAGAAACCCTAGACTTGGGAAGATGAATCAGACATGTTCTTTTTGAAAGTACCTGTTTGTATGTGGGGGATGCTAGACTTACTCCAACATTTTGACAAGCTTAAAAAACCCTTTGCATTGCTTAGTAGGGTGCATGGGATAATATCCTTGCATCTCAAAATATAATGTGATCCTTAGATATACTTTCAATATCATTCTTTCTTTTGTTTTACAATGAAAAAATTGAAGGATCAGTTTGCTTGCAGATTTTTATTTTCATATGAAAATATGAAAAAAATTTCGACTGACAAAAAGGATGCCCTGTGCCTGATGCAGTACCCCCCACTTTACAAAATACATACAGGTTATTCACTGAATCACTGTTGAATATATGAATTAAAAATTGTAAAAATCTGTATAAAAAACATCACATATCATCCGGAATATCAACTAACACCATTCAAAGAGGTCAGCCAATTTGAGAGGAGAAATTTATTTTCCTGATCTAGACGTGCTTTTGTACAGGCACATGAGGAGTACCCACCAATCCTACATGTATTATCTTTAATACTGCGTACATACAAGTCACACTAATGAAATATTTATTTAAATACTATATGTACATTGTATGTGTGAACAAACTTTCACATTCTGTCACCGCTTGTACATGTACATGTATTGTGCTATGCATGAGGTGAAAAAAGTGATACAATAAGTTAATAACATAAAAAATGCATTTCTCTCAACCAAATTTCTTCACTTACATGTAAGTAAATTTACCAATACACACAGTTCTGTAATTTGCAGTGTTCAAAGTAATATTACCCAATATTTGTATATAATATATATATTCAATTGTTTGTCTTAAATACAAAAGGTATGTCACTTCATGTATCCATTTGTTCACACAGTTAAGAAAATTTAACGTCGTTTTAATGTTGATGAAACACAAAGGACCCCAACTCTATGTAGCATTAGCTTTCATTTCTTTCATGTTGAACACACCTGGGAAATTAAATAGGCTTTCACTGTATGCCTCCAAAATCTTTTGTCCATAATACTATTTTCTCATACTTTAGTTTCTTTTGATTTCCATGATGTTTTTTTTACTTCAGGCGTGGAACCTATGGGACTTTTCTGGAGTCTAAAATGGGAACCGAGCTACACAAGGTGTGGGCGTATGATTAAATATGACGTGGACACGCCCCTCATTGTGACGTTACTTGTGATTGACGGCCACTATTCTTGGGAGAATTTGTTTGATCCGTCCATCAAACCACTCGCAGTGATAGAGGTGCGCAGACGGTACAAGCATAAGAGTATTCGACGAATAGAAGTAAAGCATGGATCGACGAGGGGATCACTGTTCATTCCCCCGGGTGAGTGAAACAAATCTTGCATAGCTCCGTTTAGACAGTTTAATAGAAACAAGTTTTGAAGTGGCATTTTACTTTTTTACATTACAGTCAGTAAGTGATATATATTAAAATAATAAAACTTGATTGTGTACTATTTTAATTATGCAACAATAGTTTGTTACGTTTATAAATGGGAGAATTCTTTTTTTCATTTCAATAATACTTGTATTTTTCACATTTATGTCCTCATGTATATCTTAAAATGAATATGAAACTTAATTCATGTTGACTACAAACATTTTATATTTTTATAATTTTTATTCGTTAACAGAATAACTTGTTGAGAATGACTCAGTAGCAGTTTTGTAGAATCCCCTCATATTGAGATTTTTGGTTATCATGTCATCAGATACAATCTTGTTAATTAATCAGCTCAGTTTCCAAGGTTAAAGAATTTGGTCTGTCGCGACCGGGAATCGAACATACAACCTTTAACACACGTAGCAAGCGCCTTCTACATGTTACCAACATTGGTTTGTTTCCTTGCAGGACATGGGCCGTTCCCCGGGGTGATTGACATCATGGGGGCCACAGGAGGGTTACTTCATTACCGAGGGGCCTTATTAGCTTCCAAGGGATTCGTTGTTTTATGCCTGTCTTATTATAAATATGAAGACCTGCCAAAAAAACCAGAAGACATCACGTTCGATTATTTCATAGTAAGAACTACTTTTTCTTGAATATATTTGTTTAAGAAATAAAGAATAATCTTGAAAAGATTACCTGGATGTTAACTGGGTTTGTACATTATCAAATCTTCTGAGAAGCCCTTGGCTTCATAGGATTTGATTACATATATGTGCACAACAAACTTAATATCCCCATGAACTTTTTAACTTTGCTGAATATTACTTAAATGTGCATGTACATTGGAATTTTATAATGACATTCATAGTTTTAAACTAAGCTTAACAAACTCCGATCCTCAGCAAAGTTAGATAAATTTAACTCTAAATTATAAGAAAGGTGAATAGTTTCATCCTGCTGTGACTCTATCAATTAGCAGACGTATACATTGTCACAGAAACTAGTAGTTAGAGCCCCTGAAACGTTTTGCCACAACACTTGCACGGTTTAATTTGTTACAATTCATGAATGAAACGGTACATTTTTGAACAATACAGTGCCAATCGATTCTTGCGCTGTGCGGTAAGGTTTGGTCACTTTACGGTACGGTACACTTCTTGCACGTTACAGTTTGCTTAAATTGAATAGACGCACGCTTTGTGAACTGTTTGCACAAATTATGAATGAAAGGATAATTGTTGCAGCTGAAGTTAGTCACTGCTATAAGACTGAAAAAAATTAAGGAATAAGGAATCATTCTTTGAGTATTATGGGTGTGGTCAATCCAATAAAGCCTGAAGGGCTTTATGATAGATTTTACCATGCACCAAGCAAAATTATTACCTCATAATATTCAAAGAATGATTTCGTATTACTTATATTTATATTATTTCAAATTTGTATACTTTAAAACAACATTATTTTAAAACCACTATTTTTTTATGTAGCACATGCTATGTATTACCGCACGGCGCAGCCATTACCGTTTTTCGGTTATGCCATGAGACACGCCCATTTTATGTCACTCATGTTTTATGAAGTTATTGGGTTTTAGGGTTCAAAATTGATTCGTAATGTTATTACAGTCAAAGACAGTTGAAAATGTAAATACCGGTATATTGAAATGAAATTGATGTAATTCACTACCCCCGTAAGTTACCTTTCTTGTATACAATACGACTTTGTCTGAATATGTAGCGTCATGGTTCAGGGTCTGTATGTTTTTCATATAGATGTATATACTGAAAACACGGAGGCCTATGCGCCGTTACCCTAGGAATTTGTGCCACATAAGGCGCTTGGTTAAAATTGTTACCCTAAATTAATAATAGCATACATATAAAGGAGCTCTTTTTCCTTGTATGAATTTACATTATATTCAATTTTTTCGCCAACCTTGGACTAAATATCGCGAGATACGAAAACAAAAGGGGCACGACTTTAGGACAGTAATGAATTAAGGGCCTCCGAAAATACTACAATCATGTACTTCACTTTTGGTAACCCTTTTTATTGACAGGAGAGTACTGAGTGGTTTTTAGGCTTACCGGAAGTAAAGAATGATGGAATTGGTATAATAGCAATGTCCAAAGGAGGCATGTTTAGCTTATTGCTATGCATGCATTTCCACCAGGTAATGAGTACACAGTAAAGAGATACTGAAATCTAAAAAAAAAAATTTCAAGATTAATTTCTTCATTGACATGCATGTCTTCGTTTCTTTCAAGGCCAACGAGATAGTGATAAAAGAAATTCTTAGGTTTTTTTTTTAAATTAAAAAATCTGGCATTTTGAACAACATGGCTGACACTATTTCAACATCATTAATCCGGGTGCTTTCATGTCTTTCCATTTTTTTTTTCACTGAAGATAAAAGCAGTGGTGTTATCCAGCAGCGTGACTTTTGTCTCTGATTATCCTTTGAAATTCTCCAAGGGAGACATTCCAAATGCCTTGTGAGTAAATCTCTTAAATTACTTCCTATGATATTTTTTGTGTTCAGTCCAGTGAAAACTAATATTAACACGAGTTTCGTAAAACACAAATCGAACCAGAGATGTCAAAAACACGGTGACTGATGTGCATGAAGAGTTGTTACAGGGTCAATGTGATTTATCTCAACTCGATGACAAAGTGACTACTTATGTTGCATGTGGAAGGAATATTTGCAGCTTCAGGAAAAAGGAATAAAACTTTTTAGCTCACGGAGACAAGTCGGGGGGGGGGGGGGGGGGGGGGGGAGCTTATGCAACACACCTATTTTTATTACATGTCCTGTTTCTAAGTTATTACTTGTCCTATCTTCACCAAACATGCCTGTATGATGCATCTGGACCTACTAATGGACTTGAAAGACTTAATTGGATATTGAATCTGGCCCATGCATTATGAATTTCAGATGCTGGAGGAGGTTCAAGTTGTTGGAGCAGGTTAAAGTTTTGATAGCAATTTCTATGTTACTACTGGTCCTAACTTCACCAAAAATTGCATGGATGGTGCATCTTATGATACTGATGCACCAGACAGGCTTAAATGCTGAACATAAGCCATAGGTTTCGGATGCTGGAGGAGGTTTAGTTTTTTTAGAACATGTCACATGTTTATTGGATAATAGTACTATTTCAAACTTACATACATGTAGTTGATTTAACTACTAGTATAATATACTAGCTAAATGAATTACAGAGATAGCTTCAGATGCAGAGCCTGATCTCCATTAGGCCAAAAAAAATATGTGTGTTTCCGGTTTCCCGACCGACCTTATTTTTTATGCGCCGACCCTAACACTTTTTATTCCAAATCCAGATTACCAACCGTAATTGATTTAAACAATAGAGTCTTTTAATTCCAAATCCAGATTACCAACCGTAATTGGTTTAAACAATAGAGTCTTTACAAATCAGAGTTTAAAAAACACTTGTAATAATTAATAGGAAACACCACTTATCAAAGCGTTTTAAAGATTTCTAAGTGCAGATTGACAGCATATAGTTATCCTTGGTTATTTTAGCTTAATTATCAATGCAATAAATAGTTTTTAGGTCAGTGATGTGTTAAAAATTAATATAGAGATGTACATGAAAAAAGCAGAGGCAAAGTTTTTTTTTATATTTCTGGGTGTGGAGATTGCAGATATCGTAATTAAGTCTTTGAATAGGCCTAACAATCATTCACATTATAAATATGATTTTAAAATGCTACATTTCAGATGCAAATGAAATTTTAAAAATTAGTCTTAAACCATTAATGATGTATTCATTTTTTTTTTTATTATTGAAAAGATTTAATTCTATTATAAGGCTCTCGTCTGATCAACCAGAATTTCCTCTGTTTCTGAATTCAACACCTACAGTTACGATATTAATGTCTACTGTTATGTCAGTTGACCTGGAAAATAGAACTAATAATTACTATATTATATATTTGTGGTAATGAGTATTATACTCATGCAGTTAATCTATAGTGGCTGCCCATACCAAAACATTCTCACAATTTGCTCATGAGCAGCTCACGTGAGGACTAACAAGATTTCCTCACGTGAGTTGCTCATGTGAGTCTTATGTGCAATTTAACATGCAAATTAGGTAAAATGCTCACGTGAGAAAAATTCTGCACATGAGCATTTTTTGCTCACGTGAGGAATAGACCTGCTCACCAAGAGTTTTGCTCACATGAGGCTCATGAGGCTTATGAGACTCATGAGGCTCATGTGCAACAGTTGTTCACTTCAAAGACAATGGACAAAAATTGAAATTAAAATCATCAATATATATTTACATCAGTCATTTTGAAAATACAATTTCATACATTGTTTAACATTTACATAAATCTTTAGAAAGTTAACCAATAATAAACAGGCACGTAGCATCAGGGGGGGGCCAGGGGGGGCCTGGCCCCCCCCACTTTTTCTCGTAGGAACAAATTTTTTAAAATTTACATATAAAAAAAATGAATTATAATGGAGTTGGCCCCCCCACTTTTTTGGAAGTTAGTAAAAAATTGATATGAAAATAAAGAAATGAGTAGTCAAATTGAAATACCCCCCCCCCCCCCCCCCCCCCCACGGATTAGGAATTTGATGATTTGGAGGGGAAAAAATTTTTGGTAGGGAAGGATTTTTTTTTGAAGTATAGTTGAGTCAACCCCCCCCCCCCCCCCCCCCACGGATTAGGATTTTGAAGATTTTTGGAAACTTTAAATTTCCCCCCTTTTTTTTTTTTTTCTTTTTTTTTTTTTTGCTTGTCAAGATTTTTTGGATTGGTCTGGCCCCCCCACTTTCAAAAACGATGCTACGTGCCTGATAAATGCTGGCATGTTTAAACTTGTATTGCAGTTTGATCACTCAAAGCAGTGTAGCACACAGACGGACTTGGAAAAAAAATCACAGTTCACAGTAGGCAAAGTTCAATTTAACCATACAATGTAGTTCATAAGTGCTGCACGAACACTGGCTGCATTACAATCGATCGAGGCATTCGTCTCCAACATTCCAAATGTCCTTTTTTTTACAGTCTCGTGTCTCACATGCTCTCTGATTTCACACATAAACTGTAAACCACACAAACGGCTGACTACCAGAACATCACAATAATATCCAAATTGACACAACCAGACTTCAACATGTATAACTTCTCCATTACTTAAATTACGTCTTCACTTTTTTTGTTGCATCATTCATAAAATCAGTGAGCTTTTCATGGTTTTCTTCAGGTCTGTGCAACTCAGGGCAGGCCTATTGGAAAGATAAATAAATTTGATATCAGTGAAATTGTTAAAAGTTTTCATATTTCAAGCAGTTTTTAAGAAAATCATTATATAATACTGCAACTATCAATATTATCAGATTCTACACAAGAAAACATGAACTCTTTTCTTCGTGTCATAAAATCGTTAATCAGTGTTAATAATAAAAAATATGTTGTTAGAAATTATTGTCAAGTAAAATGTCAAAGAAAAAAATAACGTGTGTTTTATTACATTTGATACACCGGTATTTGCCCGATGGTCAGTTGTAAATTGTTTAACCCCGTTTTAAAGGTAGATGCTAAGATCACAGTATTTCGTTTCATATTAATTCTAATTACAAACACGTTTAACTGCCATTCAAATGATTCAAAGAATATATTTTAACAAGTTAACGCTCAACTTACTTGAAGTGCTCATACAGAAGATGCAGGGGGTGTCGACACTCGATTCATTCATTCAGATTCTTCCTCTGTTCAGCCGTGGATTTTTCACACTAAAACACTCCATAGACGAATACCCAATTGACAACGTAGTTTTTAACCTTATCAACCGGTAGAACCGTACAGAATCAGATAATTCCCTTTTTAATTCATTTCACCGGCATCAACATGGCGGAATCGAATATGAAAATTGGCGGCTGGCATTTAATCGACCAATGAGCGCGCGCGTAGCTTAGACTGGTTCCCCCGCCACTGCGTTATTTACTTCGTTTTGGGCGGGAGCGAGAACCAGACTAGCGGGTAACTTTACATTAAAACAAAAGTAAAAGTAGAAACAAACAGCTTACGAAAAATCACAATATCAAGCGGTTTTGTCAGATTCTCATATCTAAATAGTAAGTTGAGTGATAATTGAATTTAGGAATAAAAATTAAAGAATATAAAGTTACCAAAAAAAACAAAAAAAAACGGACAGTTTTGTGTTCACGAAAAAAAAAATGGGGTGGGGGAGGGGGTGTCAAAATGTTCTTGTTAACAAAATTTTGCAATTGCTTACGTGAGGAAAACGGACGTATTTTTTTTTTTCAATTTGATTTAACTTTGATACTGCATATACTGACTAAGTCCAATTTCCTAACCTCTTGCTCACGTGAGAAAGTTGAACTTAGAAAAAAAATCTACCGTCAATGTATCTGTATAGCTTACGTGAGCAATTCGAATAGAATTTTGCTCATGAGCAATCAGGTGAGCAAATTTTTGCACATGTGCATTTTGGTTAGTATTTTCCTCCCTAACAGAGACTAACAATCTGCACATGAGCAAAATGAATTCCTACCTAATTTGCATAGATTTCTTACTAGATTCTCATGTGCTTCTCATGAGCTGCTCATGAGCATTTGTTAGAATGTTTGGTACGGGTGTCATATTTATATTTTCTTTTTAGGCCTACACGAAAATAAAATCTTCGTATACATTCCAAATTAATCTAAGATTTAAGAAAGCTTTAATTCTGTAACAGTTGTCACTATTCACAATTGCTCCACCTGTGAAATACATTTTATTAATGTATAGAAAAATCAGATGCTAGAAAAAGGGAAAACCGAAAGACCTATATACCTACCCTATTTTAAAATCTGATGAAATAGGAAACACACATATTTTTTTTTTTTTGGCCTTAATATCAAGGATGCTAAAGAATATTATATCTTAGAAACTACTGGTCCTCACTTCACTAAACTGGCATGGATGATGTGTCTTATGATACTGATGCACCTGACAGGCATGAATGCTGAATCTAAGCCATAGGTTACAGATGCTGGAGGACGGTAAGGTTTTTGGAACAGGTCACATTATAGATAATAGTACTATTTCAAACTTGCGTAGTTGATTTAACTATAATATAAATATAGCCTCAGACACAGAGCCTGATCTTTAATATTAGGATGCTAAAAAAAATCTCCTACCTCACTCAATCCTGCTCAGTTGATAGATGTGTTTGTTGTTTAATGATATAACATGATTCCTATGATATAGTCTATATCATATAGTACTGTATGATACAATATTGTTTTATATGATACAATTACTGAATCATATATTATATTGTAAAAAATAATATGATACAATATGATAATGTATCAATTGTTTTGTACATTATGACATGATATTATATCATGATATTGTTATGTATACATGTAGTATTGTATATTTTGATACAATCATAAACGATATGATATTGTATCAATATCATTTTATCATATAATATTGTTTCATATGATATTGCAATCTATAATAATGTATCATATGATACAATATTGTATAGTTATTGAAATTGTATCATATTGATATTGTATCATAAGATACGATATTGTGTAATATGATATTGGTTTATGTAATATGTTATCAAATCATGTGAAAGTGTATAATATGATATTATATTGTATAATTTATTACTATATCACATGAATTGTATCATATGATATAAAACAATGTTGTATTAAATTATATTGTATCATAAGAAACAATATCATATTATGTATCAAATATGATACAATATCATACAATACAATATCATACTAGTCTATATTATCATACAATATTATATCATATGTTACATTATTGGGATGTATTATTTGATATGATTTTTTCTCGCATTATCACCGGTGTGAGATCGGTTTGTCCGGTGTGAGACAGCAGTGTGAGATTTTTCTGTCTTACACTGTGTATTACTACGCCTTTTTAAACATAAACAAACGTTGTTTACTGTAGGGAAATGCAAAATGGTGCATTGAGATTATCTATTTAGTAATTGTGTTGCTTAATTAATTACAATTTATTATATTTTTAATTGAAAAACTGTCGTATGCTCTCATTTTGACTTGCACTATTTGAAGCACGCGGAAGGATAAACCGAAAGTAATCTTTTGAACGTCATAACAGAAAGTTGTCAAACATCATTTTTAAGGTAATATAATGCGAGAAAAATAATCATTCATTATATACTCGTGTGGTGTAGTGAAATTCCACCTCGGGGCCAAGATTCACGGTCTAGGACTAGGCAAAGCCTCGTCCTAGACCGTGAATCTTGTCCCCTCGGTGGAATTTCACTATCCCACACTCGTAATAATGAATGATTCTATTAGTATCAAATAATATAGTGCTGTATCATATAATATATTATGATATCGTATTATGTAAATAAATACAATAATGTATAACGTGATAAAATGTCATATCATAAGTTACAATATATATGCATCATTATTTATTACAGTAATACATTTTTAATTATTATCTGATATATATTGTATTGAATCCATATCATACTTTATATTATTGTATTGATATTTATTGTATCTTATAATCCATATCATATTTAATATTATTGTATTGATATTTATTGTATCTTATAATACTGTATGAAATGAAATGAACTATGATTTTCATTCAATATGATAAAGTTAGTCTTATACAGGTAATGCCTCATAAAGGTGATGCCTCGTCTCGGTGACCTTTGTAATCTGTGATTACCTATGTTTAGAGTTAATGCCAGCAATGGCATTTGTCATGTTTCAAAAAAAAATATTATTGAGACCTGCTGTAGGCAAGCTTTAAAATAATTAACATTGCAATAAAAAATTGGTAATATTTTGAATGGATTTTAGATTTTGAGGAAGCTGGGTGGTCGATAGATAAGCTATCAGGTCTTGATAATCCTTTTAAAATATGATTTTCATAAACAATAAAATGCTTTCTTTGGTGATTTATGCAGGATATGAAGGTAGTGGCATTGTACAAAATATACAAAACCCCCGTAAGCGTATTGATACTAGCTAGCTAGATAGATAGATAGATAGATAGATAGATAGATGAAGTCCTTTATATTTTGTTTTATTTTCTAACAGGCATGTGGTTCAAAACATTCGAACTACGTCTGAAGGTGAAGAAATCCTCGACGTCTATCAACCAACTGATGATGATTTCATCAAAGTAAATTTTGAATCATTAGATGTCTTAAGCCAGCCTTACCCTTTCTCTGAGCCCCGTCTCTTTAGTTTACGGAGAGATTTTCCCTCCTTAACCCCCCCCTTCTATGAGTCACTATTAGGGAGGCTAGGTGGCCAACAAATTACCTATTATATCTACCCTATTATATTTTTAGCTCACTGAGACGAAGTCAGGGTGAGCTTATGCTATACCCTCGGCGTCGGTGTTGGCCTCGGCGTCCGGACCTGGTTAAAGTTTTTGTTGCAGGTCCTGTATCTAAGCTATTACTTGTCCTATCTTCACCAAACTTGCATGGATGATGCATCTGGACCTACTTATGGACTTAAAAGACTTGGATGCTGAATCTGAGTCCTAAATTTCAGATGCTGGAGTAGGTTAAGATTGTTGGACCAGGTTAAAGTTTTTGTTGCAGGCGCCCTTTGATAGCAATATCTAAGTTACTGCTGGTCCATACTTCCCCAAACTTGCATTGATGGTGTGTCTTATGATACTGATGCACCAGGCAGGCTTGGGTGCTGAATCTGAGCTATAGGCTACAGATGCTGAAGGAGGTTTAGGTTTTTAGAGCTGGTTAAAGTTTTTGTTGCAGGTGCCCTCTGATGATTATATCTTAGTTACTACTTGTTCTAACTTCACAAGACTTCCATGGATGGTGCGTCTTATGATACTGATGCACCAGACAGGCTTGAATGCTGAATCTGAGCCATAGGTTTCGGATGCTGGAGGAGGTTAAGGTTTTTAGAGCTGGTTAAAGTTTTTGAAACAGGTGCCCTCTGATGATTATATCTTAGTAATTACTTGTCCTAACTTCACCAGACTTCCATGGATGGTGCGTCTTATGATACTGATGCACCAGACAGGCTTGAATGCTGAATCTGAGCCATAGGTTTCGGATACTGGAGGAGGTTAAGGTTTTAAGAGCTGGTTAAAGTTTTTGAAACAGGTGCCCTCTGATGATTATATCTTTAGTTAGTTATTACTTGTCCTAACTTCACCAGACTTCCATGGATGGTGCGTCTTATGATACTGATGCACCTGACAGGCTTGAATGCTGAATCTGAGCCATAGGTTTCAGATGCTGGATATTGTTTAGTTTTTTGGAACAGGTCACATGTTTAATAGATAATAGTACTATTTCAAACTTGGATAGTTGATTAAACTATAATCTGAGTCCTAATTTCAGATGCTGGAGTAGGTTAAGGTTGTTGGATCAGGTTAAAGTTTTTGTTGCAGGTGCCCTTTGATAGCAATATCTAAGTTACTGCTGGTCCATACTTCACCAAACTTGCATTGATGGTGTGTCTTATGATACTGATGCACCAGGCAGGCTTGGGTGCTGAATCTGAGCTATAGGCTACAGATGCTGAAGGAGGTTTAGGTTTTTAGAGCTGGTTAAAGTTTTTGTTGCAGGTGCCCTCTGATGATTATATCTTAGTTACTACTTGTTCTAACTTCACAAGACTTCCATGGATGGTGCGTCTTATGATACTGATGCACCAGACAGGCTTGAATGCTGAATCTGAGCCATAGGTTTCGGATGCTAGAGGAGGTTAAGGTTTTTAGAGCTGGTTAAAGTTTTGAAACAGGTGCCCTCTGATGATTATATCTTAGTTATTGCTTGTCCTATCTTCACCAAACTTGCATGGATGATGCATCTGGACCTACCTATGGACTTAAAAGACTTGGATGCTGAATCTGAGTCCTAAATTTCAGATGCTGGAGTAGGTTAAGATTGTTGGACCAGGTTAAAGTTTTTGTTGCAGGCGCCATTTGATAGCAATATCTAAGTTACTGCTGGTCCATACTTCACCAAACTTGCATTGATGGTGTGTCTTATGATACTGATGCACCAGGCAGGCTTGGGTGCTGAATCTGAGCTATAGGCTACAGATGCTGAAGGAGGTTTAGGTTTTTAGAGCTGGTTAAAGTTTTTGTTGCAGGTGCCCTCTGATGATTATATCTTAGTTACTACTTGTTCTAACTTCACAAGACTTCCATGGATGGTGCGTCTTATGATACTGATGCACCAGACAGGCTTGAATGCTGAATCTGAGCCATAGGTTTCGGATGCTGGAGGAGGTTAAGGTTTTCAGAGCTGGTTAAAGTTTTTGAAACAGGTGCCCTCTGATGATTATATCTTAGTAATTACTTGTCCTAACTTCACCAGACTTCCATGGATGGTGCGTCTTATGATACTGATGCACCAGACAGGCTTGAATGCTGAATCTGAGCCATAGGTTTCGGATACTGGAGGAGGTTAAGGTTTTTAGAGCTGGTTAAAGTTTTTGAAACAGGTGCCCTCTGATGATTATACACTCGCACCTGCTGTTACGGCCACCTTTAATCAGCGGCCACTCGCCATGAGCGGCCAGTTTTAATCCCGCCCGTTTAGTTTTACACTATATTTTAACTGATTTAAGCGGCCACCTGTCTAACGCGGCCAGCGGCCACTGTTTTTAGGTCCCGTGGCTTCAACATGCCTGTTTTCAACGGCCATTTTGTCTGTTTTGTCACATGACTTTTGAATCTGACATGTGACACCGTATCGAAAGAAGCCAAACTTCGAAAGCTGATAATGAGTTAATGACAAATAATTGAGTGTGTTATTTGAAGTCTGCTGAGATTTAATGTCAAAATTGATTATCATAACACCTGTTTTGTGTTGTTTATATATCGACACGTACTTATATACTTCATTACAAAGTCATTGTATATGGCCAGTCTTGCGCGGAACAGCTTAACATGTGCAGCAATTAGCCGGTAATATGCACATTTGTTCCTAGAAAATTTCTTTGAGATAATAAAACGGGTTCTTAATATACTAGTATATAAGAATGGAATTTTGATACTTTTTAAAAGGTAAAACATCGGCTATCGTAGTTCAGTAAGTAGCCTTTGTACGGAAACGCTACTTCTGTTTGTTTACTGCATTTAATCCCTTGAAAATTATCATTTGGGCGTATTTAGCAGAAAATATTTTGTTCTTAATCCCTTGATAAATAAATGGAATTAAAATGGCCATTTAAAATTAATATAAACTGTTTATTTAGCAATCCGAGCTGTGCATTCACCATCTCTGTGTACGCCGCCATTACAGATGCTATTAATAAATCTGTGCAATAGAGCCAAAATAAAAATACTCGATGTTTTTCCCCCATTAATTTGAAACCTGGAATAAGAGGCCACCTGTCTTTAGCGGCCAGTTTGGCATTGTCCCACAGGTGGCCGCTTAAAACAGGTGCGACTGTATCTTTAGTTAGTTATTACTTGTCCTAACTTCACCAGACTTCCATGGATGGTGCGTCTTATGATACTGATGCACCTGA
This sequence comes from Magallana angulata, assembly GCF_025612915.1. Classification (NCBI taxonomy): domain Eukaryota; kingdom Metazoa; phylum Mollusca; class Bivalvia; order Ostreida; family Ostreidae; genus Magallana; species Magallana angulata. Next base: position 19,764,955 of record NC_069119.1, read on the forward strand.
CAGGCTTGAATGCTGAGTCTGAGCCATAGGTTTCAGATGCTGGATATTGTTTAGTTTTTTGGAACAGGTCACATGTTTAATAGATAATAGTACTATTTCAAACTTGGATAGTTGATTAAACTGTAATCTGAGTCCTAATTTCAGATGCTGGAGTAGGTTAAGGTTGTTGGATCAGGTTAAAGTTTTTGTTGCAGGTGCCCTTTGATAGCAATATCTAAGTTACTGCTGGTCCATACTTCCCCAAACTTGCATTGATGGTGTGTCTTATGATACTGATGCACCAGGCAGGCTTGGGTGCTGAATCTGAGCTATAGGCTACAGATGCTGAAGGAGGTTTAGGTTTTTAGAGCTGGTTAAAGTTTTTGTTGCAAGTGCCCTCTGATGATTATATCTTAGTTACTACTTGTTCTAACTTCACAAGACTTCCATGGATGGTGCGTCTTATGATACTGATGCACCAGACAGGCTTGAATGCTGAATCTGAGCCATAGGTTTCGGATGCTGGAGGAGGTTAAGGTTTTTAGAGCTGGTTAAAGTTTTTGAAACAGGTGCCCTCTGATGATTATATCTTAGTTATTGCTTGTCCTAACTTCACCAGACTTCCATGGATGGTGCGTCTTACGATACTGATGCACCAGACAGGCTTGAATGCTGAATCTGAGCCATAGGTTTCGGATGCTGGAGGAGGTTAAGGTTTTTAGAGCTGGTTAAAGTTTTTGAAACAGGTGCCCTCTGATGATTATATCTTAGTTATTACTTGTCCTAACTTCACCAGACTTCCATGGATGGTGCGTCTTATGATACTGATGCACCAGACAGGCTTGAATGCTGAATCTGAGCCATAGGTTTCGGATGCTAGAGGAGGTTAAGGTTTTTAGAGCTGGTTAAAGTTTTGAAACAGGTGCCCTCTGATGATTATATCTTAGTTATTGCTTGTCCTATCTTCACCAAACTTGCATGGATGATGCATCTGGACCTACCTATGGACTTAAAAGACTTGGATGCTGAATCTGAGTCCTAAATTTCAGATGCTGGAGTAGGTTAAGATTGTTGGACCAGGTTAAAGTTTTTGTTGCAGGCGCCATTTGATAGCAATATCTAAGTTACTGCTGGTCCATACTTCACCAAACTTGCATTGATGGTGTGTCTTATGATACTGATGCACCAGGCAGGCTTGGGTGCTGAATCTGAGCTATAGGCTACAGATGCTGAAGGAGGTTTAGGTTTTTAGAGCTGGTTAAAGTTTTTGTTGCAGGTGCCCTCTGATGATTATATCTTAGTTACTACTTGTTCTAACTTCACAAGACTTCCATGGATGGTGCGTCTTATGATACTGATGCACCAGACAGGCTTGAATGCTGAATCTGAGCCATAGGTTTCGGATGCTGGAGGAGGTTAAGGTTTTCAGAGCTGGTTAAAGTTTTTGAAACAGGTGCCCTCTGATGATTATATCTTAGTAATTACTTGTCCTAACTTCACCAGACTTCCATGGATGGTGCGTCTTATGATACTGATGCACCAGACAGGCTTGAATGCTGAATCTGAGCCATAGGTTTTGGATACTGGAGGAGGTTAAGGTTTTTAGAGCTGGTTAAAGTTTTTGAAACAGGTGCCCTCTGATGATTATATCTTTAGTTAGTTATTACTTGTCCTAACTTCACCAGACTTCCATGGATGGTGCGTCTTATGATACTGATGCACCTGACAGGCTTGAATGCTGAATCTGAGCCATAGGTTTCAGATGCTGGATATTGTTTAGTTTTTTGGAACAGGTCACATGTTTAATAGATAATAGTACTATTTCAAACTTGGATAGTTGATTAAACTGTAATCTGAGTCCTAATTTCAGATGCTGGAGTAGGTTAAGGTTGTTGGATCAGGTTAAAGTTTTTGTTGCAGGTGCCCTTTGATAGCAATATCTAAGTTACTGCTGGTCCATACTTCCCCAAACTTGCATTGATGGTGTGTCTTATGATACTGATGCACCAGGCAGGCTTGGGTGCTGAATCTGAGCTATAGGCTACAGATGCTGAAGGAGGTTTAGGTTTTTAGAGCTGGTTAAAGTTTTTGTTGCAAGTGCCCTCTGATGATTATATCTTAGTTACTACTTGTTCTAACTTCACAAGACTTCCATGGATGGTGCGTCTTATGATACTGATGCACCAGACAGGCTTGAATGCTGAATCTGAGCCATAGGTTTCGGATGCTGGAGGAGGTTAAGGTTTTTAGAGCTGGTTAAAGTTTTTGAAACAGGTGCCCTCTGATGATTATATCTTAGTTATTACTTGTCCTAACTTCACCAGACTTCCATGGATGGTGCGTCTTATGATACTGATGCACCTGACAGGCTTGAATGCTGAGTCTGAGCCATAGGTTTCAGATGCTGGATATTGTTAAGTGTTTTGGAACAGGTCACATGTTTAATAGATAATACTATTTCAAACTTGCATAGTTGATTAAACTGTAATATGAATGAATCACAGATGCAGAGCTTGATCTCCATTATCAAGGATGCTAAAAATATATCTTAGTTATTACAGGTCCTAACTTCACCAAACTTGAATGGATGGTGTGTCTTACGATACAGATGCACCTGACAGGCATGGATGTTGAATCTGAGCCAAAGGTTGCGGATGCTGTAGCAGGTTAAGGTTTTGATTGCTAGTGCCCTCTGATGATTATATCTTCGTTATTACTGGTCTGAACTTCACCAAACTTGCATGGAGATGCATCTTATGTATACTGATGCACCTGACAGGCTTGAATGCTGAATCTGAGCCATAGGTTTCGGAAGCTGGATGAGGTTTAGTTTTTTTGGAACAGGTCACATGTTTTATAGATGATAGCTTGCATAATTGATTTAACTATATTATAAATGAAACGCAGAGGTTGCTTCAGATGCAGAGCCTGATCTCAATTATCAAGGATGCTAAAGAAATCTCCTACCTCACTCAAACTTGCTCGATAGATAGATGTGTTTTTTGATAAATGATATAACATGATTCCTATGATATAGTATTGTATGGGATGAAACAATATTGTTTTATATGATACAATATAATATCATATGTAATATTATAAAAAGTTATATGATACGATATGATATTGTATCATTTTTTTTTATATTTTATGTAATGATATTGTATCATGATATCGTAATGTATAGTATTGTATATTATGATACAATATTGTATAATATTATTAATATATTGTATTATTAATTTATTATTTTATCACATGATACTATTACATAAGATATTGCAAAATATAATATTGTATCCTATGATACAATTTTGTATATTCTATAATATTGTATCAAACGATATTGTATAATAGGATATTAGTTTCTGTAATATAGAATTATATCACATGAAATTGTATAATATGATACTGTAATATTATATAATATCGTATCATACGATATTCTATAATATGATATTGGTTTATAATATGATATATTATCACATGAAATTGTATTGTATGATATTGTAAAATATATTATTGTATCATATGATACAATATGTATAATATAATATTGTATTATATAATATTTTACTTTTTCAAACAATTTTGTATCATTTGATATTGATACAATGTTGTATCAAATTATATTGTATCATATGATACAATATCATATTATGTTTTAAAAATGATACAGTATCATACAATATCATACTATATTATACAATATAATGTCATATGTTTTAATGTTATGATGTATTATGTAATATGATATTGTTATATAATACTATTATATTGTTTTATATATTATGATATTGTATTATGTGATCCACTACAATAATGTATAACACAATACAATGTCATATCATACGTTACAATATCATATCTCATCATTGTTTATTATGGTGTGTTATTTTATTATTATAATATGATATTTGTTGTAAATATGATAGGATGCAATATTTAATTTTATATTATTGTATTGATTAACATATGAACATATAATGATTATCATACAATTTTTTAACAGATGATATACGATAATGTGTCAAAACAGAATCCATGAATATCCAAGATCATAAAGTATGATTTTCATTTAATATGATAAAGGTGGTCTCATAAAGGTGAAGTCTCATAAGGGTGATGTCTCGTCTCGGTGAGCTTTGTAATCTGTGATCATTACCTATGTTCTATTGATTAGTTAAGCTATAAACTATCTTTTAGTAAAGTAGAATTCCAATTATTTAAGCTTTGAATTTAAATATTATTTCTATTTCTTAACACATGTAGCGCTCTTCTTTTCAATGAAATAAATATTTATTCATCAGAAAAATGGCCACGATCGTCAAGCCCTGTTTACCTCAGCAGGAACTTGATAACACAACTTTTTCACCCCTACCCCACCCCTTTTTACCTCAATCATGAGTCTCTTCTAACTCACAGAAGTGACTGTACAATATGACAATATGACTTTATTTGCTGACAGGTATGACAATATGACTTTATTTGCTGACAGGTATGGGAGAGTTCGGCTTCGGTCCTGTGTTTTGTTGGGGACGACGACAGGTGTCTGAACCCCGCCATCACAGAACGCTTCATACAGCTGGTCCCCAAGGAACACACACATCGGTTCCAGCTCCTCAGGTATCCGGACACCGGCCACTTTATCGACCCGCCATACTCGCCCTGTTTCCGGACATCGTTTCATGGATTGTCAGGTTCGTACATGTAAATTCATACCAGTCAAGTACGTAATAATTAATAAATTTTGTTAAATAATTAAAATGAAAGGAATGCTCGAAACTCAATGTAAATACATATATGTTATATCGCCTTGACACACGCCTCCTGTTTGATGTTTATAATTTAAAAAAAATAATATTAACGTTTCAGGGGTTAAAGGAGCATGGTCACGATTTTGGTCAAATTTTATTTTTTTGTTTTTATTAATTGCAGTGCTTTAGGAATGCATTTCTAATGATCAAATGAAATTTGGGTGCCAGTCGTTGAGTTTTAAGCAAGATACAGGGCTCACAATTCTTCGTCATGTAAACAAGGCTCGTGCCCTGTTTTTGTTTACATAGGTTCAATATACCAGTAAAAATTCTTTTTAAAAGCTGGTTTGTCTATCTTATTATTCATTTAAAGCATAAATAAACAGTTCCTAATGATTAACACATTTATTTTAGGTCTAAAACTGGAATTTTTACTTCGACATTCGAAATGTAAACAAATGCTTTGTTTACATAGAGAAGAATTGTAAGCTCTGTAACTCGCTTATAACTCATTAAATGACACTCAAATTTTGGTTGCCTATTAAAAATGCCTTACTTAAGCATTGTAAACATTAAAATTGAAGAAATAATTTTTGACCAAAATCGTGACCATGTCCCTTTAAACATGATCATAAGATATTCCATCCTTATCGAATAGAACAACATGTACATGTGATATTAATCACCTTTGTAAGATGCACGTTATGTAATTATAATTAAATGTACATTGATTTTTTTTATTTTCGTTAGGATCCGTGATTGCCTGGGGCGGAAGTCCAAAGGGAAGCAATTTGGCACAGGAAGATTTTTGGCGGCGAACTGTGGACTTCTTCTCCCGTCGTCTGGGGCGCGGGAACGCACGTGGGGTGGTCCCTTACAAGTCTAGTAACCTCTAGATTAAGAATAATTGTTGGACAGTTCAAAATCGTCTACCTGTGAACCAGTTTTTAGGTGAAATAACACATCACTAAATTGCTGACCTCTGATCAAAACGAAATTGCTGACCTCTGATCAAAACGAAATTTAAAAGGATTTTAACAACAGCAATTTGTAACTTACTCCATAGCCGTGTGGATAAAGTGTCGGGTTTGTGATTTGTACATCTGGAGTTTGAATCCCGTTGGGGCTTTTGTTGTTACTTTCTAATAAATATTTATTAATCAGAAAAATGGCCACGATCGTCAAGCCCTGTTTACCTCAGCAGGAACTTGATAACACAACTTTTTCACCCCTACCCCACCCCTTTATACCTCAATCATGAGTCTCTTCTAACTCACAGAAGTGACTGTTCGAATCCCGTTGGGGCTTTTGTTGTTACTTTTGTTGTTACTTACTGAATTCAATTAATTTTTGAGATTTTTTTTCCCCAAACTGCAAATTCTTTGATTATTTGACATATGTATAATTTATTTTTCATTATATCTTTCATAATCAAATAATTTACTGTTGATTTGAGTATCATTTTAAATTCAAACCTTCTGAAACTATGTGTATGGATAATGTTGAACATCAGTATGATTAATGTTTAAAGCTGACATGAATTCATAAAAGGATTCGGCCGCCATATTATTTGACTATCGCTTCTCAGCTGCTACAGGGGTATATAAACCAGTCGACAATGTTACGGTTGGTTGCTTTCAGGTCAAATCTGCCGGTGTATCAATATCGCGGAACGAACCAATACGTATACCGTGCTACACAAGAGTGCAGCATATACAAGTTATACGCAATAAAAAAACACAAATTTTCTCACGATTTATCAAACACGAAAGAGTATTATAATAGCAATCTTACACCTGTGTTCGTTCACGAATCAGCTGCACGTGCCGAGTGTCTAATCGAATACGCGAACCGTCCCTCAAAGTGGAAAACGTTTATCGACAACATATCTCTTCGGACCTGAGACTCTATCCAGTAAAAGGCAAACAAATCCAAGTAAGTAACAACATGCGTCGTTTTTATCTAAAACATTACAAAAGACGAAATAATTTCCAAAGTCCATGCGTTCTCTTCAATGTCAACTTCAACACGCCTTGCGCATGTGCAATATTTACGTTGAAAGTGAAAGTTCTTGTTGATGAGGGAGAGTGTATTATTTTTATGCAAATAAAACACAGACAACCTAACCAAAGCAAGGGACATATAAACAGTTTCTGACGTTTACAATTTGTCAAGGCAAGCGTTATAATGTATGCACGACAATTGATGAGAGAGAGAGAGAGAGAGAGAGAGAGAGAGAGAGAGAGAGAGAGATTGATTCAACCAAAAAAGACATGTAAGCTTTGATGAACAGGAGAAAAAGAATGAATCCACAAAATACATGTAGTACATATTGGACAAATGCCTAAAATATAACATTATATATGTAAAAGCATTGATGTTTCAGAGAGAGAGAGAGAGAGAGAGAGAGAGAATAATTTAGTACCGTATTATAATCAACAAAAGAGTAGACATGTAAGCTTTGATGTCGATGAGAGAGAGAAAAAGAAAGAAAGAGATAAAGGGGTATATACAGAGAGACTTTCTCATTATTTCTTGTATCTAGATCTTACTTTTGTTATTAAAACAGACATTGCAATGGAAATGAATGAAGAGAGGAATGGAGAATTGCCAATGGATTTTGATCATGACCATATAGAACACTGTAATACAGAGGTAAGTAATATTGTAACAACTGCTTGGATTTGAAAACATGACACAACATCAAAACTTTGTGAAAATAACATATCATTCATGCATATTTGAAAGTTCCACATGTATTTATGTGCTATTACATATTTTACTGTTTTATATATATATATATATATCAGGCTTGGGGTAATGCTAAATGTAATGGTAATGCATTGCAATGCATTACATGTTTTCAAAGTAATGCTAGTAATGTGTAATGCCACAAAATTAGCATTACAAGTAATGGTAATGTAATGAATTACTTTCAAAAATCTAGTGTAATGCTGGCATTACTTTGCATTACTATGCTTATTTATGCATGTTCACTTTAAAAAATGTGATGAATAAATGAATAGCTGAAATTGAATTTGATTAACTTTATTATAAAGAAGAAAGAAATAATTCTTGAAATAAAAAAGTTTTAGTTAAAATAAAAATTTAAAATAAAATTTCATTTTTTAATTGTTTATATTACTAGATATAACAACACAGTACTTTCATAACATTTTTATGAGTGTTGTTTTTAAGAGTTTTAAATCATTTAATAAACAATTTACTCCAATTAGTTTGCACTTCAATAAAGATGTGTCAACAACACACTATGCCCCCAGGATAACCTAAGTATCAAAACAATCTATTGTTATAAGAAGTGCTAAACACCCCAATCCCCTTCCCCATGCCATGTCCCAATAGAATAGGGGACAGACATGCACTTTTAAGGCAAAATGAATGCACTGTCCACTGCAAATCAAAATCACTTCCAATATTATAACACATTTGAAAATAATTTCTCTCTCTCTCTCTCTCTCTCTCTCTCTCTCTCTCTGTTGTACATGTATATTAAGTACATTAGTTTTGACTGACAGAAAATACAAGATTCATGCATTTTTTCTATCTTTTCACTTAATTTATCCTAAGATAAAGATTGTCAAACAAATTTTCAGTCCCAGCTTCCACTGCACCTGTATAACGTTTATTTAGTATAGCTGGGAAGATTTTCAAACTAATAGGATGCATGCAGTTAAAAGATGAAACCTTTGAAACTTTGATCATAAAGTGCAACAGCAATCTTTTGTCTTAAAGTGTCCTCAGCATAAAGGAATTCGATTAAAATATATTAAGAAATATAACTGTGAAAAACCCTCTGTCTATAAATAAATACAATTACGGTAAGTGTCCAAAATTATAAAGATTTCTGTTATCTGGGGAAATATTTAGCTTTTTAATAACTGCGACATTATTCCATAAATTGTTTCTATTATGCACGAATTCAGTGTCTCTATATCATATCTGACATTGTATCATGCCAAATGTCTTTTTACTTATGTAATATGTTGTTCATAATGCCACAAGATTATTATATATTGAGCAAATAAAGAATGACTCTTGTATGTACAGTCATTGAATTTGAACCTGATACTGAACATGAACCTGTAGATATGTTAAAGAGTGTTTTATATTTGAAACATTTGCAAAAACTCTTTATTAGCTTTCCTTTTTTAAAACAAAGTAATGGTAATGGTAATGCATTACTTTACTCATGTAATGGTAATGTAATGCATTACTTCAAGAAAATCAAGTAATGGTAATGGTAATTTAATGCCCAAATTCATAAAGTAATGGTAATGCAATGCATTACTTTACAATGTAATTCGCCCCAAGCCTGATATATATATATATATATATATATATATATATATATATATATATATATATATATATATATATATATATATATATATATATATAATCAAAACATTTAAAAAAGGCAACCACTGATTATTTTATTTGATTAAATATTTCCCAACAGACTGAGGAAGAGGTGGACAATTTAATCAGAGGCATATTTGGAGAAGATGATGAACATGCAGATATTGTAGAGGATGATGTGGAAATAGACGAATTACCAAATGCTGAGAGTGACATTGATCCCAATATTTGGAGTAATATTCAGTAAGAGCATGTAGAAAGGCAATAGCTATTATATTAATTAATCAATCATATATATATGTGTTGTTTATTGCTATAAAGTAACACCCCAGGTATCCATAATTGTTTACACATGTAAGATAGTAATAATGTAATTATATTTTTAATATTAATAATATGCTCCAGATTTGAATTTAATATTAAAGTCACAATTTACATTTGTATAAGCAATGCATGTATCTTGTATGCAGGAATGATTCAGAGGAATACCAACATCTCAAAGAAAGGAAGTTTGTTGTGGGAGAAAAGGCCATTCTAGATCTTTTGAAAAGAAGTAGCTGTAAGGAATGTAAGGAACCTGTTGATCCATCAAGTATTACTGAAGGTGAAAAAATTGCATCTGGAATCAAATTCAAGTTTGTCTGCAAAGTAAGTTTTTATTGTATTGATTGATATTATATATTGTGATACATGTATATGAAATGGAATTACCCATTTAGATCCAATCATATTGTCAAATTTACACCATAATATGTTGATAAATGAGTTGATCAAAGCATAATTTGGTTTCTGGTCAAAAGTGTAGGATAGTGTTGTGTCATCTGACTTTTTATGAAAAATGTATTATAAATAGCTTTAGAAAAAAATAGTTATTTTTTCTATTCTAGAAAGGTATCAATATAAATAGCAAGTAATACTTGAATGTTCCTGACCAAATACTTAAAATGTTTAACAATCTTAATTAGAATGGTCATGAAGGCAAATGGATTTCTACACCATTCTATGGTGCTCGGAGTGTGGTGAATATGATGCTTCAACTCATGGTCCTTTTGTCTGGTGAGTATAAGAAATGTTGCAAGGCAATTTTTTAATCTATAAATTAAAATCAAGTACCCTGGGTCTGATTGAAACCTGCTTTTAAAAAATTTGCATCTGTGCTGAGTCTGCTCGGGTTACTCGGGCTCAGCTCTTAGGTCCACTTTATGCACTGCCATGAAGTGTGAGGCAGACCCATCTTTTATCTTATCATCAGGTGTAAGTCTGCTCCTTGTATATTCCAAATACATTCATAGAGACATTTGCTTATTTTCATTTGAGGGTCTGCTTTGAGGGTCTGCTTTTAAAATTGGGGTCTGCTCTGGGTCTGCTTTGGGTCACTGCTGTGTCCTTCACAGACCCAAAGTATACTCTGAACAGATACAGAAAGCAGACTCTTGCTTTGGTATGTGTCTGCTTTCTGTTACATTGAGTCTGCATGGTTGCATTGTAGTGTATGCAATATATAGTTAACTGCTCATGTAACCCTTAATTTAAACCAAATGAATATAAAACTTCTTATTAAACATTCATAACAATTCACAAAGTTGTCTTTACATGCAGGTATGTCATGGGAAAACTTTGCAATGGGAGCAAGTTTCATTAATTTGATAATTGGAAGTGGCAGACATTTCTATGTCATGCAACATCAATACTCAGTAAGTTTTTATTTTAGTCATAATGACTTAAATTTTAACAACATATTTAAATATAGATTAGGATTATTATGGTTAGAAAATAGTCCACATAATTATAACAATATACATAGACTGTCTAGTAAAGTTTTGTATTTATTTATTTAGACTGCCATCAAGAGTTATTTTTTGAGTCACATTGATAAAGCCAGACAATCTCTTGGAGGAATACCCCTTAGTATAGCAGTTGATGTGAGATATGATAGTCCAGGTATCAGTAACATATGCATTATCAATTAAAATTACAATTCTTCATTGAAAATTACAATTTAAGTATGATTTCATACATTAATACATTTTTCATATGTTCATCACATGTGGTCTCAGTAACATATCAGCCTTTTGCTAATATTATCCAACTTATGCAGATTGTACTGTATTTTCTTCCCTTTGTATTTTTTAATTTTTTATCCCCCTGCCAAATATATATATATATATATATATATATATATATATATATATATATATATATATGGGATTAAGTAGGCTTGGAGGTCAACAAATAAACCATCAAATCTACTTAAACTTAGTCTTAATATTTTTGGACATAAACTATTATTTAGTAATTGAAAAAAACGTCATGCAAATATTTCAGCTCTAAAATTTCAAAATTTTATTTTATATTTACCATGAATTTATATAGAAATCTTCATCTTAGGAAAATAATACAGCCTAAAATTGCCACTAACACCCAGCCCTCTTAACTACTTTGATATAAATTAATTTCTCTCTCTCTCTCTATCTCTCTCTCTCTCTCTCTCTCTCTCTCTCACATAAATGCAGGATACTTAAAAGTTTATTTACATATGAGTATATGGTTTAATGTTAATACATTTTTACTATGCTATATGTTACTTTATGCACATTAAATTAAATATTATTTTTTTGATATTTTCAATGTATGTGTATTTGTTAGTTGATTGAACTGAATGGCTAGGATAGCTAGGCCACTGAATTAAAGGAATATGCAGCTATACATCACATTTTAGTAAGCTTTTATTAGAACAATTAATTAGCATATTAAATTGATTTCCATAACAAATGTTGGGAGTATATGCCTTGGTTGGAAAAAAAGGAAGTTGTCATCTCAGGGTAGCATGAAAAATATATGTTACTAAATTTTGTGTAATTTTTTTTAACTTAGGTTTCTCGGCAAATAAAAGTACTGCTGTTTTTATGGACAGTAAGACCCACACCATTCTTCATCTTGAAATTGGAGATTCACGAGAAGTGGACAGACACAGTCCAAGGATGGAAAAAATTTTGGTGGAAAAGGGCTTGAAATACCTGGTACACCATTCACCATTAGTCATATGGGAAGTAATTTCTGATGCCAGCAGAACCATCACTGCCCTGATGAGTAATTATATAATTTATTTACATGTATATCACAAATAACATATACTTATAATACAGATTCAACACTATCCATACTTGTATTTTTGTCATTTTAGAGACAGACCCATTCAAACACCTAAAGCACAGCCTTGATGTATGGCATAAATCTAAAAAGTTAGCCTCTTCATTGGCTGAGCTTGCAAGGAAGTCAGCTTTTAAGGTGTTACTCTACTGGATAAAGCCAATTGTCAACCATTTCTGGTGGTGTTGCAATACATGTAATGGAAAAGTAGATAGATTACTAAAGAGATGGGTTGGAATTCTTCACCACGTAAACAACAACCATGTTTGGCCTGGTGGCAGGTATGAAACCTATACTTTATGGCTCTATACAGACCTATGTATGGAATGAAACTTTTAATCTCAACTATTCTACACCTATAAGTGAAATTATATTATTTATTTATAGATGTAGCATAATGACATAAAGTTGTACTAAATTAAACATTCAAACATATAAATTGCATCAAATAGGGGTATATAAAATTCTAACAGCTATGAAAGTTTTCATATGGTATGACCTTTCAAATTTTAGAAGTATCATATATTGCATTATATAAATAGTGCCTGTTTGGGAGGGTAACAGTTGAAATTGACACAGTGTCAATTTCAACTGTTATTCTCCCAAACAGGCACTATTTATTTTATTAAACTGAATGTCTTAATATAACAGAATTTTTTACTGCTTTTATATAGAAATGATGTGAATTCTTCGCCGAACTGTACATTATGTACGCGCATGTAACAATTCGTTGTGTACCCGTTGCTAAGTGTGTTGCTAATTTTTACGCTAAGGGTAATGGAACGGATTGTCAACTGTGTCTTAACCAATCAGATTTCAGTATTTAACATGAAAGTATAATAAATTTATATACCTGGTATAACCCTTTAATATTTCCAGAATTCCTAGCTGTAATAAAATTGTGAAGGGAAGGCTGGTACATTAGTTATGTTAACCTGCATTTGTTTTGGTTTTGTTATGCTTTGTTATATTATTCGTTACTAGATGTTTTCATCCAGAAACTGCAAATATGGTTGAAAACCATTGGTTGGAAAGAGACTCAGCAGCATTCAAGGAGTTGACGTAAGGGAATTTCATAATTGAAACAACTACTTTTTTTTGGAGATGGTCTACAAATATATATATCCATGTTTATATTTTTTTTAAAGTGGAGGTTTCTCTTCTATGATTTAAACAATCTTAAAAATTACACACCTATTGTTTATTTGTTTTTTTTTAAATCATTTCTTACAAATATGATGTTTATTCTTGATTTTCTAATCATTATTTATAGGAAGATAGTAACAAATAAAGAATGGTGTGGGTCTATGGAATACTATGTCAACTGCCAGCAGACCTGGGCTATTGAAAATTTTTTTAGCCACACACTACTCCACTACTGTCCGAAACGTAATTCATATAGTTATGACTCATACTGTATAAGAAACATGCTGGCAGTATTGGATCATAACCATCATAAGGACAGAGAAGCAGCGACAACAATGGATGGCATTGTAAGTGCCCAATGCCAGGTTTCCAGAAGAACTAAACAATGGGTAGCCTATGAAAGGAAGAAACAAAAGAATTTTCCATATATTGCAGGTTAGATATTTTAAAATGACTGCTAATTTACAAGTCTTCTACCAGTGACACCAAAGATACATTGTAACCTCAAAAACTTGTCAGTAGGTACTGTGGCATGTTTCTTTGAGACAGAATGCTTTTCATTGGAAAAAAAGTGTGCATGAAATAATCCTGACCCATAAATTAAATTTGTCATTAAAGCAATTGCCAAATTCCATAATTTCATCATATTTGTAGAACTCATGGTAGCATGTATGCTTGAAACATATGGAAAATCCCTGTCAACATACAAACAAAGCAATACAGCTGATGCTTTGGATGCAGTTGCCCGGAATTTGGCTGGCAAATCGAATCCGGGTTCAAGAAAGATATTGGGGGACATGAAAAGTAGAAAGAAACAGGTAATTACAATTGATGAATTTTTTATTCTGAATCAGAGTTTGCGGAATGGTATCCTCTGTATAGTCCATTTGATTCCGGGAATCGGTCCCTCACTGTCTTACACACACAGGAAGGGACTGGCACTCGTCTCCTGGCTCCCAAGCGACCATGCTGCCAAAGAATAAAATTCCTATAGGCTTGGTTTCTGAAGGTTGAGTTCCTAAAGCTGGGTTCCTGATTGAACTGATAGCTCCAATTCAAAATGTTAGCAACTTCCAGCACATCATGCCTCAAACACAGATTTTTAAATTCTGTTTTTGAGGTAATGCATGGACGTTGTCCACAGCAGATGTTCATTCGTGGATCAGTAAATACTATACATTTTCCACATGAACATCCTGGAACATTTGAATTGGAGCTACCAGGATCACCAATCACAGGTTCTACTCTATGCTGTCCTATGATAAAGTTTCGCATGACCTCAGGCTCTGCTATTGCAGCTGCTCTAAGGCACCTGCGTAACTCTCCCTCGGACATCCTGTCGACTACAGCCTGCATTGTGGAAAAAAAAGCATAAATGATTAATATTTCATAAAATATCTTCACAGTTTTAAAGTTTTCATAATTTACTTTTCATTTTCTATCTGGATCAAAATAACAATAAATGGAATCAGAAATTTTCATTTCCTCATTTTATTTACCTACCGTCAATGAAACCCTTTCTTCTTCATCTGCTCTATTTGCAGGCATAGCAGCCACTTGGAGATCTTGATTCCGGCTTGTCCCTTGGTCACCTTGAGGCTGATTTCTTGAACTGTTTGCTGCATAGGGATGAATGCGGGACTGTGAAATAAAGAACAGAGGATCAATTGATTATTTATCATTCTGTATTATGAACATATTTGTTTTGAAAACTCATAAGAACTGGTTATTTACCCGGCTTGTTGATGCTGTAATCTTGAATTGACAAGAAGGATTTGCACAATTGTTGCATCCTCTTCGACGGCATTCACAACTCTTGCACTTGCCCCGGTTTTCACATGCACAACATATCTATAAATAAGTAAAAATGATTCTGTTTATATGATTGTAAATTTCATTTTGTGGAAAAAATGAGCATGTGAGGTAATAATTTCAAACTAAATATATAGTTCCAAATACTTTTCTCTTAATTTTAATTCACTCCTTTAGAATATTTAAATTTGTTAACTAAATAATTTGTATTAAAAATTTTACAATGGCATTAACCTCATATTAGAAAAGAGAATACAAAGATATATAATATTATTTTTTAGTGCATATTATGATATCATCTCTGTGAGTGAATGGGTGTATGAGCATACATGCTTGCAAATAAATGAATGTGGGTTTTGGGTTGTTTTTTAATTGATTATAAGTTTTTTCATTAAAGAGAATTAAATGATTATATATGATTTATTTTAATTTCACAACCATTACTGTATACTATGATTGACATATTAATTAATTAATTCATTTTATAAAAGTAAAGTTTATAGAAAGTGATTCAAACTTTTTTATTTTTGTGATTGTTTTCTATTCAAATATATTTATGATTAAACATCAATAAATAATATGAGAACTCCAGGTGCTACATGTTTACTTGAGCAACAATAGCCACAACTGGGATCAAATCTGTTATATACCCGATATGCTAAAATTACCTGGGCAGAGTTGATTTAAGAAAATTATTTTTTTCTTCTTTGAGAAGTTTTTTTATTCCTTTGTAAAAATTTACACCCCCCCCCCCCTTTCACTATGGCCCAACTGTGTCCAAGGAGAATATAATTCGAAAAATCTTGAATCTACACTACCTGAGAATTAAAATTCTCCAAAGATTAACAATGTTTATAAATAAATTTCTCATAAATTACATGCATTATGATTTTTTAAAATTATTACAAAATATTATATGTTGATTTTTTTCTTTATTATAACTAAAAAAATAATATTTATATATAAAAGTTATACTATACTTATCATTTATCACTTTTAGTTAAAAAGTAAAAGACCAAGGCAACATACAGTAAATTTCCTCTACAAAAGAAAAGTTACTGTAGACAAAAGCAACGGAACCTATGTTTTATAAATAATGACTGCTCCCTAGTGAAGCTCTTTCGTGAATAGGATTTTTCTACTTTTCTTTCTATATTTAGAGTATTGCGTGTATCACATGACTTGCACAGGTGTATCGTGTCATCGTGTTTTGTTTCTGGAAATTTATATGTTTGGACTTCATTTGTGTTTTTCAATCTCTTTTATTTGGTGTTTCATTGGATATTACTTACTTGACGTTCTGCACTGGCAGCCATTATTCTTCAGAAAGCGTATCTGCAGTCTATGTGCGAAGCGTCGCGTTTGAATAAAATACTGTATGCAATGGAGCATGAAAGTGCTCTCAGCCTTTTATACCAGGTGTGAGGCGAGAAGCCGAACAATAGAAATCTTCAACTAATATGGCGGCTGTCAGAGAAGAAAGGGGAATAATGCGTATTTATGAATTCATGTCAGCTTTAAAATCAGTATGATTTTTACTTGATTTGGCATGTTTGTTTGTCCTGCTTTTCCTACAAGCGAAATAATAACCAGATTAATAAGAAGATTACGTTTACTATCGTTTTGGTAATATTACGGACCAATGACGTAAGCTATATGATGTCATCAAATGAAACAAAGTCGGAACAAACACCTAATGAAGAGTTTTCATTTATATATAGACAGTAGCATGATTCTTATCCAAATTATTAGGAATTTTAGTATGCAATAGTCGAGGATTGATAAATAGAAAATTAACTTGAATCAAATTGTCATAATGAGATCATCAAATGATCATTTCGTAGTTAACGATAATAATTCATATTACAATGTAACACAAGTGAATTGCAATTTTATTATATGCACACAGTGGTTAATTTACATGTACATGTATTATCCACGATATTTATTATACAAAAGTTGATATTATTTTCTGTAACAAATAATGAATTTAATTTGTAGTATTTTTGTTGTTTATTAATATATTTTAAATCCATATTATTTTAACAAATTTTAATAATGAAAGACATGTACAACATGGGCAGAGGAGGAATTTGTGAATAATAATAATAATAACAATTTTTCGTTTGATTTTAAGTCTGCATTCATTTGTATTCATTAATTCTGTTGTTACTGCACTATTTGGCAATATTTATTTTTTTTGTCTTAAAAACTAAATTGTCCTTAGATATGAATGAAGATAATGGAAACGATTTCCGGCCCGGGTCATCTCCCCTGTCAAGTTACAATAATTTGTTTCCTCAGATAAGCAATGAAGAAACAATTGTATTACCTGTACCTACACCTGTAACTATACACTTTCACAGGGCAAAAGTTTGCCTGGTACATGTAACTGCAGGAAAACATTCATTCATAATGGCCTTCAACTCAACATTCTGGTGTATCGACGGCGTATTATCAATTAACAATTGTTATTTCCATACTTACGTCGACTCGATATATCCCAGTGAACTTGAAATAAAAGATACCACAGTCTGCGTCATCTGTTAAAAATATAATATTATATTTTACTGGAAATGGACATTGATGGTAACCTAGCAACAAAACTTGATGATAAACACGATGACTTGTATTATTATATAAAATAGTCAACTTTTCTTAAAGTTAATTCTTAAAATACTTATGTAACAATATACGTTCATCACTGCATATGGTGTTTTTGTCTCTCAGTTAATTCAATAACCAAGGACATGCTCTTCGTATGAACAGAGCAATGAAAAATTTTACAAATGATTTTATTTGCCATAAACTTTATAGAATCGTTAGATGAAGAAAATTCCAAAAAACATTAATTTTAAATTTTACAAGCTCTTCTTCTCAAGAAAATTAAGGAGGATCGGTGGTAAACAAATTAATTATCAGACCGATCTACCTAGAATATTAAGATATCATTTCTTTAGTACCTAAAAAACTTTTATCAACTAGAGAAAACAAATTCATAAATACTAAGTTTTCAATATGGGTATTTCCCTGTATTTTTATATAGAGATCTTGTTTTAAAGGAGATTATTGTTGTAAAAAAATGGCCGCGACCACCCAGTCTTCTTAAATCTTTTTTAATATGAGAATTTGTATTCGATCAGTCGAACGAGAGATTCATCGCGCTCGTTTATTGATCAGTGTGTCATTGGTGGGGTTTTTTTTTATCTTTATTTTGAGTGAAAACGCGATAACTGTTTATCTACAATGGCGGTCGAGATACCTTGCTTCATTAGGTTCCCCGCTGTATTGTTTTTGCCCGAAGACTGCGCTCTGACATCATCAGGACACGTGAAAAAAAATCATGCAAATCTCACGGTCTCTTATATGCTAAAGATACATCGCGGGTTTTGGTTCAACAAATGTTTCTACTGGATGGTATTTTTATTATTATCTTTTCCTCACGTTTCTTTTAGGTAATATTTGTTCAGACAACACAAAAGTTGCTGCACTAGTCTTTTCGCCAATCAAAGAGAGCAAATTAATTTAACTGTGAAGATAGCCAAAAAAAAAATAATTTTGGAAGAAAAAAATATGGATCAGTTCTCGATTTTTCAGCTTTTGAACTTGTTATGTGTTTTCCCATTGATTTCCATGATGATCAAAGAAATCGTGGAGCGCGAGCAAAAGTACGTTTTGACGCAACCCCACGAAACGGCAACCTCCGAGGTCTGTGTTTTAAAAGAAGTCTTCGTTAGAAACGGAAGTTCTGCCAAAATTCAATGCGGAGCAGAGTGCAATAAAGTATTTGTTGGCCGATGTAAATTTGTCGATGTTATAAAAGGGGATCGACCTATGTGTCGGTTGATAAGTGGTTTTAAAACTCCCGAAAACGTTTCTCCTGGACATCCAAGTGGCCAATTTGTTCGTTTTAAAAAGGTAATTATTTTGTGTTTGAAAAGCTTCAAATTCTATTAGTATCAATATTCTTATTTCGGTTACAGCTATCATAAACTATTTAGAATTTTGCAATGTGCATATTTGAATTAAAAAAATGTTTGAAAATTTTAATTCGCGATTGTTCGCTCTTTAGGTCGACGCATACTACAATTCGTTCGCGATCGGTAAGTGTTTTTTTTTTTAATGTTTTGTAAAATGTTTAGAAGAGCTTGATAAAATATTTCATACACATGCATTAGCTTTACAGATTTGTAAAAAATTTGTATTACGCTATAAGGTAAAATGTTATGCAACATCCGTGAATGTTGCAATTGCAATCTCTAATCCTATGAATTATTGCATTTGTTGTTACAGTTGCAACGCCAACAGCATTAACAGTTGATATCCTCATTCGCTAATGATACATGTACATCGCCGCCTAATGATATATTGTATATCATTTGCATAGGGATCGGATTTGGTGGTGGGGGGGGGGGGGCTACCCCTTCCTTTTTATTTTATAAAATTAGACATAATATTAACCATATCCTCATTTGTATGCTTTTCAAAATTGCTGATAAGTCCAGCCCTCACACCCATTTAAATAGCTTCCAACGCCACTGTTAAGGCGTCACAAATGTACGTCAACATCCTAACTCTTAACGAAACAAGCAAATATATGGTCTAGTACACTCTTAATGATAATGATACAAATGTTTTATCATTAAACGTTGCAGTAGAGTCCTTAAATGATAAAAACTTCTTAAAAAAACCTTAATGAAAGTCTTTTTTGAAATAACAATTGTCGAAATTCTGCATTACATGTAAAGAGGAAACTTAATAGAAAGACAAACAGAGATAGATAGATAGATAGATAGATAGATAGATAGATAGATAGATAGATAGATAGATAGATAGATACATGTAGATAGATAGATAGCAGGCTTGGGGCGAATTACATTGTAAAGTAATGCATTACATTACCATTACTTCATGAATTTGGGCATTAAATTACCATTACCATTACTTGATTTTCTTGAAGTAATGCATTATATTACCATTACATGAGTAAAGTAATGCATTACCATTACCATTACTTTTTTTTTTAAAGTAAAGCTAATAAAGAGTTTTTGCAAATGTTTCAAATATGCAACACTCTTTAACATATCTACAGCTTCATGCTCAGTATCAGGTTCAAATTCAATGAATAAACAAGAGTCACTCTTTATTTGCTCAATATATAATCATATTGTGGCAATATGAACAAACATATTACATAAATAAAATAATGTTTATAGACATTTGGCATGATACAATATCAGATATGAAATAGAGACACAGGATAACATGCGTAACAAAAAACAATTTATATGAAATAATGTTGCGGTTTTTAAAAGCTAAATATAGATATATCCCCAGATTACAAAAATCTTTATAATTGTGGACACTTAATTTTATTAATTTATAAACAGATGATTTTTCCCCAGTTATATTTCTTAATATATTTTAATCGTTTTTTCTTTTTACGGAGGACACTTTAAGACAAAAATTGCTGTTGCACTTTATGATCGAAGTTTCAAAGGGTTCATCTTTTAAATGCATCCATCTTCCGGGCTATACTAAATGAAATTCAATGTTTTGCAGGAGCAGTCAAAGCTTGGACTGGAAAATACTGTTTGACGATCTTTATCTTAGGATATATTAAGTGCAATAATAGATTAAATACATAAATCTTGTATTTTCTATCAGTCCAAACTAATGTGCAGTGTAATTAATATACAAGAGAGAGAGAGAGAGAGAGAGAGAGACAGACAGACAGACAGACAGACAGAGAAAATAAGTAAGATTTTTTTCAAATGGGTTATAATATTGGAAGTGATATTGATTTTCATCATGGATGGACAGTGCATTCATTTTGCTTTTAAAGGTGCATGTCTGTCTCCTATTCTATTGTGACATAGCGAAGGGAAGGGGATTGGGGTGTTTAGCACTTCTTATAACAATAGATTGTTTTGATTATCCTGGGGGCATAGTGTGTTGTTGACACATTTCTTATTGAAGTGCAAACTAATTGGAGTAAATTGTTTAAATGATTAAAAACTCTTAATAACAACACTCTTTAAAATGTTATGAAATTGTGCTGTTATCTTTAGTAATATAAACAATTCAAAAATGAATTTTAAAAAACCTTTTTTAATAAAACATGTACAATTAAAACATTTTTTTCTTTATAATTAGAATTATTTCTTTCTTCTTTAAAAATAAATTTAATCAAGTTCAATTTCAACTATTCATTTATTCATCACATTTTTAAAAGTGAACATGCATGAATATGCATAGTAATGCAAAGTAATGCCATGTAATGCCAGCATTACACTAGATTTTGGAAAGTAATGCATTACATTAGCATTACTTGTAATGCTAATTTTGAGGCATTACACATTACTAGCATTACTTTGAAAACATGTAATGCATTGCAATGCATTACCATTACATTTAGCATTACCCCAAGCCTGATAGATAGATAGATAGATAGATAGATAGATAGATAGATAGATAGATAGATAGATAGATAGATAGATGGAAATAGATAGATAGATAGATAGATAGATAGATAGATAGATAGATAGAAAGAGATAGATAGATTGATAGATAGATAGATAGATTTCAGTTGGGATGTATAACGTAAAGATACCTCAATATCATCTTTTAACGAGCAAATCATAGAAGCATGTACCAATTAAAAAAATGACAAATGCATATCCATTGTGAAGAAGTATTATCAGTTACTTAAAATAAATACATAAAAGTGCTTTCAAGCAGTTGCTGCACGAAAATGCTTAAAAATATTCATTTCTGATTTGCAAAACATATACACTGTATGTTTAATGTAAGGTTTAAAGTTCATTAAATGTATTTCATATATATATATGAAAGCAGTTTAATTAATGTCTCTTCAAAGACCTTGATGTGTACCCTGCAACCCTTTTATTTCGGCGATGAAGGCGATACCTGTACTTGTATATATCAAACGCTACTTAAACTCTTTCATATAAAAATTCTTTCAAATCTTCTATATGTTGTCGGTACAAAAACCTTAAAAGAAAAAAAATGTCGATGAAAAGTAAAATAGTACAACATTTGGTATTAAACGATTGATTTTTTTGTAGTTGACAAACGAAATTGAACAGTGTTTGAAATGTCCTTTTATTATTTGGGCTTGGTTTAGGTTTAATTTTTTCTTTTCTTTTTTATCTTTTTTTTTGTTGTTGTTAAGTATGGCTGTGTACGGTGCGATTAAGAATGATTTTTTTTTTAATTAATAGTGTAGGTAAATTAAACAACAAAGTTTTAAAGTAACTGCGATAGCTCTTGTCGTAAATCTTAAATGGAGAGAACTAATATAAGCTATTTTTGTATATACTGGTCAATTCACACTGTATGAATACGTATTACACATGTATGTATGTTTTGAATAAAATACTTTTATGTAAACGGATGGCGTAAACTTTGTACTTATATTCCAAATTTTATTGTGTATTACTCTATTTACATGTACTATAGTGAATTTTGAATTAATTGGGTTTGATACAACATTTACCATACTACCTTACTGTAAATTCAAAATGTACCATATGACCACAGAAAAATATATCGATATTTTAAACTATATATTACACGTGTACATTGTATAATTATTCTGCATATTGGTCTTAACTGATTTACTATAATAATTCATTTTTTTATGTTTTGGACCAAAAAGTCTGGAATTTATTATTTTGTTTTTCTAGTTTTCTCTTTTTCTTTTTCTCCAAGGACGAGACAGCTTGTGTACTGTTTCCTTGGCAACAGGGCGGACGATCCCATCACTCTGCCATTACGGCGAGCATAATTGGACGGTATGCTGTTTTCGTAATTCTTTTTTTAATATGAATTTGATATTCAATCCAATTTGTTTTCAATAAATAGTGCTTAAATTTAAAACACGATATTAACACAAATAAAAACAAAGAAACAAGAAGACAAACAATTAAATAGACAAACAAACAAAGTAGTTTCCTATTTCTTTATAAAACTTATATCCAAATAATTAGCCGATTTTTAAAAAAACTTTTTGATTGGATTGTAAATATATGAGCTGTTTTAAAAAGTAAAAAAAAAAAACAAACAAAAATTACAGCGACTAGTCGAGTTGGTTACTGCATTGTAAATAACATTCATGTACATATATTTATATATAAACAACAATATGCTTTCCTTGATGATTAATTCATCCTGGCTAGAAAGATTGCGGCAAAATTAATAAGTTTCTGTAAAAAATAGAGGGAATCATACTCGGTAGATGTAAAGTAAATATAAAATAATTGATATTTCACTAAAACTACGTATGTGCATACATTCTGTTTAGTATCATTTTGATTGCAATATATAGCTAGTTTGCGTTTGATATTTACTTTGTTTCAGTTATTGGATATTGTCGGCTGAAAAATAGCGATCTTGTTTTTCATGTAGATTATACAAAGACGATTAGATGGCTCTGTCAATTTTCGAAGGAACTGGAGAGAATATGAGGACGGGTTCGGAACTTTTGACTCGGAATATTGGATAGGTAAATATATATAAAAAGATTTTAATTGTTTGTCTCGAAAACTAGAAAATTAAAAAAAAACATGTTTTAAAAAAGGCTTGATAAGTGTTTATGTAAGGCAGATATGATGCTGTGAAAATTAGATATCAACATCATTCGAAAATCTGCTCTTGAAGATGTATGCTGAAGGAGTGGATCCAAATTTTTCTTTCCGGACCCCCCCCCCCCCCCCCCCCATGTTATCGATTTCTTAGCGTCCAGTATGCAATACAAGAGTCGTCACTTAAAAAAACTTTGATATATTACACTGAACTCCACTGAACTCCAAAAGAAAAAAAAAGATTGAAAATAGTTATGTAAAATCTAAAAACCAATCCCATTCGACTCGGTTTAAGCGACACAGAGTCGGCTTGTGCATGAGATATTATCGTCAAATATTTGACATTTTGTTCTCTGAAACAAACAATTATTTAATTCGACTATTATCTCTATAAGATATGATAAATTCACTTCTGACCAATTCACGGTTATCACTGTTTTTGCATAATGAACAGTTTCTGACTATGCTTAATGTTGTTGTTCTAAAGTTTTGTAATTTTATGATTATTCAAGGCAACAAAAACCTACACTACCTAACCAGTGATGGACTGACCTATCTAAGAGTAGAAATGATGATGCAGACATGTGAGTGGAGATACGCAGACTATGGCCAGTTCATCGTTAAAAGTGCGACGGATAAATACAGGTTGTTTGTTGCGAATTACTCCGGAAACGCAGGTAATAATTACCAGAACGGATTTAGTGCCCCCCCCCCCCCCCCCCCCCCCCGATTGAGTTACATTTAATTCTGTCAGCTATGTTAAGCGTAAACCTATCCTTAAATATTAACATTTTCAACTGTTTTTGTCTGTGATAACATAACGATTCAATTTTAATTGAAGCCTATAGCCCAATAATTTCATAAAAGATGAGCGACACAAAATGGGCGTGTCTTATAGCATAACCGAAAAACGGTATTGGCTGCGCCGCATAGTAATACGTAGCAAGTGCTATATGAAAAAATAGTGGCTTTAGAATGTTGTTTTGAAGTGTGGAAATTGGAAATATTATAAATATATATAAGCCCTCCGGGCTTTATTGGTTTTGACCACGCTCCGACCAAAATTATCACCCAATAATACTCAAAGACTGATTCCTTATTCCTAAAATACAAACTTTCTTATTGGTTGATCCATCCGTCAGTTTGAGTCCTCTAGTCCAGCTTTTATTTTATTAAGAGAAACTCCTCTTCAACCGCTGCACGAAATTTCGTAAGCCTTTGTATAGGTAACCTGAATAATGTGTAGATGGGCGTGATAAAAGAAAATTCCGATTTCATCGTTTTACTGTGAATTTAGCCCCTTTTAAACTTTAAGCTAGAATTTTGCCAAATATTGAATATGACCATTGACAATTTGCAAGCGAAACTCCTCTAAATCCACTGCTTGTTTTATGAAACTATGTCTACTAGCTATAGGTATTTTTGCCACAATATGTGGATGTTCATAATACCTTTTACCCTTTTTGAACTTATAACTTTGGCCATAAATGCATATCAAATATATATAGCAATGAACAGTTTGTAAACACAGTTCCTCTTACACTATACTGACTATAGCACGGAATTTCGTAAATCTTTGTAGGTATTTAGTTTACAATGTGTAGATGTGCCAATTACTAGGAAATCACGATTCCCGTATTAATATGGGAACTTCACCCCTTTTGAATTTACATGTAGAAGTAAAAAGGTGGAAAGACCTACTTGAGACACAAGACTTGTTGTTCCGTTGAGCGATGTGGCCCATGGGCCTCTTGTTCCCGAGTGGCGTTGTAACTGCCATGATTGTTATCGTATTGTTGTTTTATTACTCACACAGGAGACAGTTTCTACTATCATAACAACGCACAGTTCAGTACCTACGATTATGACCACGATACCTCGTACTCCAACTGTGCCGATAGATGCAAGGGGGGATGGTGGTATACTAAGTGTCACTTGGTAAACCTCAACGGAGAGTACGCAAACACCAACTTTCTCGAGGGCATAAACTGGCATGCCATGACGGGATTCACATACTCATTGAAGGAAGTAAGGATGATGTTGAGGCGGCCCTGATGAGTACCCCCGTTACAACTGATATAATCCCATTACAAGTGATGTGATCCCATTACACGTACATGTAGTGTTCCCAATTTTAAGTGGTATGATCCCATTTCAAGTGGTTTGGTCCCATTACATGTGGTGTAAACACGTTACACGTGGTGTGATTCCATTATACACGTGGTGTGATCCTATTACACTTGATGTGATCTCATTAAACGTTTAAAGTGTATTTCAACTGGTATCGTCCTATTACACGTGGTTTGATCCCATTACACGTGGTGTGATCCCATTACACTTGATGTGATCTCATTACAAGTGATGTGATCCCACTACACGTGGTGTGATCCCATTACATAAGGTTTGATTCTATTACACGTGGTGTGATCCCATTGCAAGTGGTGTGATCCCATAATTTAAAAACGTGGTTAGATATCACCGATTTCAATATTATATTTTTATGAATATAACGATTGAACGAACAAATTTAGATTATGGCGTCATTTACTTTTTTCAAAGGGATTTTAGCTCATATTGGGAGTTGATTTTTAATCAACTCTCCTATGCAGTCACTCGGACAAACCGAAAGTGAAACAGTGTTTGAACCTCAGCACAAATCATTGCTCCTGACAAGACTTAGTTCTTGAAAATAATTGATGAATTCGATGTGATGTATGCTAAAGCATTGTTTTTCAAGGAAACTTATTTACAAATACCTTAAAAATAGTCAGATTTTAAATGGTACGAACAATTTAAATATTTTTTGTAGTCGTATGTATTTCTACGCCAGAGTTCAATATAGTCTCGTTCAACTCGACGCTCGGCTGTCTCCGTAAACCCTTGTCGGAGATTTACGGTGTCAGCCGAGCGTTTGGTTGAACGAGACTATAGTTCAATATTGCTTGGATCCATACAATTTTCGAGAAATTTTTCTACCACTAATACAAACTTTGATTGAATTAATCTTATATTTAAATATTATTTAACATGATTCATATGGAGATTTCTCGACATTCTAGTCGAAAAAGTTCAAAAATTCATATTATAAAAATATGCGTAATTCAAATTAAAAACTACGTATTAATACGTGTGCTTGTCATGCAAAAAAACATATCATTAATTTTAAAATAAATTAACATCGACAAAATCAACTCCCGTCAGTTCTTCAGTACTTTGATATTGGTATTGAAATCACCATGATTTTTTTTTTTTTTTTTTTTTTTTACAAAATTGTCCTAGCTGTAGACAAGTTATTTGAAAATTTAGTTAAATGATCCACGTTAAGTTATTCTAATTTTGTGTACTTTTCAGATAGGATTGAATTTTCTTCTATTTCAAAAGCAATATTATGTACATGTACATGTACATGTATTATGAGCTTTCAGAGATATGTTAACGTTGCATCTCAGTTAATTCTTGAAATAGTTTTAGTTGCATATACATAGACATAAAATTTCAGTTTATGAATTGAATAAATATTGTATTGTCACTTCAGACGAAAAAAAGGCTTTAGTAAATGGTATAACAAATATTGTGATTAAAAGAAGAAAAACTGTAGCCATTTTTATTGTGATCTGTAAATTGTACAGTCCAAGTGTTTGTAAATGAATTATACATATAAAATATATTTAAATAAAAGGATGCTACGTTTTTCTTTAGTTATAATTTTAAACGGCGTGATATATACTGTTGATTACTAATTAAACACGAGGAATCAATTTCCGCGTAAAATTTTTATTTTTTGGACAGATGTTAAACTAAACAAAACTGATAAAAATTTGGCCTTCGTCGTTTTTGTGCTTTGGCGATTTGATGCAGATCAGTTGAATCGCGGAATTAAATACTACTAGCGAAAATTAAGGAATCTGCGGTATACTATATAAAAAAGACAAACTTCAGAAAGAATTGACGCCTCTGTATGTTGGATCACAGAATATACAAGTACATGTCTCGCGTTAACATCTATGGTAAACGGTCATATAATTAAATGTAGATGTAACCATTTCAGGTATGATTACAAACCCAGAAAAAAATTCCAGGATGGGTTCGAGGGATAAATATCTTAGCCACGGGATTGCCAAGGGGGTGCGATGCCTATGTATATGTAAATGTAAGGAATTTGAAATTCCCGGGGGGGGGGTTAGATCTGTGCATGTATTGATATAGTAGAGATCGTTCTGAATCAGTGGTTTACATGGAGTTTTTAAATACTGTACAGTATACATGTTAGAAAAATTAATAAATAATGACAAAACAGAAACTAAACACTTTTCACTTAGGTAAAATCCCCCATTTTTCATTTCAACGCTTAAATAACAAGTAAATAAACATTTAAAATAAACTTGCTCAACTCTACTATGACGTTGTCTTCGCGATAAACATCAAAAAGCAATACAATTATCAGCGATTTTCTAGCGCAGTTGCACTCTTAGTCTTTTGATATTAATAACCATTTTTTTCCCGATGACATTCGTGTTTTTATCTCATTAATTGAATTTTTCACACACAAGTAACGATTGGTTTAATTAGTCTGTTTTTGACATGATATGTTAAATGATGATTCAAAAAGCAATAAAAAAAGGTCTGCATGGACAGGCCGTGTAATTAAACTAAGATAAGCTAAGCCTCTCTTTAAGACAGGTCAATTTTAGTCTTACTAACTTCAAACCGTATCTCTTGAAAAGGATACTGGTCGCATACGTTTATCATTATTGATGTGAAATTTATAACCTTTCTTAAAAAAAAAAATGACTTTAGTTTTGAAAACAAATTTCTAATGAATCGCAATGTATATATCTCGTTCAGACCTTACGAACGTGCGAGAGTTCAGTTCAAAGAGCACATTGACAATGTCCTTTACAAAATTTATATTTCTTGAGGATCAAAAATTTGTGCTTATGAACGTATGACATCTAATTTTTGTAAAGGACAGCAATATCAAACAAATGGAATGGGTTTTATAGAAATAATGTTCAACATATCTAGTCGTGAAGAGATGAAATAAGATAATTATGTCAAACAGAATCCTCCAGATGCATAAACCGTTTCCAGTGTGTTATCACTGGCAATGTAATTAAATTGATTGGAAGCAAAAAAGTATGATTTATGACAGCGTGTCATGCATTTCTTATTTTGCACCCGGTATTGGTGAATTGTATTAACACGCGCTTCAGCATATACGGGTTACTCCGTTCATTCAGAATGACTATTATACAAGAGACAGTGACAAATGCTGTATTGTTGTTTGCATAAAAATAACTTTAAAATGTTCGATATACTTGTACATGTGCATTATATTTCAAGTGCCCATTGGATTGTGTATGTTCGGTAAAGCGAATTTAATCAGAGATTGATATGTTTTTGGTTTATTTGATTATTACTTTTAAATTGTATATCATTGACTTGTTACTTTTTAAAGGACACAGATAGGATTTTTAGGTGTTAAAATCTTATGTTTCTTGTTTCACTGGATAGTATGGAAATAATGTCAACAATAGATGGAATCAAAACGTCTTTTACTCTTTTACATTGACAAATGCCGCTTTACTTAAAGGGACACTCGGATGAATTTTGCCCATTTACACATGCGGTAGAGGGCAATAGTCGGCTGAATAAATGGAATATTACTACTTTCTATTTTCAGCTTTTATAGTTACTGTAGATCATTCAAAAAACGTCAAGAAAATCAAGGTTACTTTCACGAATATCGTTATTTACTTTTATATTGCAGACTAATTGCCAGTCGAAATATTTTATGAAAAAAAACCCATAGATTTTCTTTCGTATTTTAATTCATTTTTCAACTTTTGTAAAAAATTATAATTGAATTACAATAAAAAAATGTTTATGTGCTATAAGTCTTGATATGATAGCACTTTCCGATGTTTTATCCCAAGAAAGCCTGCATGACACGTTTCTGTTTCTGCACAGTGGTGTCAAACTCTGGAATATCGTCAACAATATGGTGACGCACGTGTTTGTGATCTTTGACCTGGATCTTATCGTCGGCAAATCTGCACATGCGCCGTCGGATCCAAACTTTACCTCCAGGTTTCGGAGCATTTATATCGTTGTCCTTAATAAATTAAAAAAATCATTTTTTTTTTGTAATTATATAATTATTCATGATTGTTTTGTTTATAAAAGCTTTTGTGCTCGTGGTTTTCAAGAATACACAAAAACTTCAATTCTTTACTTAATTGATAATCAAGCGTACAGGTAGGTATAATTTTTTTACTGTACAAGAAGACAGTGAGTGAAAAAAAAATTTAATTTCTAATAAAGAAAACCACTCATAAATTCATCAATCAAAAAAAGTTTTTCTGTTGATTTACTTTCGATAGACAAAAATGCCATTCATCAAGTACGTCAAGTGAAAAGAAGTGAAAAGTCAACTGCTCTAACAAAATTACTCAATATTTTCACATCTACATGAAACTGTTAATTCCGACTGAGACAATGATGATTTGTAAACCATGTGATACTTACGTCTACGACATATCGTGCCAGTTTGGGTAACTTCATGTGCATTTTAGATTTTCCGCCATATTTCACATGGAACGCCATGATCCTGTTTTCCAGGAAAGACAGATTTTTATCATTGGATTCGTAATCGTCATAATGTGGAAGCATATCGTGCTCTGGGTCCTTTTTATCCATCAGTCTTTTGTGGATATTCTCGTTGACAAATTTCATTGCCGTTTGCCAGTTCCCGCTTGGCTTTTTCTGTTTCGAGAACGAGTCCGCCCCGGGTATTGCGGGTAAATTTAGTTCTTTCTCGTCTTCTGCACCGATAAGAGTCGGTACATTTTCGAGGCTTGTAACTTGAAGTTCTTTTGATTGCTGTGCTGCATTCGGAACTTGGAATTGCGTTCTTGCTGCCATGTCCGATTTTTGGGTTTCAAATACTACTTCGTTTTTGGCACTTCCTCCGTGGTTTTCTTTTTTAAGAAGGATTTCCTCCTGCGTTCGTTCCTCTCGTATGTTGGGTAGATCCACCCGCTGGTCTTTGCGGGGAACTTCCGTAATCAGAACCGGTTTCACGGATTTCGTTTCATCTCGAGGCGTATTCTCTGAGGATTTTTGTCCATTCTTTGGATTACTATCAGTGACACTGGCTGGCTTGTTGTGGTTTGCGAGGATTTTCAACAGTGACGTATCACTTGCGTCATTATCGAGGTAATTTGGAAGCGAAGCTAACGATTGAAGCGAGGCTGCCTTGCTTCTGCTACCTTCGAAATTCGACTGAGTTTCGGAAGGGTTTCTTTTTCGAGGCTTCTTCCCCCGGACTTTTCCCTTCTTCCTCGAACCGATTTGTTTCTTTGAATTCTCGTTTTCGAAGTCAATAATCTCGGCTTCCATCATCTGCCGCAAAGATTCACGGATTTCCAACAAGCTTCTGGGCTTCCGAACCGGTTGATTCCGTCGATTCGCTCGAAGTGTCAGGGCCACGCTTGTCTTTGCGACAGGTGGGTTATCTTTTCGAGCTGCTGCCTTTTCCTTCATGAGCTCTTTATAGAATACAGCCCCTGCTGTGTACGGTTCTACAATGGTTGACTTCCCGTCCTTGAACCACTGTAGCAACTGTTGCAACATGGTGTCCCTATCTGGAAGAGTTTTGGACATTTTCAAAGGTGGAAGAGGTTTCGACTGAGGTAAAGACTCCTCCGTCATTTTAAAGTGGAGAAATTGAAGGAAAGGCACCAAATGTCCCTGTTTCATATTCATCCGAGTTTCAAGCTTTGCTTTCACGTATTCTCGCATGATATCCAGCGTGGCCGTGTTCTTCTTTCCGACAATTCGGTCATAGTTTTTGGTATCTAGAATAAACACTTCCGTGTTAGCCGTACACTTGACTGTATGCATGTAGGTGCTCAAGTTGTTCAAAATCTCGATGTCGCCAAGAACCTCGCGGTCCTGAATCGAACACAAGTCCACGTGTCGCTCCTTCATATACTTCTCCACCGCCGCGTAACCCTCGGTCCGCCTAATGACGAGTTCCTCGGACTTGGTCTCCCATACCGCCGGGTCCTCGTATTTTCTGAGTATTGCTTGACGTCTTGCTTCCCTATAGAAACATCAGTAAAAGACCAATTAATGGTGTTGTAAGTGCTTATAATTCACAAATTGAATAGTGGTTATACATGATCAATTGATGATACTCTGAGATTTTGGATGCTTTATAAGTAGTTCCATAAAAATCAAGCGTAACGACTATAATTTACACAACTAAACATGAAAGAAACAATCGGAAAACATTGCTCGGCTTTTTCCGTCAATTCTCGACTTTACGGAAAGGCCGAGCGATGTTCCGATTGATGAAAGAACTATACAACGACGACGTTCTAACTAAACTAAACTAAACAACATTACTGCATGGAAACTTTTGAACAACAAAAATAATATTCCATACAGTTCATATGAAACACATAACTGGCCTCTAACATATTGTTTACTTACTTTCTTTTTTTCCTTTGTGCATGTGAAAAATTACAATAGATCAATCCTCTTTTTAAGATTATATTTCCTCATCTGAGTTTCTTCACTATCAAATCATGCTACAGGTACTTTAATTGAACATGACGAAAAAAATATGAAACATTTTTAAAGAGCAAGGGAAAATTCTAAACCCTCATCTTTTCAAATGAAAAGAAACGTATGTGATTTACCACTCTTTTCAATAAAAAGATACATGTACAATAGGTCACAAATATGATTGCTAAAGTCATAATTACTGATCAGTACCTGAGATGTTCAAACTCCACGGCGTAGATGTCGATGCCGGCCTCAAACGGCCACAGATGTGGGTACTGTTTCTGATGCTTGTGGGGTTCCACGATGACATTAGCCTGACCTCTGTAAGCAATAATTGTTATATTATGGTGTCCCATAAGATATGATGCCAAAAACCTTAATAACTTCGTTAATTAATTCTAAAATTTACATTAAAATAACGAAACAAATGCACACAGACACATGTCCAGGGATTTTAGTTTTCACTTGAGTAAAAAAATAAACACGACATACAATCACGTATTCACTTTATTTTTACAAAGTGACCACGTGACCGGATATTTACTTGAGTATAAAATGGAGTCCTTGGACTGGTTCCCCTTGCTTTATCAGCACTGTGTCAAAGATGAACGTCTCCCTCCTCAGACTCATCTCAAGGAGCTTCTTCAGCTTAGTGGGCATGTGCGAGAAGAACGGATGGGAATCGATGAAGTCGCTTATCTCCGCAAACTCCTTCTCTGTATCCAACTACAAGCGAGAAAAGTGATTCATACAATAACTGCTGCTTAAAGGGGCATGGTCACGATTTTGACAAAAATTTTTTTGTTTTGTTCTTAATCTTTACAATGCTTCAGTGAGGCATTTCTGTTAGTCAATAAAATGTGAGTGTCAGATGTCGAGTATTAAGCGAGAGACAAAGCTCACGATTCTTTAATAAGTAAAGAAAGCTCGGGTAATGTTTTTGTTTACATTTTGAATGTTGAAAGAAAATTGCGGGTTAGACCTAAAATGAATGTGACATACGCTAGAGACTGTTCATTCATGTTCAAAACGCATCAGCAGATAGAAAAAATCAGCTCGAAAAAGAACAGCTACCAGTATACTGAACCAATGTAAACAAAAACATGGCACGAACCTTGTTTTGTTTACATAGCAAAGAATTGTAATCTCTTTATCTTGCTTAAAATTGTACGACTGAATCCCAAGTTTTGTTTGATGGTTAGAACTGCATTATTAAAGCTTTAAAAAAAAAACAAATATCGAAAAATAAAATTTGACCAAATTTGTGACTATGCCCCTTTAAATGATAAAGTTAACGTTTAACTTTTACTGTGGTTTCATTGATTTTCGTGGGTATCAATTATCGTGGATTTTCTGAAAACCACAGTTTAAACGATACGTAATTTCGTGGCCAATGATCCTATTAATACAAAATGTTAGTTGAAATTGAACTTTAATGAACATTTAATTTCGTGGATTAACTTAACAACGAAATCCACAAAAATTGATATTCAACGAATATTTATTTATATTTTTCAGTCTGATTAAAACCATTTCTTTACAGTCGTCATGCTGGCTTATTTTTGTACATGTATCACTTTTCAGTTGATTAAAAACCCTTCTTTTTTTAAAAAGTGGTCTTAATTATTTTTTTTATTTCTGTAGCAATACCTTTAAAGACCTATCAAAGAGGTCTTGTCCAATCACCAACAGATCTAGGTCTTCATCAGCGATGATAGAGGCGTTCCGAAAGGATTCTCTTTTTACAAGGGCAACTTCGCCAAACGATTTTCCGGGACCTTGGTTCAAAGATATCTGTACATTTATTTCCGAATAATCTTATATATTGAGTATAACTCACGTAAATCACATCAAATGTGACTAAATATTGACAAAAATAATTAATACATTTTGGGTTTTCTATTACCATAACTGACGATGAATTTTCCAAATTTAGACCTATCCAGCACTGCCAGTTTCTTTGGCGCCGGTTTTCTCATCGTTCCTTTCTCCTTTCCTTCCTCACCGTCCTCATCCTCTTCCTCTTCCGCTAATGGCTCTAGCGCATGCGCACTCTTAACACGTGGTTGGTCGGGTTGACCCGGTTCCGGGGTTCCCGAGAACGAGGATGGGGCCGGGGAGGGGGTTTTGTGCTGACGTAGAGGGGTCCAGTGGCCGCCCTCCTCCTCGCCTGTCATTCTGGGGTCTATGTACACCGATACGCTCCCGTTGAGGATTATGTAGAAGCTGAAAAGGACAGCATTTATTTTATTATTTAAACGAATATATAACTTAACACTTTAACAGTCTTCTTTTTGATAGAATGACGAGTCTTGAGGAGAAATGATGTTCTTGAATTTTCACACATACCCGTTATTGCATTTGTACTGTACCTGTTTAAATTTACAGTTAATAAATATTAGTTAAAATATATATTAAAACCTGAATATATCATTTCTTATAGCTAAGCAATAAGTTAGTCATTTATCATACAGTCACACGGTGTAGACTGTTTTGATAGTCACACTATTAATGAAAACAATTTCAGGTAGGTTATGAACTGTTAGAAATCAAACATGACAGTGAAAAAAAATATGTCCGACCCATTTAATCTGTATAATAAGTTAATGTTCAATTTTGATTGTTTTAATTTATTTATACCATGAAGTAATTAATATAAACAAACGAAATGACAATGGAATAAAAATACTGATTTATGAAGCTGGTTTGTGGAAACACAAACGGACAAATACTTGTTGAAAGTATATCATTGTGTAATATTCTCAGCAACACGTGACAAACATGGCGGTGACACTCACCTAAACTCGATTTCAGTAGAATCCCTATATCACACAGATAAATCAAAAGACTTAAATTTATATTTAAAAAAATATGAATAAATAACTTTTCATAAGTGTACATAATACGATCCTTAGCTTTTTATCGTATTTTTTTTCTCAGATTTGCGACCTCGCACAGAAATAACATGACTGTACTTATAAACCATGATGTTGTTTTTGGCTCCTCTCTGTTTGCAACAGCTGTTTTGCTAAACCAAACACACAAACACATTTTTGAAAAAGAAAAGCAGAAAAGCAAGTAAACCCTTAACTCCCTCCTAACTCCAGTTTGCTACTGTATCCATTTTCGTTAAATCGCTAGCTAATACTATCAGTTTGATTAAGCTCATATCTTGTCTTTGAAATATACAGATGTAAGTTCGTCTATAAGGCCAAAACCTGGACAAAATTTAATGTGATCATATTTTAATCAATAATATTAAAAATTTTCTCTCTGCCTTTAGTTTTCATTTATCATGCATTGTTATTAAATCATGCAATATGTTACCGTATGCATGTAAATCTTGCATAATATGTTATAATCTTTTTTGTCATGCAGTTAAAGGATTCAAATCCTAACGGGGTTTTTTTGCACATGCGCAGCACTACAATTTTTCGACATAGCCACCACACCATTTCAAACCGAGCAAGTGTTAATCCTTACCAGTCATCTTCCGGTATGTCCCTGTATAAAGGGAGGGATCAATTAAATATCCGTGATTTTGACACACACTTTCACTTTAAATACTGTAAACCAAATTTTATTCGCGAACGAACAATTTTCGCGAGTTTCAGTAGAGCATTGTCGTCGTGTGTATTTTTCGCCGCAAACTGGACCGAGGTCCTCAAATGTCTCGGGCGAAAATTAAATGTCGCGAAATGGCTTGTATGTAGTACATTAGGAAATAAAGTCAGCGCGAATAAATTTGGTTTACAGTAATTCAAATAAAATTCGTTAAATATTTTTTAAACTTTAACTC
Source organism: Magallana angulata (assembly GCF_025612915.1). Lineage (NCBI taxonomy): Eukaryota > Metazoa > Mollusca > Bivalvia > Ostreida > Ostreidae > Magallana > Magallana angulata. Next base: position 19,801,158 of record NC_069119.1, read on the forward strand.
TCTCTTTAATCTTTTCTTTTGTGCATTACTATTCTTCTTTTGGTACATTTTGCGTAATTGAGCAAAAACACTTTACATAATACCAATTTCAATCAAATATTTATCATGATTTTATTTCTGTTTTGCATGCATATGCATTTATATTTTTCTGATTAATTACATGTATTAACTCAACCGCAAACGAATTTTCTAACTAGCTAAATAGGAAATGGCATGCTGTATGAAATGAATTAAAAAAGTATGAGAAAGTTGAAATGAAGTTCTTGAAAATATTATCATGGAAGATAATGAATGAAAATGAAACGCATCATTAATTATTTCATGATTCAAATGCAAAATAACATACAGACTTTTTTAATTTAAAAAAAACAACAACATTGAAACGAGTTAGATCTGCAAGGCATTGCTGAAAATAAGCAGTATTTCTTATTGCATGCACATTAAGCTGTAAACAGGAAGTCACTCAATAAATGTTGAGTATTTCTTATTGCATGCATATTAAGCTGTATGAATTAACTCTGAATCAAAAAATTTAACTCAATAAATATTAGACTCGGAGCCGGTTATTGTAATCACACACTGAAGAACACATACCCATAATCGTCTACTCGCATTCTGATGTAACACAAAGAATATATATCTAAAATTTTAGTCTTTATTTTGACTATTAATAAAACAGGTAATAAGATTGAAAATATTTTCTCTCTTCATATTTCAACCAAAAACACAAATAATCGTTGTAGAATTCCATACATCATTAGATATAATTGTAGAAATAAAGTTAAGAAACGAAACTGTCCAACTTTTCTGTAATTATGTGTATAATACAGTGACTAGTTTTTAAAGTTTCAATTATTATTATTTTCATAACCAAAGCTTTCTTGTCTGTATATTCTATTATCAGATAATAAACAAGAAGTTGGGTGCTGTATGTATATTGTCGGATTAACCCGGTTTCCGATAAGCTAGGTTGTACTGTATTTTCTAAACTTAGCTTAATAATACATACATTGATTGACTATGTTTCCTGTTATATAATATTCATTACAGACTGTATAACGACGGATTCATAATATCTATTCTATAGAATTGAGTTATACACTAAATCTAAAGATAGGTGAACGTTGTTTAAATTTGAATCGAGGACAAAATTATCTGAACAGATCATCCAATTATTTGTCTTAATGGGGAAAAAAACTTTTTGTCCAAAAATAAAAACTTATCACCAATTAAATGGAATGAATTAAGCAAACATGTAATGATGGGTAGGACATTACAAAACTAAATAAAAATCACCATTGGTTTCTCACACATTGGAGGAATATCAAGCAAAACTATGGTTATCCCAAGCGACTAGCTTAATTGGGATCTAACTGCATGTGTACAGAAATATCTCATATGCAATGCGTATACATGCATACATGTATATAAGAATCGGATACAAACAGTTGATATATATATACACACTAGAACATTCAAAGAATTTTACATTTCAAGTATACCATGTATAAATATACTAGACATGTGAATGACATGATGACATATATAATGCAATTACCTTCACAGTGACATCGTAAAAATGTCAACTAAAAATTATGTAAGAAAAACAAAATACAGATATTCCTAAATGTAATGTTTGTTGCATGCTATGGCATAAATGTTAAACCAACACCTGACAATGAATAATACACATCAAGTCTTCAGTATTCATAAATGCTGTATCTATAATTCAAGAATTTTTTTTTCGCCTTGGTTTCAATCGTTTCCAGCACCCGTTTATAAAAGCCATTCTTTTTGACCCGCTGTTCTATACCATGCGACATTCTAATACCTGGCCAACCCGCCAACGAACACATTATACATACCGATTGAATTCGTCCTCTTCTTTCAAACTAACATACACATATCTCATGATTACAACAGGTCACTTAAAGTACACACTATACACATAGAATTGTGTTTCGTGTGAATTTCAATGGAATTTTCTTATATGAATTTTATGTGAATAATATTTTATTCAATATCTATATAAAATCATACATGTAACATATGCAATTAACATTAAGTTCACGTCATGTAAAATTTTCTTACGTGAGTTCAATTAATGTTAGGGCTTGTCACATGAATTCCATTTATATTTCGTATGGCATTGGTGTTAGACAGTTTTTGCCTTTATACACATTCTACATGTATATTAAAACCAGTCTTCGACTGAAATACAATGATTTAAAAAAAGCGAAGTCTCTCATTCAAGGATCTAGAGGGGGTTTCCGCCCCCACCCTCTCAAAAATTCAGCCTATTAAAAAAACCCACACAATCAAGTTATCTAAACTAGGTATTTGAACCCGACCCTCCCTCTCAGAATTCCCCTCCCCCCTTCCAAATGGGAAAAAAAAATCTAAATCCGCGCATATTTCTTATTCATGAGTGAAATTCAACTTTTTTGCAATGTAAAACTTACATGTAATTAAATTGAAAACGGGGAGAGCAGTCGTTAAATTCCACCATAGGGGGTTTCAACTTTCGTGATAATTAATTGTTTGATTTTGTGCACAAATAAAGTCGATTTTCGTCCCCCTATTGTAAAATGAACTCGGTTCGTGCATGCTATTGACAAAGAAATAGTTTGATAGAATAGAAACCTGATATAGTGATATGCATTTAAAGTGATTTTAAATCGAAGAGTGCATTTTTTATTTACTCGAATTTGTTTCGCTGCATTTTAATTTCAATCTGTTCAATTCACTGACTGTTTGACATTTAAAAACTTAAAACTGAAAACAACAGACATGAAGGCATGCATGAAAAAAATGGTACTTCTGATGAATTTCTGTTTAATTTCTACGGCATTCATAGAATTCCTCTGCGATAAGTATTTTTTAAATCTGAATTGAAGATGCATGCACATGTAGATGTATTTCACTTAATATCACCTAAAGCAGAAAAAACTCAAACGTTTGTGACAGAAAATTCGCATTAATCATTGCTTCCTGTCATGATTTTATTTACGATTCAGTGATGTTAAAGAATGATGATAGCGATGCTTCAAATGAACATGTGAATTCTTGGAGAGGAAATCAGACTGCCCCGACCGTTTCCCAATTATATGGATTTTAAACCTCCACTTACAACTACAGACTACTCTATAGAAGTGAAATAAGACTCCAGTATAATGCAATGCACAGATTAGAAAGACAAGACGAAGCTAGGACTGTACCTATTGCTACATCTTATACGTACATGTACACATTATAAGAATACAAAACGACAAAATGGCCGGTACCTTTTACATGGTAAAAAAGTTGCACGTATACAGAGGAGCGACATATGGGGGGGGGGGGGGGGGGAGGGGGTGTATTGATGTATGATATAATGGCTCAAGTTTGGAGAATGGATTCAAGCATACACTCAAAACTCACAGCATACACTCACAGCATACACTCACAGCTTTCCCCGGGAAATAGGAGCTGGGGGAAGCATTTAACCGGTTGGTCACGAGAAATTCTTCAAATCGTTTAGTTTACCTACGACGTATTTCTCGTAGATAGATAAAAAAAACCTGATTGAGGCATAGGTATAATATCCAAAAATATTCGTTTAAAAAAGGGGTTAATTATACATTATTGCAATCTTAAGAAAAAAACAATTGATACAATGAATTTTATGTAAACATGGTTTTTCCTACCTTTTAATTTCTCGCAAAGAATTCCGATGCAATACGATATACTAGTTAACATACATGTATTGAATTAAACCACAGACCCAATCCTATCTCTAACACCTGCACTGAATGTATGAAATGGCAGCGACTGATCAGAAAGTCAACAATGGGTAAATAAAGAAAAAAGCAGGAATTCGACATTTGACGTTGATATCTTTGTCCGGTGTGTGACGACACAGATAAACAGAGAACGGGGTAAATCGGACCCCCGTGGTGGCGACGGAGCCATGCAGGAGTTCGTGGAGATATCTCGCACGGGAACAGAAGTTGAGGGCGGATCAAAGTGGGAAGAATATGTATTTATTATTTATTTTTTTTATTTATTACAGGAAGGTATGAGAGAGAGAGAGAGAGAGAGAGAGAGAGAGAGAGAGAGAGAGAGAGAGAGAGAGAGAGAGAGAGAGAGAGAGAGCTGTAGAATTTAATGCATGCACAGCGATAAAGAAATTAGGAGCGAGCGAAAGAGAGAGAGAGAGGAAATGAGAAAGAGAATTGAGAATTTTAGGTTGAGAGAAGGAGATTGATAAATAAGAGAGAAATTTTTTACAACCGCGGTCGAATATACTTTATCACAGGTAATACCAAACTAGCAATACACACGTACTTCAATACCATGTCACTTAAAATAAATTTTAAAAGAATTCAAAATTCGATCTTTAATCAGCAGTAATTAAATGCGGACGAAAGAATGAAATAGATTTATTTTTCCTTTTTCAAACCGTGCGCGGAGAACCTACATGTACAATAAGTGGGGGTAGTGAATAATTAGATGGTATTGAGCTGTTGTGAGTTGACTTAAATAACGGATATTGTTGCAGCTGAAACAACAATGTGTTTATTCCCCTCGGCAAATGAATAACTGTACAATAGCTTCTAAGTTCATGCATTATATTGGATCCATTGAGCAATTAAGCAATCGGGTGAATTTCTAAAAATTTGAAACGTTCATTATTTTTAACTGAAACAGATGATGGATACTTTCTACAGATTGTAAGAATCTAGCATTGTCAGAAATAACGCAGTTGGTGGTTTTAAATACGAAAACTAATTAATAATGAGATTAAATAAGTAATTACCTTCTTTCGTCTTTCCTCTTAGATCAATCTACAATATCACTCTCTTGAGACGGCGAACTTTCTGATTTTCAGATTGTATTTAACTAAAGCAGTGGTCTCATAATTTGGACAAAAGTAGAACTTGATATACACGTGACACAATGGTTATATTTACAGAAAGTCATAATTGTAGATAAAAATTTAATTTTTGATAAACAAATTTGGTTCAACAAGTAATTCTGAGAACAAACCCAAGATATAATTCAAGGTTCAGTTTCAAAGACGGAGAGTGGATTTTCAATATTTGCCATCTTTATCTTTGATAAGATATTTCCATTACTTTTCATTTTGGATTGCTTGGCTTTCAATTTACGAACGGCTCAAGTGTTGTCAAATCGGCGCGACATTATATACATTTAGCTACGTGGCGATACTTCAGTTTTTCACGTTTCTAAAGCTAATTGATGACAGGTTTTCACGAACTACAATGAAATTCTGTTTAATTTGAACGAAATTGATTTAGCATTGAAACAAGTTGGTTTTATATTGAGAAGTGTGTATTGAAAAGTTTTAATACAAAAACTGAGTTTTGTTGCATGGAAGCGGATTAAAACCTATCTACTGCTGACCTATGATAGAATAAAAAAGCTCAGAGAGAGAGAGAGAGAGAGAGAGAGAGAGAGAGAGAGAGAGAGAGAGAGAGAGAGAGAGAGAGATTTTCAATATTTTTGATATAACAAGAATTATCATTTTCCTTGACGAGTGGTCATCACAATGGGAAAGTCCTGATCATATAAGTCCACCTTTTCATGGTGTAAAAAAAATTCTCAATTATTTTTATATTTTAGACGCGCATCGAAATACCGACCATTCACGCACAAAATACGAATTTTATTGTAATAAATACGGCTGTTAGCGTCGAATCTTACCTATATTTTTAAAAAATCATCTTCTTTTTATTAAAGAAAAAGTTTAAAATTTTTCAATCAAATTTTTTCAAAATAGGTTTTTCCCACCTGTATGAAAAATATATATGGACACACAAAAAATGAATTTCGGGTCAGTGAATGCCTATATGCACCAATACTACTAGTATTTGCTCTTCTCTTGGATTTTCTTAGTTACCAGTAGCACGTGAAACAAGGTCAAGTGTCCCCCTTTACAGGTTTTTAACTTTACGGTATAGATCAAATGTTTGGCTTTGAATTAATCCTTTTTAAACACCCGGGCTGGAGCTTCCATTGATTTCTCCCCTTTACCACGGTATCACTATTCCCCCAATTAATCCCCCCAGATGTGGTAGATGCGTTATCGTAATCCCTATACCCCGTCCTACGCTTGTCGAGTGAAATTTTTCTAAATCTAATGTTATCTATCGATAATTATATAAAAAATCTCTTATCTTTGTTGATATTTGTGAAAGTTCAATACCTAAGACTATGTGGTTTGATTATACAAAGGGAGATAATTCTCATCCAAAAAATGAGAACTTTTAAAAGTAATGCGGATATAGAGTAGGAGTTGTCGAACTTACGCGTCTCCTTTTTCGCCCTGTTTGATGATGATGTCGTCCCGTGTTGACCTGTGGTAGGAGCAGTTTCTACCAATGTCCATCAGGATATCTATAGAAACGATTGAAAAAGAGTTAATGAAACCTCCAAAATTCTTCAGAAAGTTTCTGGCAGATACCCTCAAAATATTCTCTCAGTCACATTGATAGAATGCATGTACGAATTTAATGAATTTCAATATGTACGAACCGACTGTATACAAAAAAAGTTTTAATTTCAACAAAGTGCATTATTAATTTTAGCTTTTTTCACTTTTAAGACCATTTTGATAATTCAGATCTAGCCAAATTGTAATTAATTATAATTAATTTATAGGGATCAAAAACTCGCAGAACATCGGAATGAAAAGACGGTGTTTACATAAGCTGACCAAATACTCAAAAATAACACCATGGAAGAATTCCCCGTGAAACTGACCAGCGATTATTTCCCCAAATCAAAGTTAAATATATACTCCATTAAATATTGTCTTTATTTTACAAATAAACCCATTATCGTTGATCGATAAAGCAGAAACTATAAATGGAGGAAAGAACAATATTTATTTTTTTTAAATCCCGTGTGTATATGTTTTAACGATTGTCGCCGTAATAATACATGTAAAAATATAAATTATCGATTAACAACCCTAGAGTGGATCAATCCACGCTTTAATTGGTATTTTTGAAATATTTCGTAGGTCTTGCCATTTATAAAACCACTGTTATACAAATTTCTATAATTGAAACAAGTGAAAAGCTGTCAATGTGACAGCAAACCGGGTTTTCTTTTATGTGAACTGTATCCATAATCCATGTCAACCCGTATCCAGTGAAATGGAGTACCCTATATGCAATACTTTTATTTTGCCAAAAAATGACTAAGTTCAAAAGCTGGTATTTTTTTCATAGATTATCGGACATCAAAATCCTAGCAATATGCACACCTTTGATATATGTACAATTGATCTGCAAAATAACAACTTCCTATCTTGAAAACTGTAGAAGGAGTTATCCGTACAATGAGGGTACCCTTTTGGGTACCCGCCCGCCCATCCGCCATTTTCACCATTTTAATAACCGGATTTTCCGTTGGAAAACCCGGTCAAAAAGGTTTACAATCATTCAAATTCTTAATCTAGCAGTCCATATCGCACAGCAAGCACATGGCGTTATTTATTTTTCTCTTCATAAAAACATACCCCTTACCTAGTTAATAGGAATATATTTTTAGTATAAGAAAAATATATTACGTACAGTGTCTGTTGTTTATACGTCCATAAACACACTTACTTGTATCCAGGTTCTGCATCAAAGGACTCTTCTTCCGGAAGAAATCCACCAGCAGTCGAAGTTCCGGTTCCGTGCGCAGGGCTTTGGGTTTGGTGATGGTGTCTTTCACTGAGTCCATAGCCATCTTGAATTCTTAGTTAGGTCTTGCAATAAGGTACTCCCTACTATATCACTCTTACGGCATCACAATAAGAATTTCATCAACATCCAAATAGAATCCACTCACAACAGGAATTACCCAAGAGCATTACAAAGGAATTCCATCCATTTTGGCACTGTTTATTTCTATTAAAAAAAAAAAAAAAAAAAAAAGATAAACTGTTGAAAATATCAATGATTTTCAGTGATTTACTTATTTCAAATTTTGGTATTAAAATTTTAAAAATTTATGAACTGTGAAAAAAATATTGAAAAATAATATAATAAAGATACACTGATGTCTAAATCCAGTTTGAAATTCGTCCATTAATTGACCAAGGTGTAACAAAACTCTAATTTAAAATATTTGAAACCTGCATGGTAGAACATTCCTGTATTTATTCCCTTCCGTTTTTTTGATAAATGACAAAAATAGGGTTGTATGACATTTGTTGTATATGCATACATGTTGATCAACAGAAATATATTGTAAGAATGAAATCCAATACATGTTTTGAAGTCGATCGCACACACGAATCTTCTTCTAAAATACCCGAGTGGTCATAAACATGTCTTAAAGATGATACACTCCATAGAATTCTCAGGATTATTATGTCTGAGAATAAAATCCGATCAAACCGAATCCATCTAATAATCAAGACATCTAACTTAATTAAATCAGAGACATGTAACTGGATAGTGTATTTACCGATTCAGGGTTTGATTAAAACTTGGCCGTGGAAGTTGCTGAAATAGTATAACGCAGAGATCGATTTAATTAAAGTAAACATCGATCAAATGCATATTATATAGTATATGTTATTTTCAAGCTTAAAGAGTATAGTGGTTTTTAACGTAAAGGAAAGCGCCCTAACTTGCGCTTATTGGTGTCGTTTGGGGTTTTTTTTGTTGCACCAATTCAAACTTCCGTTTCAGCGCCACCTATGAATAATCCGGCGCTTTTTTCATTAACAGGTCAATTCTCCGCACTGAAATTTATGGCTAAAAGCTACCAAAACTAAACTGATCTATCTTCAGCATCTAGTTATGTCCCAATATAAATAAAATAAATCCTGAAGAGGACGTTAAACAACAGACAACGAATCAATAAAATACACCATATGGTAAAATACCCTTAAAACAGATTCTATATAAAGTGTATAATATACCCGACACGCTTTTATAGATACATATGTATGTATTTAGAACAGTAAAAAAACAGAAGCTTTGGTTGTACAGTCCTTATAGCATGATGCTAATGTGTAGGTCAGTGCACATAAAGAAAGTGTACTTTTAATTATGCTTCCATAATTAACAGTTACTAGATACGTACCTATAATCTTCAGAGCCTTGAAATAATGCACTTTTGGCTAAAAGGTTACACATGTACTAATAGTTTGATCAATTTGAAGTTCAAAACAATTTTTGCAGGTATATTATAGTGCACGAATTACACAATAGTCAGATGGTGTTTTTTTTTTAAAGTGAGCGGATCATTTTCACAAATCTGATTTGAAGGTGAAAACACTTATTAGTGTCAATCATAACAAATGATGGGGTATAATGACAAAAGTGCACATTGTAATGAATATAAAAAATTAAATCACGTATACAATTCATTCGCTATTTGTGCATGGACTCATTTGTACATCTCTATTTATAAGCCCCCAATTATTGAGATAAATCCATGCATGTGTCTAAATGTTTTTAATATAATACATAACAAATCTCGAATTCTATGTCCTAGATTTAAGCTTGCAAGGTACAATCAATCTACATTTAGTATTAGGTCTGTTTCCTTCACTTGGTTCTAATCCGTTTTTAAATGATTATCATAATGACTTCTATTCTATTGCCACTTAAACGCATGACTATAAACTGATTTTGCGAGCAAATTGGGCGATTTGTGTTATTAATCAGTCGGGTTGATCCAAATCATTTCTAACTTACATGTAATTCAAAAGAAGAGAAATATCTTATTAACGAAAAGATTGATAGATTTTATTTTGCTGCCAAAGTTCTGCATTCCTTAAAGTCACCAACATACACACAGTCTATACTCAATTTTAATTAGATCTTTTTCTTACTTATACCCGTTTATCTACACGTATAAATTTATAAGTGTTGTATTTGTACTTTGAATGAGGTCACGCAAAAACTTAGTATTACGATGGTGGGATACATACTAATATAAAGGTAAGTATCGGTATGTCAAACAAAGATCTCTACAAAAACAAAATTTCAAACATCTGAGCAGTAGAAATAATCTCAAATGTCTGCGAAATGTTTGTCCCTGTGCTGAGAGTAGTGCACGAAGCTAAGTTTTCTAACAATGCAAAACATTATGAAATGCACGTGGAAAAAAGTGAATTAAAGGAAGTATTGTCCTTAGTGTGCGTATCCATGATTATAGCAGATATCAGGAGAGAGAGAGAGAGAGAGAGAGAGAGAGAGAGAGAGAGAGAGAGAGAGAGTGATGTAACTTTTTAACTGTAGTTTCACTACAAATCCCTCTTGAACTAAGAGCATAGCAAGAAAAGAATTTATTGACTAGCCACAAAATGCTTTGACTTGAACACGGAAACGGAAAATCAATTCCACTCAAAAAAACCTTTGAATTATAGTAGGCGGATAAGTAACGGCATAAAATTAAAAATTGTTTATAGATATACTTCAAATATTTACTTATTATTTTGTTTGAGAAATAATACCTTTTTGTTTAATTGCTGATAATCTTTCCGTGCTAGGTTTAACAAAACATACCTACCTTCGATTTCATTTTCTTTCTTTCTTGTGCGCTAGCGCCGGTATTTTTAAAAAGGCCACAACGAGTGTTTTCACACAATGCTTCGCGCTTTTTAATAAATTGATTGTAATTTATTTGATTTTAAGACGCATGCAAAGAAAAAATAGATAAAGGTACATTGCGTTTCTCCCCCTTTATTGTTTTTCTTTTCTTTTTCCAGAAAATATTTAAAATTAAAATGATACACCTAAATCTTCACGTTGAAGCAAAACTATTTCTTTATCATTCATAAACTTAAAAATCGATCTTTTTGGCATCTAAAAAGAAATTCTGTGTATCTAAGAGTTAAATGTATTTACGAAAAAATCCATCTTAAGTGGAGGAAATTAAATGACAAGATTTTTGAAAGATAAAGGTGCTATGTATATTGTCATCAAGAATTTGTAACGCTTCGGGAAATAAAAATCAATTATTTGATCCATTGATTAATTTACCCCCTGGGGCTGTTGACACCCCCCTTTATTTGTATCCAGCTGTCAAAAAAATTAAAGTTGTCATTAACTAGGTCATGTGCATTAAAATGTGTACTCCAAATGACTGACAATAACGTAATCAACAGTTCACGTTATTTAATTTTTTGGAGGTAAAGAATTAAACAGAAAACTTAGTACTATCTAAATGAATTTTGAGAGACGATGGTTTATAGATAAAAACCCTTGCGTCAAGCGCTTTTTTTTTAATTCGGAGTAATTTGAATTGAATAGAATCAGGGGAAAACATAGCCCTCTTCTGACATTGTTTAATCTAACACCCCCACCCCCACAAACACACCCCACTACCCCCACTTTTTAAGACAATAGTATCTAGATAGAATTACACAAACTACTACCAACAAGATAATTCCCAATAAAAGTAGAAATTTTAACAAGAAGTTCACTCACCTTATGACATGTTTTGTTCGATCGACCACAGATTTAAAAATAAAATTCCCAACTTCATATACGGAGAATTATAAATATAAAGAAAACAAATCTCCCTAATTTTTTTCACAAACAAAATTGGTCTCGAAATATCACCGGAACAAACGTACGAAAGAAATATTTCTGTCGGACTTTGTAGACCTTCTCATAATTCACAAAATGAACTGTTTAATAGACCTACAGCTCCCACCTCCCACAAGAATACACAAAACGCAAACATTTGTATTCAAACACTGTTTGATTCCCGAGTAAACTCCCAATGTCAACTTCTGTATGCCCCCCATTCAATTCTTCAGTGAAGTACAACGACGCTGCATATACAAGGGGCCGAGATTTAATTTTTTTTTCCTTCTTCAGAAATGAGTAGTGTAGTGTTTACACTCGGTAACATCTACACCGCTCATTTTGTGACGTTGCCCTTTTCACAGTAAGTCAATTTGTCGCCTTCGATACGACAGCAAATTGTAACTGCTAAACTCAAAATTAAATGTTCGGCAAATGATCTTGTAATTTAATTTTTTTATTCCGCGACAAACCAGTTTTTAGTTTACTTTACTCTTTAAAAAAACAAACTTCTACAACAAAAGGTAATTGCAAATGTGGTAATTTTGAATTTCATTTAAATGTATCCAAACGATTTTTTGCCATTTAGCCTCCGGTATTGTATCGAACAGGTATATTTGTATCGCTCAATTTGAACCGAAATATTACCGTGTGCATTTTTAAAAAGAAACACGCGCCGACGCTTTATCTTCAGATCCATACGCACAAAATACCCCTATCAACAAAATCAAAACCTCGATTCGTTGCAGAATTTTAAAAAAAAATCTTTTCTTCATATAAAGAACTTTTTTTTATTAAAACCTTTGGCTTGAACAATATGAATATTAACAATATTGATGAATTCGGACTTGCCTCAGCCCTGTTTTTGAACTTCCAGCGAAACTTACTTAACATAATTATATTACACCATTCATATATTATACGTAAAATGCATGTATATTATAGCAAATTGGAATTGGTTTTCAAGTATTAACATTTCTGGACACCTATTGAAAAAAAAAAAACTTCCACTATCTCTGAAATTGGGTAATAAGTATATACTTATAGATGTACGTACATTTGCACAGTATTATAATCAAGGCATCTCTTATTTTATAAGACACGAGTTTAACGTAACATATTCAACAAACCTTTGATGAAACGATAACTTCCATGGAAGTTTCAAATCACAACTGACTAATAAGTCAAAATCTATAATTAACAACTGGAATTGTAACACACTTTACGACCCAAATGTAGTTCACAAGAGCTGTATGCATTATGGGTTTTCCTTGCAGCACAAACGGAATGTTTTGTTCGAATTAGATTAGCGATGGATTATCGTTTAATTCCAATGCCTCCTATTATGTTTTACTAAGTCCAATAGCGTGCTAGTGTCTTTGATATCAAATCGCGTTTTGGGTTATAATCTATGAATAAGGTTTGTGTGGAACAATGCTGCCTATTCGGTGTGTATTTCAAGTGCCATGCGAGCAATTGCAACTGGAGAATATAAAGATTTAGGCATAGATAAATAGTACCTATATCTGAAAATAAATATAATTAAATCTCTTAAAGCCCAAGCTTACTCAACAGATTACAGAAAACCTGTTACATAAAAAAGATAGATCTATGCATACAGAATGTGCTTAATCGCTCAAATACAGATTTCAAAGATTTTATTTTGAAATTTTTTTTCAATGACATGTTTCGAGTGGAGCTCGGTAAACCTTCAATATTTGTAATGTGCCACCTTCCACTTCAATATTGACAAATACTTCCGAACGTTCAAATACAGCTCCATTCTGCTCTTATACTCAATTAAAGGTATTTCTAATTAATTATCCTACGAAAGTTTTATTGTAAATAAACCAAAATAAACGACTCACCCTTCTGTTAGTGTTGAGGTCCCACAAAGATGTTTTTAAACTGGTGCCAGAAAAGTTTCCAATTTGATCATTCCCAAATTTTTCACTGCATTTTATTTCACTTCGGTAGCTCATTAACTGTGATTCAAAACGATGGTCTCCTATTTTCATAAAAAAAACGTTACCCACAAGAGAGAAAAAAAGTTTCCATGTACAATTAAATAGATAAAATCAATGGGACCCGTCTCTGTTGCTTATAAGTTACAAAAACCCCGAACAAGCATGTACGCTTTAATACTACACCGTGGGGATTTAAAATGGATTTGTTTGCAAACTGGAGATTCGGGGAGGATTTTTAAAACACCCGTGTTATTATTTTAGTCGATGCTCTGGTTCAGTTGGATGTTTTATCCCCCGAGGATCCATCACAATGCATAAAGGTGTACATTTAAAGTGGCCATTTCTTTTAAACGTCAGGATATAAGTACCAAGTGAACGAGGGAACTTTTAAATTAATTTACAACGCTAGACCTTGATGTACAGCAATGTACCGGTAGACGGTACCTTGTTTTGCAGAACGGTAAGAAAAAATTAACCACAGGTGTAACAACTTGACATATTAAATGAAACAGAACTCAGTCCTTGACAATTACACTGTTATCGAGAGGCAACGTTGTTACATGCAACAGTGATCATAAATAATTAAAGATTCCCAAAAAAATAACAAACAATATTGAAACAACTGAGCAAATTTATAAACCAAAACGAAGTAATTGTAATAAACAACGGAGAGATAATTCAAGTTAGAAATCAAAAATATAAATAAATTCAACAAAAAAAAAAAAAACCCATGCAACTTATACCATTTGCTTTACCAGTGTTCATTTGTGTACAATAATAGAAATGCAGTATTGTTTTCAGTAATTATACAGATAACCCGTCAAGACTTAAAAGTTTGTTGTATAGTCTACTCGCACTTCACACAACACTCCCCGTCGACTTGCACGGGTTTTGTGCAGTTCCGGGGAACGGGGGGACATGGGATCCGGTCGCACGACGCATGCGTCCCCGGAAGTGCGTCATCGGGACAGTCGCAATATACGCAAGGATCGATGAATACTCTCTCACCCCGGGGAAGCGTGTCTCCGATGTTGGGACCGAAAATGATCTCACATCCGTCGTCATCGTCATCAGCATATGACGCACCCATCATCACGAGGGACAGGGCTAAAAACACCACAGCCTTCATACTCTGCTGCAAAGAAGATTTTAAGCAATTTACTTAAGCAATGGTTATGCAGGTTTTTTTTCTTCTCTCAAGGTACATTTACTTTTCCACGTCTCTGAAGATTTTTTTCTTTTTTTATCAAAGTGTGTTGTTAAAGAGTGTGTATATCATACAAACACATTTGAACCCGACAGTTGATTTGAAGAGCAGATTGCAAAACATACAATGGTTCGTTCCAAAATTTGAAAACTGCAGAGAAGAATTTAAAAGATGTCTTAAGGTGATATGGGACAACTGTCGGTAATGATGTGGATTAAAGTAAATTATACATGTAATTAAAATACTTTCACCGGTTTGGAATTTTCAGATTATACAATATTTAACCAAAAAATACGTTTAAAACTTTTTCGGAAATGTAAAAACTTTTAAACTTCCAAGCGGAATTCGAACTCATAACTAATGAATCCTGTCAACCACTGCGCTACTCTTTTAGAATACAATTTTAGGAAAGAAACTTTACATGTATGAAAGTTTACTTGATTTTATTGTGTATTTCGATAAATAAAACGTCACAACATGGATCTGAATAATGCAACTGCAGCATTTAAATGCTTTTCGGTTAATTTTTATTTCGTAACTGAAGGTATGCCAACCTGCAGGTTTGTAGGTAGTAACAACATTTTGGATATTGCAATAAAACCATTAAATTAAAGTCAATGTTTGAGTTTACAGTGATTAGAGGTTTTACTGCCTTTGATATTTGATAAAAAAAAAAAAGTAAATTGAAAACGAAAAGTGTAAGGCTGAATCTACAGAACTAACTAAAGAGAGTGTTTTATGTTTAAATCGATAAAAAAAGACTTAGAAGGGATAATCTTATGATAACATTAGGAAATTGGATATAACAAATCTCTTTTTTTTAGTCGAACGCTTGCTTCAACGTAGTAGGAAAACACAGCTTTGCCTTTATTCATTCAATAGATGTACATATGTAATTCAATCAAATTTAATTTCATTTATGAATGGGAGTACATTGCAACTTCTTGTAATTCATTAAAATGTAACAGTTAATACACCGGTACACCCCCCCCCCCTTTCTCTTTCAACATATGCATCATCACTACAAAATAACATGCTGATTTTTAATAATTAAAGAGACACGTCAAAACATTAAGATTCTTGAAAGTAGATTGAAATTTAAGGAAAAGAAAGTTGATAATTTTAGATTGAAATAAGTCTAACAATACATACTTTAATACTGTGTTATTAAGATTCCAAATCGCTATGAAAGTAAACAAATTTTCGGTGACATTTTAACTATATATATGAACCCTTGACCTCAACCGTTCTGCAGCACGTGTCACAACAATTAGTCAGTTTGATTGAATATTATTTATGTATATCATTAAATTCACGACAGTTGAATAGCCATGTCATACATCATAGTCTATACGGTTTATCCCACGTAAGTAAATTTTAACAATTAACCTCGATTAAGAAATTAATCAACTGAGATTTATGAGGTCAAGGTCATTGGTCATTAATATGGGATTATACCGTTTTTCGGGTGCGACGAAAAGATGGGCACTGGTACATGTATGTTAAGTTCTGAAGAAAGAAAAATAATGTCTCCAATCTCATTAATATTCATGCTTTGTTGAAAAACTAGTCCACGCGTAACCATTTTTAAAGGAAATTTTATATTTGCATTCTTTTCTTTTTTTAAAATCTTGTAACATTATTTTAAACGTTTTGTAAACTGTTCCTTTCTCACTCGTTTGCTGTCTCTGTCTGTCAATCTGTCTCTGTCTGTCAGTCCGTCTGTCTGTCCGTCCGCTGTCTGTCTCTCTCTCTGTCTGTCTGTCTCTCTCTGTCTGTTTCTCTCTGTCTGTCTCTCTGTCTGTCTCTCTCTCTCTTTCTCTCCCTCTCTCTCTCTCCCTCTCTCTCTTACGCATTCATCAAATTATCATAAGTGATCATAATCAGTTATTATATCAATAATTCAACTCATCATTAGTAAACCTGAAATGAAAAATCGGAAATACATCACGTAAACCACAGGCCAGACCACCAGTCAACTTACAATTACATCCTGGTTCTCTTGCTAAAGGACAGTGACTGTTTCATCCACAACGGTAGGCTATTTTTATTTGCTTTATTGTATCATATAAATTCAATACCGTTTTACAATAGCCTGTTAATATTTTCATACTATAGCTACTATCAAATCGGTCGAATTTTTATAGAGGTCATGGGGCGCAATGTTCAAACATATTAAAACAATGTTCATAAAACGATGAAATCAGTTTAAACGATTCAAATGGCAACAAAGTTACTCTTTTCTTAATGTTTCAAACACTTCATGCCCTATTTTACTTTATCTTCTTCCGTGTTTAGGAGAAATATGTGAAGGAAATAAGTTACATGTAGTTCAGTCTGTTGAATTAAGTTAAACATAAAAACTATTTAGTTGAGAAAAACAGCATATTTACTGAATCCAAGCGGCCAGTTAACAGAAGTTTAAAAACAATTATATTTTGACCAGTGACCGGATAATGGTTATTCATAAATCAGAATTGCTACTAGATCAACCTAGATGAATTATTGCACTGTACATGTACTTTCTTTTATTTTTTTATTTATTTTTTTGATTAGGTAAAATCTCTCTACAAATTATCCAATCACACGAGACACTGCGTTACACATAAAATTAATTAAATTTAAAGTGCAATTTCACTAATGCAGAAATACGGAGACAAAAATAAATGTTAAGACTTTTGAAAAGTTTTTCATGCTTTGCCAGATTGGATTAAAATGCTAACCAAAATGAAATCTTGTATCCGAGAGACTTTTGATTTTTTGTTGCTGTTGATTTACTCTTTTCTATATTATGAACTAATAATTCTGCTATCAATCCAATTCTATACCATAATTCAAAACCGCTTCTTTTTTATTTTTCTGTAATATAATTAAACCCGTGGAAATGATTTTATTTAGCTTGCGATCGATTGAGTATTCTTTCTTACGGACTTGTAATTTTATGTGATGTCATTATGATCGTGTAATACATGTAGATCCGGTTTGTTTCTACATATCTGTATTTATAATATTTGTCACGCGTAGTGTATTCTCTTTCAACAGAATTAGATCTATATGATGCATTAACGATGTCCAGTATACAGCTATGCTTGATAAGTCTAATAAAATCCGTGAATTATTTGTTTACTTCATAGATTCGTCATTTAATTACGTTTGAAAAACTATTCACTAATTTTCTCAAAGTTAATGTCCATTTTTATGCATAATATATTTACATTTTTTCAGTGTCTCTGTCGGTGATAACGAATCATTTTGTGACGTACATGTATTAATGACGTATTGTGAGGCACAAGCGGGGTTAGCGTGATTATACGACATGAAAATATTTTTTAAAATGTCGTTATTTCAATATTAAGTACCATTTTTATTGTGATAATAATATAGATATAAGAGGAATCATTCTTTGAATACCACGAGGTGTTCAAATAAGGTCCGGCGGGATCAAATTCATTATTAAGCTCATCGGACTTTCTTTGATGTGCTCACCCCCGGCCGTATTTGATCACCCCATAAATCCTTATTTATTCCTTAAATTCCAACGTAAAGGCAGAGAATGCGAGCATACATAAGAGTTAAGGCACTTTATATATGGGTAAAAAGAGGCCCCAAAATAAATCACTGAAGAGATATCCCATATTTTTGACAGGGAAAGGGGTTTCTAATAGGAAACTTTAAAAAAAACAAACCCAAAATGCCTTTAATGGGGAAAGGGGCAAGTGTTAGAAGAAATAAGAACACAATGTTAAGTCTATTAAATGAATTCGGAGTTATCGCTCTTTGGAGGATCTATATTCATGTGTTTGCATTACATGGATCATATGTTTGGCTTTTTGTTTCATACATACACACCAAAAGTAGAGGATAAATGGAAGCAGAAGAAACGCTCGTTCTTAATTCATATCAGATTCTAACCATTTACTCGTTATATCCTGAAAATGTGAACATTTTATTTATAATTCAGGTTCCTTGGAAATACAAAATCTTAAAATCAAAATTCCAAATCAAGGTACAGATGTACATGTACTTTGATGCACAGCTAACTTAGTGTATTTAGGGTCTACATCGTGACAAAGTCTACAACTGTAATGTAAAACGAATCAATCACCCTATATAATTGCATAGTTTTAACTTGTTGAATTTCAGTTTGGCAAGCCCATGTTAGCAAAAATATTACATGTCATCACTAACACAGTTTTTTTTTTTTTTACGAAAGAAATTATACAGATATATAAAAAAGATTTACAATGTATCGTTAGAACCCATCTCTCTATCTTCTTGTTCAATTGGTATCAATAAAAATATCCAGACCATCAACTGCTTTACTTCAAAATACAAACTGTTGGGAAGACTATAATCATGTTTACATGGAGTTAATGTTCCTTGTTAGATTCATTAATGCCATTACATAAAAAAGAATAATTGTTACATCACTATCCCGCAGGCTAATCTAAGATTCAGTGGTGATTATTTATATGTTGAAGCCTTTATTGTGCGACTAATATGAAAACCTATGAAATGTGTGGCTCTTGGTTACATAAACAATACAATCCAAAGTTGAAATGATTATACCAATTTATTCCTAGTGTGTACGACTGAGCCTGAAATTAAAGGGAGAAGAAACATGCATTGGATCAATTTAAAATATAAGCGGTATCAAGTACAAACAAAAATTTAATATATACTCAGTAATCTCAGTAATTTATTATGACGTTAACTTTGACGTAACAGCAGGAAATTCCTTGCTAGAATCTGATGAGAATAAAACGACCCCCAGTTTCAAAAATTATCTCAAAATAAATTGTGTCATCCTTGCATATCAAAAATATCACATGAAAGGTCTACAATGTGCTGGTATATTAGAAATCTATATTAAAAAATAAAACTTAAAAATGTTTATCAACATGATGCCAACTGGCAAGATCGATAGATTGAGTACATATACTTCAGGTTTCCGCATCTGAACTTTTTATACGTGTAATTTCTTAAATCGATGTTATCATAGTCTTTCCGAGCTAAGTTACTTATCTGTTTTGGCTTATAAACTGGAAGCCATAAATTGGGTTAAAATTCATGAAAGAGGGACACTCAACCTTGAGTTAAAATTGCCCTCCAAAAATGATTGAAATGTTTAAAATTGCACTATTTTTTCTGTAGATAATGAAGGAAACAACGATACTCGCCATTTTTCTCATTGGGTTTGTCGCCTGCTCCGTTCTTGCGCAGGAGGAGCCGGATGAGAGCTGTATTGCACCCAATGGCGCCAAAATTGAAGGAGGGGAGACAAAATTTATCGACCCCTGCACGTTTTGTCGCTGTTCTGAGGGGATAGAGGAAGCGATGTGTGGAAGCATCGACTGTCCCCGCACCAGCTGCGATAAACCTGTTAATGTGGAGGGGAAGTGTTGTCCTGTGTGTCAGTAAAACGGGGTACGGTGACAGTATTATTTTGATTTTTTTTCTGGGAAAGTAAAATGCCAAAACGATTGAAAAACGAAAAAAAAATTGATGAATGCAGAGACCAACAATTTATAGCTTTTCTAAGATCATTGTTTCTTGGTAATTTTTATTGTCAGATTTAAATAAGTCAAAAAAAATTCTTTAAGATATTTGTTTTTATGTAACATTACTTATGAAAAAACCCAGTTATCTCTCTTTGAAAGAGATATTGTACATCACTGATATGATTATCGCAACATTTTTCTAAATTTTCTTGCAGATATGAGTAAAGAACAAAACGAAAAAAGAAGAAAAAACTTTTTTTAGCACCTGAACTTCACTGTGATCACCTGTTTTGTAATTCCTGTTTCCACATCAGCGAACCTTTAAATCATTGTAAATTATTCTGTCCGTCGTGTGTACATATCAACCATTATTCGTTATGTGTATAAATATTTCATTAAATAACAAAGGTATTCTATAAAACGTTTTTATTTTTTCAATTCTAACGTACATTTACATCTCTGGAATAAAAACATATAACACAAATATTTTACAACATGTCCCAGGATTTGAAAATAAATCTTTCCTAAAATTTAAATTTTTTCTGAGTATACATATAAAATCTTTCAAACAAAATTTAAAAATTCAAAACTGATTTCTGTAATTATAAAATATTTCACAAAAATACAACAGAGATCAAACTTTCACTTTAAAAATTGAACTCAGTGTTTTAAAACTTATCCAGTGCAGGAAATATATTGAACACATATCTAAGCAATGCTTGCATGGTTTCCTAATTTACGACATATTTATGTTTGTTTCACCAAAATCTAATATTTTTTTTACCAGCTATTCATTAGATGAAATGTGATGTAAGTACATGTATATAAGCACAGTGTACAATTCTGAATTGCAAAAGTAATACTGTACAGTTTTCAACATGCTAACATTCGAGTGACTAATAAACTGTTCGGTAGCAAACTTCCGGTCGGTTAAACATGTCCTCAGTCCTTCTCAGAACTTACAACAGCGTTAGACTTTGTAAAGGATATTTCACGCACATGTAAATATATTGCTTTAAATCATAATGACAACTATTGCTTCTAATTCCAGTCGTAAATCACATACAGTTTAAAATCAAAATAAAAAATACACAGTTTTACACGGGGGAAATTCAATACTATCACGTTTGCACGCTATTAACATTATGTTTTAACCACCGTCTTGTATAAAGCGGCACGTTCACATTAATTTCACCGTCACTCGCAGTCCCGTTTGTTTGCGCATGCGTTTTCAAGCGTTCAAATGATGGTGACGACGGCGACGCCAAAAGAGGTAACTTGTACACATTTTGGTCGCTCTTTGACAATAAATGAACAGTTTCTTCCGGGGAATTACTGGCACTCTGACGTATTGTATCACTACGTGATCGTCGGATGGTCACGGGGCTCGGGAACAACCCGTGGGAACATCGGGTTTCCAAAGGTTTAAAGGTAGATAACCTCTGACATTGAGGACACAAATTATCAGTCACTGTCTGAGTCTCATCTGCGTTTGTCGCCTCCGAAATCAAGATTTCGATATTTGGTGCACTGGAATTAACTTTCTCTATGGAGTGTGTGCTGGATTTCACGTCTTCCTCCGATATAGAGCGACACCTTAATGCAGATCCATTCTCTTTTGCCTGCCCTAATACTACTCTTTCAGAGTTACTTTCATACAGAATGTTAAGATTTGGTTGCCTTATAAGGGGAGGACGAGTTCCGTTTTTATACTTGTCCGCCAGGGGAGACGAGCTGGGAAGAAAAACATCGTCCAGATCACCGTATGTGTTCCTTCTGCGCACATCCTCGCGCATTGAAACAATTTTGCCATTTTTCACTAGAATCACGGACCCGTCGCGTTTGATGATGGAACTACCTTTGGCCGTTTTACCGGTGAGCTTGCGTAGCAGCTTGTGTGTTGAGGAGTCATTGGCCTTGTTTGCTTTGTGTGCTTTGTTGAGACTATGAAGCGAGTAGTGGGATAAAGAATCGTCAGACCCCATCCTAGATCCGCGGTGAGACGCTCTGACGGAGTTGATGAAAAGCGAGATCCGCCTCCGTGGACCGGGCGAGCTATCGTGCATCGTGTCTGAAAGGCACACAGAGAAAGATTAAACAACACGTCCGATAATCTATAATAATACAAATCAATAAATTTTTATAATCAATGTCAACTTTCAAAGAGTTTTATTAAACGATCATATCAAATATTACTGGATATAACTCGAACGTTAAAAACACATTACGTTTCAGAAATACATTAATCATTTCTTTTACTTTTATATAATATATTCCATATAAACATCATATTAATGTAAGAAAGACAACACCGTTCTTTGGTCTATATCTATACGTGTAGCAGCTGCGCTCGCTAATCAGTTTACCGGGGATTCTTTCACTAGATAACAGTCAATGCATCGTAGTATGTACCAAATATGATGTGTATAATATGAAATACAATTTTTGATAGAAAATTTCATTCTGCTTAATTTTTTTTCTATTTTAAAATTAAAATAGGAAAATACATGCAAAGATCAATAATATATGCAATGCCTGATTCAGTAAAAGACATTCTACCTTTATCTTAGTTATTATAATAAGTAAGAATTCCCTTTAATTCTATATTGACATCATATAGATACTACGATGCATTGTGTAGAGGATTGGAGCCCTGATTCTATCATTCTATGTCGGGGATTTCATACAGCATCATGCAAAAATACTAGCTACAACAGCCAACTGTGCCACACGTGATTTTCACGAGTAAAACATGCTTTCATGTGAATTTTAAAAGAAAATTTATTTGAAAATAACTTGAAATTTTTCCACGTGACGAAAAATTTGTCCACGTGACGTAAATTTTTTTCCACGTGAATTCCACGTGATTAGTAGGTTGTAGCTATATAAGGATAGTAAAAATATAACATGAATTTCATGCTAGGCACAATTGTCGGTGATATAACAGACAGAAAAAGTTAATTTGATTAACTGTTCACGTGTACAAATTGAAGTTCGGGTTTGAAAAGGTAAACGTATGTAAGTAACAGCTTATAACAGGTACATGTAACTGTACATTTGTAGATTAAAATTGCATGCGCATGCGCTCAGATTCAAATTTGCGAAAATAACGTTTGTAATACAGGGGTAGAATAGAGCCTATCGAAGATATCAGTACACCTGCTATAAATGTATATTATAATCTCATAACAACAGTTCATAAATCATACTTTTTGAAGAATAATAATGGAAAAATAAACAATACACGTCAGACAGAGTTATAAAAGTTAATATAAAATAACATATTTATAGCATGCAATCAAATAACTAACGATATATGGGTTAACCTTGTTTATTTCGTTCACTGGAGTTAACATTGCTTTGGCATGAGTTCTTTCATAATATCATTATCAATACATCATAAAAGTATAAAAAGCAAGTATTTTAGAGTTTCTACTGCAAATCAAGACAAAATAAGATAATTTTGTTGGTTTCTTTCAAAGACAGAGGCGATAATTTCAAAATGTGTAACCGTGTGTTATGTGATGTCATTTTAACGGGCATGCTATGTCTGATGACGTAACCAAAGCAACCCTAACCCTGGTACCTGTTAGTCGTTTAAATGGTTGACTATTTTCCTGATTGTACAAAACTTCTATCCGGTCTGTTAATAAAGGGAAATAACTCTCGTGACGATAAACGTGAAAACGTAAAATACAAACGTGATGACGTCATACAACATTATAAATAAAACAACACAAACATAAAACAAGTGAGTCATAATGCATCATATAAAACATACACCTAAATGTTTTAGTGTTGATTTAACATGGTCACTCGTTATAATTATGCATGTACAATTAATCTTCATCCGATATAATTATATTTAGTTTCGTAAATATGTTTAGTAAAAATACGTTCTGTAAGTCATGTGTTTGTACAACCCGGCGGTACGAATTTTGCGACCAGCGAATCTGAATTTCCAAAAAAAATGGCCCACTGACGATGATATTATAATATATATAGTTGATGAAGACTATGAAAAATGATAAAAATATTTGGCGGATAAGTAATCTTACCGTGATTTATTACTTTTATATACTTAGTATAATAATAAATAACTGTAACGTATATCTTCTTACTTTCCATTAATTTTTGTTACTTTGTGATTTCTCCACCACCATATTTCAATATTGTGCATCCAATATATTGAAAAATAAATAAATACATACACGCGCAAATTTTAGGTATAATCTGTCCTATAAAATGCAAAATATACAAAATATACCAAATTATTATTGTATGTCCACTGTTCTTGGTCGTTATAACCCCAAAACTATTAGTCTCATATAACCTTATTTGAATGCACATGCACAGGAAATAGGATGCAATGCAGCCAACATGCTTCGAAATGCAATTATTATAAACATATATTGGTCCTTCTAAGGAAACTGGCATTTTTTAATAATGGACTTTGGAAACCTGGCTGATGGACTGCCATACAATTGCCTCTACTACACTATCAAAGCTGGATTTTGTATGAGTTTTACACCCAGTAATTGTCCTTTAGAAGGTATAAATTAACCCCGCTGCTTGTTCTCTTACGACGTGCATAATGTAGCTGGTCTTCTCCCAACTAGCGATTAACTTGACATGTCTAAATTCAGTGAGCTGCAGACCTATGTTGTGGGGCCGATTCGTCTTATATATAATTAGAACCATTTTAACAAGACCTTGGACTTTCAGTAGGACGTAACTATCTATTTCTTGCGTCAAAACAAGTTAAAAATGACGCGGTTTCAAGCGAAATTTGCACCGATTGCGTAGGCTTAGCTCAAAAGCCAGACAAATCTTGTTGATTTCAGAGAGCTATGGCTGAATGGCTGACAATGAAATAGACAGGCCTGCGTCACATTGCTGTTTAACACAACTACCCAAAGTCCAAGCTCTTATTAAAATGGTTCTATGTGCACGTATAATTTATACGATCATGAATGCTCAACACAGACGGTGTGAGTTTAAACTCAGGACGTTTACATGGGACAACCGTGTTTAAAACACAGGTTTGGACTATTTCGTTTTAATTTTTAAATATTCAGTGTTCTAAATTGCAATGGCAGCAGATGAAGTCTTTTTCATCTTGATTTACGTAAAATAATAATGCAGATATTCATGATACGAAAAATTATTTAAAATGTAAATCTAAAATAAAATGGCGTTGATTAAAAATTGACTACATAATGTTAACAAGCCTTAAGATTTTTGTTTCGGATTCAAAATATTAAATAAACTTTGCAAAAAGCAAACAGATAGTACAACAAGGTCTGCAGCTAACTGTCAAATTTCTACTGACACAATGAATAAACTGACAACGGTGAAACATCGAAGCTGATTGGTTGCATTTAATAGTGTACACAATATATAACGAAGGTAACCATTGGTTCAAATACATTACATTTGGAATTTAAGGCTGTAGACCAGTTCAAGAGATTTTGCTTTTGATAAAGCATATCGACGCCTTTCCTCTGTTCGTAAAAAACAAGAAGTTATTCATTGAAACCTCAGACGATTTCAATTTGTATGTTTATGTTAGTAAATATCAACTAGAAGACTAATCATGTTTAGTGCTTTTTATGGACAGCGTCTGAGCGGAGAGGTATCAAATGCAAATATTTGTGTAAATTCTTTTGGTCTCGTGTGTATCGTCACATCTTCACAGTTAACGATTGCATATTTAACACAGTTTGTGTTAATAACCTTTCACTGGATTCATTTCAGCTGCCGTCGAAGCGCCATCTTTCGACAAATATAAACACTATTAGTCATTTTCATCAAAGTAAAAGGAGAACAGAAAACGAATGTTTATACTCAGCTACACGATACGTCATAATTCAAGGGTTTCAGTTTACACAGAGCTAGACAATCCGCCGAGACACCGAGAATGTTTCAAATGCAACATCTGATGATGGTACAAGTATCAAACAAGTCTTGTATTTGCCTTTACATGTATGTACTAAAGTAACTAAACTGTTTATGAAACCATCGGTAAAATAAAATGTGCCCCGAATATTACGTTTTTTGTTGTTAAAAAAAACAACCAACAATATTATATGCCAAATTCCTGAAAATGGTGTTGCAAAAATTATTACGAAATTATACCAGGTATAAAAAAAAACATGCCACTCTAGCTAAAACGGTGCTTTCAAAATCAAACATGAAAGAACTAAAAAACTTATATTATTATATAATAGGCAAACAAAAACGTAATTAATCGAATATGAAGTAAAACCAACTCAATGAATGCTACATTTTGTGCCGGAAGTGAGATGGATTACGTGAGTAACACTCATTTACCAGTGTTTTCTGACCGCCATAAGGCGCTCAGGAATGTTTCCCATACTCTCGACTTTGGCGAGAACGCGTATCCTTGGTCCTAAGGGCCCTGTTGAAATAATGTCATATATACGTAATTTATAGGGTCTCACTCGTCAGTCTGCGCATTTTGGGTCTCGCAACGAAGTCCGCGCAGCGCTTTGCGCATCTTAGTAAATAATGTAAACGGAAGTGTTTCTTTACTTTGACCAAAAGCAGAGTCAAATAAACTATATTTTCAATGATCAGAAAATAAGATTCTCTATTTTAAAAGCTTATTTTTTTTTATTGATTTAATGGGTTTTCTAGATCTTGTATGGTAAATTGACTGTGGTATCAAATTTTCAGAAAAACGGAGGGTTTCATATAACGAAATCGATCTTTTTCTGAGATAAGAAGATTTCGTGACTTGGTTGCACTGTTATTCTCTTGATTTTGGGGATTTAAGTGTTAAAGTATACTTTTTTGAATGAAATAAGTGATATTTTTGTACTTTTGTCTCCCTAGTACCAGACACATAACTGAAGCAACATATTAGGTGGTAAAAAGGAACAGAGAGGGAAATCGGCAAAGCTTGGGAATGGTATGAAGCTCTTGGTCTTATCTTGTCCTACCAATAATGATTCAAATGCATATCAAATGCAACAAACAAAATTATTTTAAGTAAATTTTGTTTCCTATGGCAATGATGCGTTTCTTAAAACGTGTGGCTTCCGACTGGAATCAAATGTTGCATTATTGCATGAGCATGCTTCTTTTCTGTTCAGCCCTTTCAAAATTTTCAAAAATACTGGGTACTAGTCACTACAAACCTCTGCAATAGGATTTCTAAATTCTAATGGTTGTTTGATTAGATATATAGGGCTTGAGACAGAAACACTTTCAGTTTATCTGTCAGTTCATCAACCTCTTCAGCAAAAAAAAAATGAATTCCAGGAATCCCAATGCCGGTAAAAACACTAACTATCTTCCACATTTTACCAGACGCTTAAACCAAACCAAAAAACTTAACCTTATGTATAAAGGTTTTGTGCTATACGCATGCTATATTATATAAACATTGTGCAACGATCTCGCAATAGTTTGGATATTCTGGTAAACTGGATTTAAACAGATTCGGCAAAATTGTAAACATGCTTTTGAACTGTGAGCCTAAGACACTTGCGACATTATTAGGACTTAACTCAAATTTTTACTTTTAACTGCATGCCAAACCGAAAAAAAGCTTTAATGTATCCGTATGTTTAAAAATATGGCATACTTTATCTTTCATATGCGTGTGAGTCATTCCGTATAAAACCTTTCAATACATTTCTACTTTAAGAAAACCTAATCAAACATGCCCCTTTTTATTACCCATGTAATTACAGAAGCAGTGTTATGATTGGTCAAACGAAGACCGGTCCTGGATTTGATAAGGGGCTGTGTTTGATTTGGACCTTGTCCTTATGACAACTTTGCCCATTGGACCTTGAAAAGAAAATGGAGACTTAATATAAATTAATATAATCGTAAAAAGAGTAGAATATCACTTCATTTTAATTTAAATGCAATAATGTTCCAAAGTCTTTAATAAATCTCATGTCAATCATGAACTACTCTTTTTAAAGTAAACCATAACCCGATATAAATAAACAATATCCAATTCAAATCTTATAAAATACGATCAATTTAGTAGGTTTTTATAAAATTAAAAAAAAAACGTGACGAA
Source organism: Magallana angulata (assembly GCF_025612915.1). NCBI lineage: Eukaryota > Metazoa > Mollusca > Bivalvia > Ostreida > Ostreidae > Magallana > Magallana angulata. The sequence continues at coordinate 19,829,441 of NC_069119.1, forward strand.
TAGATGGTACGGTTCCGAATTAATTGAGTTGCATCCCTTGGGGCTTCATGGGACGACATCAATGTTGATTTAATATTCAGGTAATAATGAGTTATCGGTGACAGTAAAGCGCAGATCTAACAGAGAGAACCTAACATTGAGGACTGTTCAAACACCGGAAATCAGAGACCGATTGTTTAACATGTTCAATCCTTTATCTATGTTTACCGTACAAAAATCACAGACTGCGTGGCCATAGGAGAAACATTAGTCTTTCTTAATCATTTTTTTTTCAGTGGCGGTCTTCATTAACTTTGTAATGAGATATTTTGGTTTGCAATCAAGATTTCTTTGTGTTGCAGCTAATGGACCAAAAGCAATGGACACACAATACAATATTACAGGAAACTGCAGTCGTAATAATCATCTTTCTTAAACAAGAAAAGATTGTAATCCAATTCAAAAGGTTTGCTAAAAACTCAATTATAAAGAAACTTGATGGAGTAATTCTCACCAGTTCATCAAAAAGAAAAACTAAAAAATTATTTTTGTTTTAAATAATTCATGGCTTCCTGTTAACTCTGAATAGATTCTGCTTCATCAAAACGTTTAGTACAAAAAATAACCCGGTTTCCGGTATGTCGTGAGTATCTAGTAATAATCAAACCTCAATCAACGGAAATAAGTGTTGTATTTGATTAAAAATCAAATAAAAAATGTCGCATTGATACGGCATCAAAATCATCAGAGCAGTTACCGTTGACATGCAATGGATCAATCTAGCAGGGTTTCTTTTTTCTGTGAAACAGGCAAAAATAGAGATTCGTGTATTTGTGGTAACAATTTTCAGCCTAATGGAATTGTTTTTTACCAAGATAAACCCACAAAGGCGTTTTTTAAACCCAATACAAGCTTTATCTCATCTACATAAACCGGAAGTTCAAACAGGTCTACTAACGTTTAATATGTAATTGACAGACAATTTACAACTCTATATCTTCATCCATATTTCATGTCTTTCCCTCTTTACAGACAGGGCTTATATATTCGAAGAGATAAATGGCCTCCTAGCATTTTCTCTTTACTTTTACATTTGCGTGTGAATAATGATGTATTAGAAAGGCCAACCATACTGAGATTTGAATAACTTTACTCAACGCTATTCTTTGGGCGTGGAGTGGGGCTTTTCCTTCTAGGGCATTAGGAAGGATAATGTAGGTTATTACCGAACTAGTAGAACTAGTATTTTGTGGATAACAAATTATACATCAAATTCAGCCTTCATGCATGCATTACGAATGAAATCAAAGATGGTAAAATAATTGTACGGAGAAATAATAGATAACAAATGTAAGCCATCCCACGTTCATTGCTCGCAAAGAAAATTGTAGCAGAATATAAATGAATTAATTTTTCCACACTGTCCATACATCAGGCCTCAAAATAATGGCAATACGAAAACACCAACTTATGACGTCATTTCAAAATTAACATAAACATAAACACCACGTGACCACAATCTATAAATAAACACCAATCAAAAGACGAGACTGACGACCAGGGAGATACACTTACCCTACTGAATGTACGCAAGATGTGCGTTTGATACGTCCGCTTTGCGGCTTTGGATTCCACCTTTAGATATTTTTAGATATTATGTGATTTGATAATCAGTATCTTGTAAACTTGCTTTCATGAATACTTTCTTCAAAAGATAATACACTCTCAAATTTTAACTCAGTGCTTAAAAAATAAAAACTGGTGTTTAAAAGAACAGATTTTGAAATTATACAATAAACCAAAATTGGCATCGTCGCAAACCATGGTCAATATGTAGTAGAAAGCAATCCGGTCGAAGTGAGAATGACAATGTGTATCGATTGCAAGTTTGGAGTAAAAGTAGGAGTTTGAGTAGGACAAACGTCTCATAACCCCGGGTTCTTGTTAAAGAAAGAACAATTAGCGCAAGATTTATCTCTTACAAAGAAATTGCAATAATTCATCACCGGCTCAATGATTATTTAGTTTACTCAGAGAACAGCTTATTTATAAGCTAAGTAAGTTCAGAAGATAAAATTGTGCTACTTGCTCAAGATTAAACTTGAAGACTGTGCATGGCCTTAAACGAGAGAAAGCAAGTGGTAAAAAAGAACGATATCAATTGGTATATAGTTACATAAGAAAAAACATATTGAAAAAGATATCTCTATAATACTGTGAACGCATATCTATAAAGTAGACGTTTTCGAAATAAAACATATATACAATGATAAAAAAACCAATGCATGATTATATAGTTAAAGCTTACATTTAAAACATTTGAACAAAAAAACCAGGATGTTGACTATTGTTTACATTTACCCACAGAAATAAACATATTAAAGACGTAGATCGGAAACACGATGACGTAATGCACATACCGTCACTGACGACATAGGAAGGCTCCTGACAGAGGATTTCCTTGTATCCCTCCCTAAACGAGGGGCTCCTCCAGGCGTATATAATGGGGTTACACGCGCTGTTCATGTACCCGGCGCAATACGCCTACAACAGAAAAAAGTATATATTTTAAAAGCATTCAGAGATTGCGTCCATTTTCATTTCATAGACTTTATCAAAATCCTTGAGAAGAAAAGGTCCCACATGAAGATGTAGGAATATGTTTAATCTTTAAAGCAGAAATATTTGGGAATTTTTTTTTAAATGTTTAATAGGTTTTATTATACTTTCATGTTAAATACTGAAATATGATTGGTTTAGACGCAGCTGATAATCCGTTCTATTACCCTCAGTGTTAGCAACACACTTGGTAACGAGTAACACAACGAATTGTTACATGCGCATAAGTTATGCGCCTACGGTTCGCCATAGAATTTACGTCATTCCTATATAAAAGCAGTAAAGTTTTCTATAAAATTAAGACATTTAGTATAGTAAAATAAATGGTGCCTGTTTGTGAGGGTAGGAGTTGAAATTGGCACCCTCGAAAAACATTGTCAACCTCCGCTTCGGGTCAGTTGACAATGGTTTTCTCGGGGTGTCAATTTCAACTCTTACCTTACCCTCCCAAACAGGCACTATTTATATAATGGTCAAAAAACTTGTATCACAATTCTTAATAGGTGGATCTGATTGGCAATTGTTGACCATCATCGAGCTTTAGAAACGAACGGGCCAATATCGTCAAGCAATTTTTTGACGTTTCAATGAATAAAAAACCTGGTGCGTACAGTGCTTTACCCTCTAAAAGCATATACAACGTTCAGCGCTCCACACGGGTCATCTTCCGCTGGTTTCCGTTGGAAGGATTAAATTATCAGATAATATTAAAAGTATATTAAATATTTCTCTTGTACTTGGAGTGGTTTCCAACAACGATAACAATCAAGAACCATATGCATTGAGATTGAAAATCGTATTGTTTTCAATAGTCGATCGTATTGTTTTCAGCAGTGATGGACGTGTTACATTTTTAATCTTAAGTTTATACTTATAAATGTAAACTTATTTACCTATCCAAACCTTAAGTTTGTACTATTGTAAAATTATCATTTCATGTGTTATTGATCAAAAATATCATATTCTAGACGCATGTGTGACAATGAGATGAGCAGGATTGCTTTCAATTAAAGACCGACAGGTCATTTGTAGGCGACATTGAGGCGCGTTCGATGTACTCACTTACACGTATTCGGTTGTTGATTTGCTAATTAGTCAGAGACAGATGCTCAACATGAAAATAATGATGAAAGAAAACGTCGGATGTTATTTTTATCACCAAAACCTTACCAATTAATAAAAATATTTTATACTAAGTAAAAGTACGTTACGAGTGCAGGATTTTGGTATGATGCGTGGGAGTTGATTGTATGTATAGATCCCAAGTTTTTTTTTTAACCAAAAGTGAAAACATTTTCAGATTATTATGTAATCAATGCAAGAATTGGGTTACTTGAACTAACTTATGTCGAACAGCCACAGAAGACTCACTGTCTTGTGTGAGAGACAAGGTGAGAAGAAACCGTAACAAGAGGCCCATGGGCCACATCGCTCACCTGAGGAACAATAGGTATGGTAAAATCAGCTTAATGGAGTCATAATACAAACTATCTGGACAATGTACAATAATACATGTAGATCCTGTATAAATAAAATCCATTTTCCCCTGGATATTCTTATGTTTATAATCATTAGTCCCTTTTCTAACAGGATGATTTTATAGTCATATCATATGTTGAGTATTGCAGTTCTCAAAAAGATCCTTAACAATAGTTTATATATGGGATATAAACGTACATCAACCTCTGAACCTTCTCGTGAAGCCAAAGAATTGTCCTGGGGCCAAAGTCTTAACAATTATAAAGAATCATCTGGCTGATTAGTTTCTAAGAAGATTTTTAAAGATTTACCCTATATATTCCTTTGTTAAACTTTGACCCCCATTGTGGCCCCACCCTACCCCTTGGGGATCATGATTTTCACAACTTTGAATCTACACTACCTGAGGATGCTTTCACACAAGTTTCAGCTTTCCTGACTGTTAAGTTTCTGAGAGGAAGATTTTTAAAGATTAACTCTGTTTATTCCTATGTAAAACATCGACCTCCCATTGTGGCCCAAACCTACCCCCAGGGTTATGATTTTCACAAATTTGAATTTACACTACCTGAGGATGCTTCTACACAAGTTTCAGCTTTCCTGGCTAATTAGTTTCTGAGAAGAAGATTTTTAAAGATTTACTCTATATAATCATATGTTAAAATTCGACCCCCATTGTGGCCCCACCCTACCCCCAGGGGTTATTATTTTCACAACTTTGAATCTACACTACCTGAGGATGCTTCCACACAAGTTTCAGCTTTCATGGCCGATTAGTTTCTGAGAAGAAGATTTTTAAAGATTTACTCTATATATTCCTATGTTAAACTTCAATCTCCCATTGTGGCCCCACCCTACCCCCGGGGGTCATGATTTTTTACAAATTTGAATCTACATTACCTGATGATGCTTTCACACAAGTTTTAGCTTTCCTGGCTGATTAGTTTCTGAGAAGAATATTTTTAAAGATTTCCTCTATATATTCATTTGTTAAACTTCGACCCCCCATTGAGGCCCCACCCTCAGGTGAGCTAAAAAGGTTAAGTTTACAATACGTTGGTTTCTGGAAGAACAGACTTTGAAAATTTTCTTAATAAATATTGACAAATTTTTTACTTTTTTAATCTTTAGTTTTTAAGATATGTGTACAAACATAGAATTGTGAGCAAATCTTTGTATCTTGCTTATAATTCGAAGCTTAACACTCAAATATGGTTAGTAAATAGAAACTGTAAACAATTAAACACAAGAAACATGCACTACATGTATAACAAATAAAGAACACAATTTATTTTTTCGAAATTATTCATATATATGTTACATGTATATACCTACATATTTCCGTCAGCGATATCAAACTCTATTTAAACTGAATAAACTCGAGAAAATGCCGAGCATCTCAACAAAACCTATTGCATTAATCTGCCATTACGCAAAAGATAATGCCGAATTACCGATAGAATGAATTGTATTTCAGTAGGCACCTACCCCTACATCAGATTTTGCTTAATTTGCGCAGGTAAACAGTTAACTGTTTGATTTAACGAATTCTCTGTTTGATTTAATACGTAAAAATCACGAAATACAGACGATAGTTTCCAGGTAACAAAGCATAAATAATGAAAACGAAACGAAAATTAGAACAAGCTAGCACCAACGTCATGTGTGAAAACTGTCAACGCATTGATATATCTAGCCTCAATTTATTTCACAAAATCGGCACCAATATATTTTGCATGTTTCAAAATTTCCCTTCATACGCGAACTGTTGCACAACAAGCAAATTCATCATAGTCAGATCGAACCTTTTTCGTATAATGTCATGGCTGCTTTAAACAAAGAACCTCGTTTTAGAAGTATGGAATACGAGTCTTGGTAAAATGGGTATGCAAACCCGGGCCGTGGCAAAATAAAAGCCGGGGCAGATCGGCAATCGTCAATTCCAAATACGCATTATTTTGCAGCAATATTTACAGCGAATACAAATATACTAGTCCATCAAATATCCTGAAATTTTAATGAGATTGGCAGATTAATAACTGCTGATATTTTGTTTTACCCAGGCCAAGTCTTGTCTACCAATTTTATTGTATGCCGAACCCGAACCTATTAAACTGATTGAAACACGCCTTTCCTTTATTATTATTTTCGTAATAACTCAGATTTGAAACAGAATTACCACTTAATTTTTGCAATTTATATTTTCCTTCCCATAAGGATAATTTATGCTGAACTACGTTGAATTTGCCTCGGTAGTTCTTGAGAAGAAGATTTTTAAAAATGCACCCCCCTTTTTCTACAATTTCAAGGTTTTCTCCGCTTTGAATACAGATCGGACTTTTATTTCTGCAATTTATATTCGCCCTCCCATAAGGATGCTTTGTGCCAAATTTGGTTGAAATTGGATAAGCGGTTTTAGAGAAGAAGTTTAAAATGTAAAAAGTTTACAGACGGACAGACGGACAGACGGACAGACGGACGGACGGACAGACGGACAGACGGACAGACGGACAGACGGACGACGGACAAAAGGTGATCAGAAAAGCTCACTTGAGCTTTCAGCTCAGGTGAGCTAAAAACTAGGTGGGGTGAAGATATAATATACGGGAAACAGCTAATACAATTTTGCAATCTGCGCAATGATGTCATACTATCTGAATGTGACTGGATTTTATCATAAAGCAGAACTTGAAAAACAAACCTATTGTATATCAGTTCAACGCACTTAAAACAAATCGCCCAGACATCGAACTTTGTTCTTCGATGTCTTGTTTTCTTTTTAAAAACTGTAATTCTGTCCCTTTTGGGACATTGCTTCCATTACTGTTCTTGCAACGTGATGAAATCAGCCGTTTACGGTTTGTTTGCTTTTGTAATGTACCTATTATTGAGTAGGGAATTGCGAGGAACACTACTTACACATTCTTTATGGGCGTATGATGTTGTCAAACCATAGAAAGACTAATTGCGTTGACTAATCTAACGTCATGTTTATGTACGACAAGTATTCATCAATTAAAATGCAAATAATCGAAACACATGAAAAATCAATTTCAAGGACTTTATACAGAACCATCAAATTATGTCGGGTAATAATATTTGCACATTTTGTGGGTGCGGCTGCCTCTATTCCACAAATATACATCCCTCATATTATTGACTTCACCATTTATTTTACAGAAATTGTTTACAAAAAAATCAAATAACTCCCTAAACAAAATGTACATGTACATTAAAAAATACAGTTTCAGTGAGGTTTTATATTATTTTACTGAATACGGTTATATGACACGGTTTGTATGACGTCGTTTCTGTTTTTTTCCTGAACATTAATGATATATCTTTTGAAACAAATATATGTACAGTACATGTAAATACTGATAGTAAAGGGTAATTTGACTGGCTGAAAAAAAGCTAGAATAAATGTTACTTACAACTCCATTGGCCCATGCCGGTATTGTTGTCTTATCCTCCACAAAAGTGACGTAGTTTGAGTACACACAATATGGCAGCCAACACAAAACAAAGCAGGCCAGCACAATGAAGAGGGTAACAGTCACTCGGCGTTGTTGCGAGAAAATCTGATTCCGGTCCATGGCCGAATTTTCGTCCATTCTCTGCATGTGCTTTTTTATTTCTTGAAATATCCGTATGTAGCAAAACAACATAATTCCTAGCGGTAAATAGAGGTTTGATATCCCGATGATGAAATGAAAAATGATAGATTGAGCTGTAAATGTGGGATACGCCGGTCCACATTGCATGGTTCTAGGTTTATACTCATAATGACTTAGAATTTTAGTGGTCAGGGCGGCACATATAATTCCCCATAGCCAGGCGGCCATGATCATGATAAGGATTTTGCACTTAGTGATGCGTAACAATGGACGGGTAATTGATAAATACTTATGAATACTTATATACATCAACGTTTGTAGAGATGTCAAAAAGCAGACGGCATTCAAAAAGCTGTTTAAGAAACACATTTCATCCCCTAGAATCCAGTCGTGTGAGATCAACGTGGTCAGGGAAATGGGCGCCAATAGAATACCAATCAAGAAGTCCGCTATTGCCAAGTTGACTATAAACATATTAGTTCTTGTCCGCATTCCCCTGTGTCTCCATACCACCGCAATGACCATGAAGTTTCCCCCAACGGTAAAAACCATGGAAATGATCAGCCATGTTGCAAAGACCACCGTCTCCACCAAAGTCCAGCTGGTGTGCACGTGATCGTAACTCGGTGAGGTCACGTTGGACGTGTTGCCATGGAAACCGGTTGACGAGAGCAGATCGCTTACCGGAAGTGGGTGACTTGTTTGGAGTTCTGTTTCGTTATAGTGGTACTGGTGATCTGAGTAGACCGTCGTCGTAACGGAAACCCATGGACTTGAAGACATTATTCTTTAGAAGGTCAAGGACACACCATCTACAAAGGAAACGATCAAATGATTAAACAAATAACACAGAAATTACAAAGTTGTCTCTGTTTTCTTTACTATGCTGTATTTGTGAGCTCTGGGAGAACGATACCGTGAACATGAATTTGACGAGTTTGAGATCAGAAAAGTTATTTTCGATATCAAATATTAATATTACGGTATCAACAACTACAATCTGTAATTGGCGCCTATACTGACGCCAGTGCTATTAGACATTCTATGCTGTCCCGAAAAAATAAATAAATCCATGCATGCAAAAGCAGCATGTTTGCATGCTGATTTGAACAACGATCAATTTACGAAAGTTAAATCACTTCCTTCTGCATGAAAGTAAAAAAAATGTTTGATAAACGGAAATAATTTTGGAACGGGAGAACACAACATACATAAATGACCAAATTGTGAAGGGAATAAACCATATATATACATCGAAATCAAACACCTTAATTGATTTGTACTCATATCAAATCAAATTTTCCGAGTCACCTGTATAACATATTTACGTTCTCGTATCGCAGATCCAGAAAAGTTTGAAAGGAGGTAGGGGCTCCGACTGTTGTTGTTTTTAGTGTTTACAGAGTTTACAGAGGGGTAGAGGGGTCCAAGGCATATTTTTGGTAATTTAATAATGAAATCTTAATATAGCATTGGGGGGGGGGGGGTTGACCCCCTTAGATCCATTTAAAGAAATCTTAATATTGCTTTGGGGGGGGGGGGGGGGGGTTCGACCCCCTCCTCCTTAGATCCGCTCTTGCGTTCCGTTCAGTAGTAAGAACTAGTACGAATAGCAGGTTATAGTACATCGCAAAGGATGCTTACAGCGACACATTTTCTTTATTATTTCGTGTGGTTCTGATTAAATGCCATGAGCAGAATGAAACGCCTTTAGTATGTTTTATTATTTTTATTCAGCATCTCAGAGCAACTAAATCGTGAAATAAGAAACATCTTGTCTGTGATTTAAGAGAAGTAACTGAGTGCACGTGCTTGCGATGTGGATTCCTATATCAAATAGAAGCCAGATTGAAATAAATTGATTTCATGATTTCTTTTTTTTTTAACACGAATTAACAAGGATTGTGGGTAAACTCTAAGTATACGTGTACTTTTTGATGCATGTTTGCTCTCAATTAACATATCATATTCAAATAATTGCTATTCATTCTTTTTCTAAAATAACAAGTCTGTCATTACGACATTATTGCTTCACATTTACATGGAAATAAAAGCATAGGATGCACGCCGTGCATTAGAAAATCTATTGGATTCATTTACCTAAAACCACGTAATATATCCGATATCTAGTACTAGAGTTATTTTTACATGCGTGCGAATTATACTAAACTGAATTGGACACAGATTTTATATATATCACCATTCTAAACTCTATTTCCGTAAATTAAGGAAACTATCCATGCTAAATTATTACAAGCAGTGTGAACGTTTTATCATATATAGAATGGTTTAAATGTTTAAAGATAAATCAAAATGATAAATCGAAACCTTCTTGTCTGATTCAAATTTCTTATAACCTTTTCTAAAGAGATATTATATCGAAGATGATAACATTGTAACTGATAGCTGCAATTTTTGAAAAATATCAATTTTAATCCTATTTCTTTATCAATAAAAGGGCTAGCAAAACGTCAACTAACAGCTAGCAAATTGCCTACAGTTCATAAAAAACTTATTAAGATACATGTACATTAAAGATATCAAATCAAAAGTGGCCAAGAGCCTAATTTTTTATATCTATGTTACTGATTTTCTTTTTTACAATATACCGAAAAAATACAAAATTTATAATATGTGGGAGGGTTTCTTACCGTTTTATGATATTTAGCTGAACTTCCAAAGATCCACAACATTCTCCTTAGAATTTATTAACAAAGTCTTGGGATTTTAATTTCAATGGTCTTTTTGGATGAAAGAAAACTACAAATGCACGTATAGGAAAATATCACATCCCAGTGCCATCACTACAAATATTGGTATACATCCTTAATGAGTTTTGCTCTGTGGGGAAACGTATCCAAGAATAGTAGCAAATGAATTTGGAACGGCCTTGTTGGCTTTTTTCCTAATTAGAAAAACAGGCTAAAAAAAGGCGACCAAACCACAGACGTTGCAATGTTTACTATTTCATTCCCATCGATAATTCCATTTCCCCAAACAAATATCAAAATGGTGAAGATATTCAAATCGACTTAAGAGGATTTTTTTATACGGTGGTTGATAATTTGCGAATTAATTTTGGCCTCTGGTGAGATATAAAATCGACATGATATTTTTCTTTTTGTGATCCGCTTCCGTCTCTCTCCTGAGCATTCCTCCCACTGTCTCCAGTGCTGTGTCCACGGCCTTACAATTTCTCCAACCACTGCACTGAGCGGTCGATACACCATGTGCTTATGACAGTTTTCTAAGCCGGTCTCCCCACCGTAAATAAGGAATTATTAAGATCCAATTATGAGGCCGGGCAGGACTCTATCGCGTGAGCGCGCTCTCTGATTTTTCTCCTCCTGCTCTTGCGCTTCCAAATCCAAGACAGTTTGAAATTGCTAATTGCCCTTAGAATTCGTACGAGTAGCAATTCATATAGCGCGAGTCTGGATGTTTTTAGCCCCGGTCTGTAAATGTTAACGCCACGAAGCAGAAACCGTGCAACATATGGAGAAGAGGTAACTGGTTAACAGCAAACAAATATTTACAGAAGATTATAACACTTTGACGGCTTTTATATCTTTATATTCAATTGATGCGCGGGCTATCCCAACCCCTCGCGATCCATTTTCCGAGAACCACCGTGATTCAGTGCATGCGCTCTGAAACTCCACAGCCTATCATCACGATCTTCTGGAGAGAAAGCGAGAGAGAGAGAGTGAGTGAGTAATTTTTCCTTCCCTCCATTCAACAAAGGTTTCTTTCTTAATTAACAAACCCAAAAATTAGAAGACTTCATCCCTGCTGGCCTGATGATGAGAAATCACACGATTTAGCGCGCTTAAGACAAATAAGAGATCGGTCAAGTGCTTTGAATCTTTTAACGAGAGATCATTGAACGTTCTTGGCTCCAATTCAATTGCTGAAGTAGCAACCAAAAGCCAAACTTTCGAAGACATGTTTTTTGGTCAATTCTTGTTTCGAAAATAGTATGTGTAACCTCCCAAGATGAAGATGAAACAAACAAAAGTAGCTAATACTACTCTATTAATGAAATACAGAAAGGGTTGTGCAAACGCAACCAATTAAAAAAAAGTTCTTTTTCTACGAAATTAAACCCATAATTATCGCCCTACTGCATTTGCGCCTACCTTCATTCGTGTCTTCTCTGCATGTTCCACCTGATTCTATTGAAGTCTTCTTTATGATTCATCGACTTATTCTCTCATCACGGTCTGCAATGAAAAACAGAGGACCCCCTTAATAGTACTATGCTCCATTCACTTTAATCAACCACCGATCGTAAAAGAATTCCTACCTCGAATTCTTCACTCACGTTTTACGGGGGAAACACACAGTTGTAACCAATTCTATTGCTCATAAAAAAAAAAAAAAAAAAAAAAATTAAATCATCCTTTTTCACTTGTTTTTCAAAGTAACGTAAATGAGCATAAGTACACCATTTTAACGAATTCTGGATGGGTTTATTCCAGGAATCTCGACATCATCCACAGTATCCGGAAATCATCCATCAACAGTTGTTTGATTAATATCTTGATTCATTATTGAATGGCAATTAATTACTGCATGTATATTCGGTTGAAATTATCAAGAGAATAATACAGTAAGAACTTTGAAGTCGATACACAGACAGCAATTGCAGTTGAATCATAATCAATTACTGCCTTCAAATAAAGGTGCTTACTGTTTATCGTTAAGCCGACCGTTAAGGGTCATCAAAAGTTAGTGGCGCAGTATTCGACAGTGTAACGAAGTTGCGGTGCAACTAAGCGCAACACGGCAGTTAAAAGTTCATGAAAAAGAAATGAATAGATATCATACTTCATTCTTCAATGTCAGTTTTTATTTCAATTGGTAAAATTATTGACAGGGCATTGTTAAGTTCAGTTCCCGATATTGTCTTTATAACGAAGCTAATTGGTCGTTGCCGTTTCATATTATTATTAATTCTAGATCTCCGGATAAAAAAAAAATGGGATAAATTTTTACGACACACGATGTTGAACTACTCAAATGATTAAACAGAGAGCAACTGAATTATTCATTGGACTAAAATATCAACTGCAATTAGATGGGTAAAAAATAAAAGCAGCTGATGATGGTGAACCAATTGTTTACCATAAAAATTACAAAAGGCTACATAATGACAATTGATATGTGTTTTGGAACGTCAACACTCTGTTAAATAATCCTCTATTAAAAAAGAAAAGAAATATTTCCCTATTTCCTGAACACTGATTCCTAAAGAATTGGCCTCTAGTTTTCTAGTTAACATTTGAACACTTTCAAGCCTAGGTAATGAACGCTTTAAAAGTCTATTGTTTCAGTGAAAACGATTTGAACACAAATACCTGTTATCTGCCAAAAATCCTTAAATCTTTGCAGTACAAGAACATCGCTCTCACATTTATTTATTTTCGATTTTCGAAGATAACGTCCCCAAAACGTCCATGCAATTTCAGTTGAGAAATCACGAAAGCCAATTCCATGTTGGCCGCCGTCTTTTAAGCATTGGCTAAACCTTTAAAGTCCAATATTAATTGGTTGAAAAAAAATCCAAAGCCGTTCCTAAGAACATTGGACTATATAAGCAATCAAACACTACTCACACTCCGCACCCAAAGCATTCAAACTTTACAAAGCTGGCATTGGATTGGACAAAAAATAGCCAATAAATACAACCTGCAATCAAATATTTACAGTTCACCAACGTTTTGGTCAATTAGCATTTTACGTCATACGGAAGGCAGCTAACATCCGAAAAACATCGCAAAACTCTCAGTGTAAATATAAAGTCCGTTTAACGCCATGGTAAGTGTTTATCGGTGATACACCTCACATTGTGTTATAAAATTACCTAGCCTAATTGCTAGATGCATGCATGTGCGAGGAAGATAAACTGTTGCAATGTCAAAAAGATTCCATATATTTGATTTTCAAATATATAGGCAAATAAGTACCATTATTTTTGTATTGTGTGTCTGTTCGACATTTTTTTTTTGATGCGTGTGTTACAAAATAAAAGCATTTTAACGGCCTATCGTGATGGTTCTTTATATGAATTTTATATTGCAAGATGCGTTATTCTGCATGGATTCTTCTATCGTGACGAATTGTACAGCTGGTGGTTCTTGGAAAGGTTATCTCTTTGTTTCATTATTTTATTTGTGTTATGCATATAATCATCAACCTTTTGCAAATTTTTCAAATGGCAAAAACCCGTTATCATTGATTTACCATGAAAAGGTTGCAAAACATGAGATAAGGGTAATGCGGCCAGAAATATCTTATATATATATATACTGTCTGATTTTCGACAGTAACTGGAATGAAACTGGAAAGCTCCTATCTCCTTCAATCTTTGTGTAAAGAACATATATATACGGTATTTTACGACCTCGAAAAAACTGGATTTTGGTTACGTAAGCCAGATGCTTCCTTTATCAATGTGATAGAACTACAATTGAACCGAAGTGACTTCTTTATCAAATTCTTGCTATTTTGTAGCTTTCGTAGGATAAAAAATAATATGATCACTATGGGCACTGGCTGTTGATCAGGTTCATATGTACATGAATAAACGGTACGCGGAATGAAAATATGTTAGTTTTTCAGGTAAAACTAAGTTGAGAGCAAATTATCCAAAAAAAGTGTTTATTTGATTGATTGATTGATTGATAAATTAATTGATAGTATGATTGAAAACAATAACTTCTGCTACATTTGCATTTAACAGTCAATTACAGAGAACAGTTTTATTCATACGACTAATTATAATTCAAGGATTTTGAATTTTGTAACCGGTTACCAACCTTCAGACCGATTAACCGGTTAACTGGTTAAAAATTGCCATTCCCCTAATTAAAATCGAAAGCAGTGCTGATGAAAATTTTCATGCGAGAAGAAATTTATTGAAAGAGCAAATTCTATAAGTGACTGGATCTTGGATCTGTGAATTAGTAACGAAAGTAAATCTGAGAACGAATCCCTCCTTTACAATTTACATATGTATATTACACTACTTGTAATATATGGAATAAATTTGCAGCATTTAAGGTTTTGCCACTTTTTTTTCGCAATTCTATGCCCCAATTTGGAAAAAGGAGGGGGGGGGGCGTATCACGAAGAAAATGCTTCTGTATATTCAGTACTCATTTTAAGTACATGAATATACTAGTATCTTCGAGTAATTCGAACAGTTGTTTATCCATATGCTTCTTACAGTGGTATGAGTTACTGCTAATGATTTTTAGAGCTGTTTTTTACTGAGAGTCAATTTCAATGAAAACATATCTTTGCTATATTGATTGTGTGGATCCTGCCCATGCACGCGGATAGCTGCGCGCGGTAATGGCTAAAATACCGTTAGCTTTGAATCATATATTCGATATTCACCAATAATTGTATGATATATTACGTTAAAAAAGATTAACCATTCACATTTCCTGTATGAATCTGCACTAGTTACGTGTTTTGCATGTATTGCAAAATTGTTTTCAATTCAAGAAAACATGTTTTGTATGTATTGCAAGATTGTTTTCGATTCCAGAACATATGTCGCTTTCGTGTCCTTTCAACTGTAATGTACAGTCATATATATGTTTATGATAGTATTGTCAATTTGCACGGGCAAATTTTGTTTTTTTATACTCATTTTTTCACTAAAATGTTGATTTGTAAATGCAATATATATATATATATATATATATAAATATATATATATATATATATATATATATATATATATATATATATATATATATATATATCGTTCAAAACTCGTGACATTGAAATTATTTTTCTAAATATCTAAAATCTTTGAATATCTAGAGCTAGACTTATGTTTCGTTGAGAGAGAGAGAGAGAGAGAGAGAGAGAGAGAGAGAGAGAGAGAGAGAGAGAGAGGGTTACTGTAGAAGGGGTTGCTCTAGAAGAAGTTAATGCATGCACAGCAAAGCGAGACATTATTAGGTTCGTAGCCGAGCCTTCAGATTCGTAACTACATGGGTTTAGATAAGTCTTATCTCTCGTGGATTGGAATGCCATTGCAGCATGCACCGATATTTCACTTGGGATCTGAGATTTGAGGTTTGATCATTTCATTTGATCAATTTTCTTTGGCAATTACATCATATGCGTGTTTCCTGGGGGACAAACATGTATACACCCTTCCAACTTTCGATTTCAGTCGCAATAACAGCATGAAATCAAGTACACCCATGACTGTACAGTATTCTAGATTTGATGGAATTTCATTAGCCATTAATCTGCACTCAGAAATCTGGAGTTTTTTTTAAAAACAAAATTTTTTCTTCTTCGAAAGAGTTAATACTCCGAAATCTGGAGTTTTTTAAACATTTTTTTTTCTTCTTCGAAAGCGTTATTGTAAACATGGGGAAACAGAAACCAATCATGTGTTATGACTATGTCGTATCCACACGTAGGGATAATTTTATTTCACTTTATTCCACAAGGAAATTAATTTTGTATTTCCTGGAAAATTAGCTTTTAAGTGGGGATTTTGATCACGGGAGAATATTATAGTTGAGGAAATATTTGAAAAATTATTTCAATTAACAGTTCGATCATCTACACTTTTTGTTATTGTCAAATATCGTAGAAAATTGGAAAAGGGGCGTATATTATAGTAAGTAGAAATATATGAGAATTAAGATCAAAGTGTGTATTGGAACGAACAAACGTTCTGTTATTTAATGCTTTTCCTAGTACTTGTAATTGCATCGTCAATTGCAACTTACGTCCTTAATGTTCATTGCATAAGAAAACCCTCAAGAATTGTATTTCCCTGATACTAGAAATTAAGAGGAGTTCTCTGAATATCACAAGGAACCAATCACTGATAACGTATGGTTTATAATTTTCTCAATAATAATTCACATACATGTATACTTCAGTTGACGAGGGACAACAATATGACACAATATATATGCCGTTTTGTGGTCATTTTTCTGACGACGTTCTTCCCATAAATGCAGCAAAGAGAAAAACTTTGAAATCTATACGTATTTTTTGTTTATGTGGTTTTTCTATGACTGATGGACGCACTGACATTTTTTCCATCGCGTTGATACACTTATCAAAGTTCAAAAAGCAGCTCATCAAATAAAAGTATAATTTCAAAAAAAAAATTCCCAAAAAGAAGTGAACACTTCCTACATATATAAATGTTTCAAATAAAATCAGGTCAGAAAACCAAAATAACCCTTCTATTACCCTTTAAAAATAAAACTTTTTTCTGGATATTGCACTTTAAAATAAAACCAAAAACAGAGAATAAGAGAGATAGAAAGAGATCGAAAGAGAGGGAGAAAGGAGGTTTTGTAAATCCGTTTTACGGACAAGAACTGTACATATAAACCAATTAATTCTTACCTGCGATGCTATAACCTGCTAGCTCCTTAGGCAGCCGAAGCTTAAAATTGCAGACAAGACCCCAGATTCAAACCAACCGTCTCCGAGGTGTGATTACGGGCTAGCAGACTGAATGGAGTTGCGATCTACAAGAAGGCAACAACAGCTGTTCTGAAGTATACACATAATTCAATGTACAGCTACATTTTACAGAAAACTAAACAAAACACCACCAAGCGAGAAGCCGCTGAAGCTTAAAACGTAAAATTGTATGCCGACATAGAGTAAAGTTATATAGACTACAGATTCATACGAAATTAACAGCGGAATGAACGAATACTGAGGGAAGTTTTCACTTTTATTGTTGTTTTTCGGGGTTTGACGTAAAATCGCTCATGGAGTACGAATTCTTTTTTTTTATATTAAACTAGATGAACTTTTTTTCGAAATGAAGGGTATACACAAATGAATCACGAGAATTGAGTGAGACAGTTTTATTTTTCTTCTCCGACTTGTAATGAATGGTTCACGAAACGAGTTCAGCGAATATAGAGCGGTGCAGTCCCCACCCCCTGCTTTATTTTGATTGGAAAATGTTTTTCATTTTTCTCTCGACATGAAAGGGGTAACATCCAACGATTTCAGGAATTAGAGTAATTATAAGCTTATGAATTTGATACTGTACAATTTTGATTATCATTGAGAATTTTGTATATGGGTTTATGTCTTTTCAGATAATTGTAGCTTTTGTCTGATATTGTAGTTTTCTCAATTACGTTGGCGTTTATCTAAACGATCATAGAATCTAGGTTTATTAGTAAATTAGTTTATTTTTGTCCCTTCTTAATGTTATTGGCGTGCAAAAGTGCATTTTGGTACTGTCATGTACGAAAATTTAGATTACTGAGAATCAAAATTTGTACAGGACAAAAGTTGTCAATAATCTAAATTTTTGTAAAGGACAGTACAAAAACATCCAATCCGTGAATATGATAGAAAATTGACGGTAAGACCCCCTTGACACTGAAGCCATGGAACATTTTAAGTATACACCGTTTGATGCTTTGGCAGTTGGGATCTAAACGGAATCAATTTTGTACTTTAATTAGTAAGTTTCGTCATCCAAGCAATCCACATGCACATGGTAAAGCGGCCAGAACTTTTAACTCTGGGAGGAAATTCGGGTTTTCTGACACATATTTACTATTTTGTTTGATTTGCAACCGATTGAGTTGAGTTTTTTATGCAGCACGGTATTGCAGCTTTACAACCTAAAAACTTTCGTGGATTGGGCAAACTTAGGGAAGCTGTCAATTGCCATTAAACCATTAATGATTCTAGAATACTGAAACCGTGCAGACATGCATTCAATTAGACCTACATTGATATTTACATGTTCAAATTGACGTATTGTAATCGATGCATACAGAAAATAATAACGAAAACTGTTTGAAAGATAAAGTTGCGATAGGAGACTTAATTTTGTCAAGATCTGTTCTCACAAGCATCTTGGTGAGATGACCACGAATGTATGCAAGAGAGCATTCAGTTATATAGAGAAATCGTATAGCGTCCATCTAGCTCCACGGGACCTGTCAATCAATATTCTGACACTAATCAACCATAGCTGTCCACTTATGTACGTTTCTTCATTCTTTTACATTTCATCAAGTTATTTTTGTACGTTTTCGTTTTCTCAACAACCGCTGTTTTAATTGCGCTCACTACGACAGCAGTAAACGTTCATTAGATACGTTGGAACTTTGGACCAAAAGACAGATGAGCTATTCACAGAGGCCAGCATCAGTCTTTGTCAAAGGGATGCCGTTTGACTATAAAGCAGATAGATCTATTCAAATGTCAGCAGCCTTTATGTCTAAAAACACACGTACATGTCAATGTCCCGTATTACCGAGAGCCTCTGGGACTGTTTTATTTTTAGAACAGCTTGCATAAAGTCACTGCAAATGAACACCTTGTTACATGTATGCCAAATAATCCGTAATATTTATCATTTAAAGCCTAGTTTTACTCTATTGCCAGACAGATAAAAGCCCTGATTTACCGAATCATAAGTGTGATGAAAGCCATTAGTTAATATATGTACCTAAGGCAATACCTAAATAATTGACCCCGTGCGCTCATATTTTGATAAAACTATTCAAATAATATTATTATTTATTTCCCGCATCCAGGAAATTATGCGCTGTTTTCTGCTCTATTTCCGCCCTTTCTTGCATTTTTAATAGTTTTAATTTATGAATCAGACACAAGTAGAAAATAATATAACCGCCTAAAAATTTTGGCTACAAGAAATAGTAGTTTAATTATTTAATCGCTCGCCTGCTCGTACCTTTTTTCAAAAACCCCGCATCATCGGCCAGTTTTAGTAAATATAAGAAAGATTGTATTATGCCATTACCCATTAATTTAAAATCTAAAAAAAAAGAAGAGAAACTACAGAATGCATTGACGTTTTTGAAAATAAGCTACTAGTATACCTTATTATGTTTTTTTTTCTGTGAATTTTGGCGGAGGGTATTATTAATCTTGTGCTACGCTTTTGTTTTTTTTATTCAAACGCACTCAAATCGAGACAGCAAGCCCCTAAATTTGTGATTCACAATCCTTGCATCATCTATGAAAAAAATATATATTGACAGATAAAACCCAATCTGCGCTGGTCCCAGGTGTTTCGTACATAGTGTCGTCTCCCTTCAAGTTTATAGATGAAAAATCTAATTTCCGTTAAAGAGGCGGATTAATTTTTTAATTTTTTTTTTCTCTTTTCATAAGAATTTCAATCCACTTTCAAAGAAACCCGGAAGTAATGCAATTTTTTAGGACAAACAAAAGAAACGAGAAACGTAAAAAAAAAAAACAGATGGAATTGTGACATTTTGATTTTCCTCTTATCCGTTGTAGTGCAATGCTGTTCATTTGCAATTTGTAAGTAGGAAATGACCTTGGCCACAAAATCTAAATAAAGTTGTAAAAGAATCCATGTCGCGATGGATTATCGATATAAATAAGATCTCTCATTTCCTCCACGTTTTTTGTTTTGACGATCTGTTACACAGTCCATTGCCAGAAGACCGATAGTTCCCAGTTCCTAGTAGCAATATCTGTTTGCATATTCATTAAGATAGATGCACATATTGCGTGGTACGTGTAGATGAATGCATTGACAAGTTGACAGTATAGCTAATAAATTAATTATTTACTCATATTTCATATGAATCTGTTTCTGAATATATTATATACTACTCAAATTTTCGTAAAGGCAACTGAGCATTGGTTCTAACTTATCATTGACATCAGACAAGTGAGGTGTATGTTTTGAGCGGAAGATGTACTAAATAGGTTTAATTAGTAAGCAAAATTGCAAACACACTGTGGTGTCCGGGCGATACAGTTACTGATACGTGACTTACGATTGGTGGTTTGCCATATATAAGTTAATTAAGACATATAACCTCATTTTGAATAAGAAGGGGAGCCTACAATTAATCATACAGGGTATGACAATTCTGTACCAGGTCTGACTCAGAATTTCAATTAATTATATAATCTAGTATTATAATGATTAGAAAACAAAACTAAAAAACAGAATTCTTGTCAATTCAGAGAGAAATATAAATACGTCTAAATTTGGTGAGAAAAAATAAACCAGAAAACTTAAGAACTTATAGGTTATTATAATACTGGAATGGGTTTTTATTAAAAATCAAATTAATTAAACTTAAATATGAAAAATATTTCTGGGTGTTTACTTCTTAATTAGTATGTTAGACAAAAAGAATATGCACGTGACAGGTGGCATTCTTCTTAAATCTATAGTGGGTGCAGACTATGTATATATTGTGTAATGTATCAGCATCATTCTTATGCTAGACAAAAAAAAAACCACCCCCCAAAAGAAAACAATCATAACTCAACAATGATCTAATCTCTTTGTGAGTTTCAGGATGGTGAATTGAAATAACAGGATTCCAAGTCTTGCCAAAGTTTCTCCATTTCACTCTCCGCCTAGTGTTTTAAGTGCTTCACTCTTTGATGCTGAAACCGAACCCACCTACTCCGCCATTGTTCTCCTGGTTTTATCGGAAAATCTAATGCAGCTAGGAACGCGCCAATTTATTTAGTCTGATAATAAAAGCCCAAAAGGACATTCTATTATCGGGCATTCGCCATTTCTGCAGAAGGGGAGTTTCACATGATATTTTCAAAACAATGCTGGAACTTTTTAATATTCTACTGAGTGTTCGCCGGTTTCTGTTTGGAGACCAATCTATATAATAACCCTACAATGTCCGGTAGAGGCAACGGTTGCTCTACAATAAACAAAGCCCTTCGATTTTTGGTCACTGATTATATTTGCTGAGCTCGGACTTTTTCCCGGTGATTTATAATTTATCTAATTGACGGCGACCATAAAACCCAGTTTTATTAAAGTCCAAAAAGCTGGCCTGCCATATTGTCCATTTATTGCAGGGATCAGGGATCTATTTTATAGGCTATAAATCCCAGGACCTTTGGTAATAGAGGCTAAAGCTATCTAGTCCTTTTAGAGAGCTCTCTCTCTCTCTCTCTCTCTCTCTCTCTCTCTCTCTCTCATCATGTCTCTTTGGTTGCACTGTCCTTTACAAAAATTAACACTTGTTATTTAAAAATATTTACTATGTGCAAAACAGGTATTTATTTACTGTTTGTTACCAGGACTTCGGCTAATGCACACAATAGGATATTGTAACAAGTAAACCACAATTTCCGACCGAATCGCGCCTTGCACTGAATGAATTTTAGTTCCTAATCAAGGATTGGAGAATGATATACAACAGCACGGTGTTATAAGTTATGATAATATCACACCATTACACCTGCATTGTGTGAGGGTCACTGGAACAATCAGGAGGTCTCCATACAAATGAATACTTTCTGCAATTAAATGACAGTTAATTTCAAGTGCATAATATTTCTTGCAGATTTAACATGAATATCATTGACTTTTTTATTTCGCGACAACAAAATTTCGCCGTTTAAGAGTCAATACATTGGTATGAAAACGATCATGCATATCTTCCTTGTTGCAATCGTTTGCAACCAAAAAGATATCACTGTCGCAGATTTTAAAAATGTTTCTTTTGCAGAAAAAAATGGTTTACAAGAGATGAGATTTGGAGTCATTGTTTGTTTCTTATAGTGGTCAATTTTGATTTAATTTGTTTATAAACGTTTATACCAGGTGAAAAAAAATAAGACCACGTAATCATAATATTTATCCATTATAATGATAGTCTTATATTTAAAGTGGCAATGAGACAATAACCACAGTTGTTTGAATATGTACATTTGTAATGAGATATCATTTCATATATTCATAAGAATTTAGGATGCCTGAGTGTTTATTAGATGTAAAACTTCTGATTTGTTAATCAAATAAAATCCCACAAGTAAAAGATCTAATATTATCTTATAATCTATCTAGTTACTACCATCTGCCGATGAACTGAACGAATCTACATTATTAAATTCATATAAGCCTATATATTGATCCGTCATTAAAGGTTCACTCAGCACGAGTCAAGAGGAATACGTGCAGCACGAAGATATTTTTTTTTGCACAGGACTTTATCGCAGCCCTTTTAACATCATCAGTTATCTTCCGTGAGTGGAACTCTTTTAACGAAATGCATCAGTTATCTCCCCTGGGTGCGGATGCAGCACTCCCTCTACCTCCTATGATTTTGATTAATTTGAAAAGATTTCTCGGTGAATTACTCTTCATCGTGTCTGGGATATTTTTAATTTACATTATCTATTTATATACTGATTTGATGCGTTTGTTTTTAAGCATTATTAGACGTCTTTAGAATTAGTATTAAATAGATTACACGATTGAACCGACACTAAGTAGGAGCTGTCAGTTCCGTTCTTATCGTTTCATGCACTTTCCTTAATAATAATAATAAAAAGACGGGCAATTTGTAATTTTATAAACAAGCAATAGCAAATTCTTGAAAAATGGATTCAAGTCACGTAATTTGCAAGATGTTTTTGTTGATAATGGAGAAAATTCGAAAGGTTCATTAATTTTGAATCAATTTTTGATTATTTACATGTGTTGCAGTGTTTATTGCAGCTAAAATTTCGTAAACTTAATATTTTTTATGAATTTTGAGATAATGTGAGAGTCGAAGAAAACAAATGTTCAATGTTGACGGAAATCTGTTCATTCTTGCTTATGTAACGTTACATACAATGAAAAGTGAAATACGCGGAAAGAAGTCTTCAGCAAAATTCACAAAAACCACAAATCTGATATCGAACAGAAAGATAATCTGACACCAATTTGCTTCAAAATAAAATGAAGCGATTTCAAAGAGTGGCATTGCAACATATAGCTAGAATATTGCAACAAGCAGTTAATCATTTTTTATCATCGAAGAATATCTTTTAAGACTTTAAAAAAATATTTATTTATTTTTTCCGTTAAGTTCATGAGAAATAAACAATTATGAAATAATACCGATATTGTTTTATCTTTCTTTGAATGAATTCACATGAAACGTTTCATTGAGTTGAAACACGTGTAGATATACATGACTCTATTATTGCTAAACATTTGAAACTATATATTTGTTTTGGTGACCGTACATTAAATTACTTACTAAGCGTGGCTGGGGGGTGTCCTAATGAAGATTCCTCTGAATATCCCCCAATTCAATCTCCAGGCTTTGGTCAAAGAGAAAAATGACACCGCCGATGTTGCGAAACCCCACACTACTTAATTAATGAACGTATGGCGATGACGTCACATCAACGGTCAGTAACCCTGTAACAGACAAAATAAAAAAAAAGTAATATTGATTATCAGACCCCTTTTAATTGTTTGGCAAAGGTTTTATGCTTGTGGTCCGTGAGAGAAAAAAAATTAATGGGATAGATTGAGGCTATTCTAAAGAGTAAACATAATTTGCAGTAATTAGTAATTGTTCATTAAATATAAAACCCGCCGTGCTTCGGGTTCTCGTCCATGTATAGAGCGACACATCGCACCTATTGTTTAAAGATAGATGACTTTAAACTTCCGTCATTGTGTTCTTCTAGATGTGTTCCGGGAGATTTTTTTTAAATGTTTGAAGTTTTGAAAGATAAAATCATCGGCGCAAAAAAAGAAATATCCAGATATGGAACAGACACTGTTGTTTTACAATACCATGACCACACTTATCAGCAGTCTGCTTACGACATTTTATCCGCAGTTCTCTTGGTACCCATTGACACCCACAGACTGGAATTGTCTCGATCGTTCAATCAACCCAAATGTAGCTGAACGTTGACTGAATGACCTGATGACGTCATTCCGTCATGCGTCTTGCAAAACCTTTCACAGTGGACATATAGAACCATTTTAACAGGAGCTCGGACTTTGGGTAGTTGGTGTCAGACAGCAATGTGACGTAGACCTGTCTATTTCATTGAAGGCCAATCAGCCATTGCTCTTTGAAATCAACAAGATTTGTCTGGCTTTTGAGCTAGGACTACGCAATCGGTGTATATTTCGCTTGAAACCAGCGTCATTTTAACTTGTTTTGACGCAAGAAATAGATAGTAACGTTCTACTGAAAGTCCAAGGTCTTGTTAAAATGGTTCTACTGCTTGAATGGCAGTTTGATCACAAGCATGAAACACAACTCTAAGGATTAGAAATCTACCTCTACTTAATCCGTATTGGAAATATGGAAGAGAAGCTTTGTATAATATAGCAGGCACGTTGCATCGCGATTTTCAAAGCGGAGGGACACACAAAAAATGGAGGGTCCGTTTGACTTAGACATTTATTTTTTATATAACATGTTGCTACGTGCCTGTAAAGTTCGCCAAAGTTCAACATATTACGCTGTAGCAAGTTTTAAACTCAAAAGTTTCCCATAACCATTCTGATATTCAGGTTTTAAGAGACATCCATGTTTATCTTTTAAAATGCTGTGAATTAAGATTAAAAGAAGGCCGAGCAGATACCATTCTCGATATCCAGCAATATGAGGTCGTAAATAATTTCACATCAAATATTTTTCCCGAATTATTGGTACATGTTCATGTACGTTTAGGCCTTAAATTGATATTTAAGTGTTTGACAAAGAAGGAAATCGAGTATTATTTTCCATTGCAAACAAATCATGACGTTAATGGTTGTTTTTGTCGTAAAGAGCGGTAAATTACGAATATGAGTTTAAGTCGTCGATAATTGAGACAATATGTGATACTCATAAGACAATTCAGCGGGTTCACATAATTATGAAACTATGGTCGTTCCCAGGTTATAAAAGCTAGCCATGTGATGCTGTTGAATAAGTTCACATATTGAAACAACGGGAATTCGATGATATGACAACTATAGCCATGTGATAAAAAGAATCGGAATTGCGACACCAGGACTGCGTTCAAGATCGTACAACAGCTTTCCTAGTCGTTAGGTCGTAGATATCTAGGTCGATCGGTTTAAGACCGCTAGGTTAGCCATTAGGTCTCAATTTTTGAAGTTGGAAATATTCAACTAAAGACCTATTACATCGACATAATTTGTTAATTTCAAGCGGAATTATACATGTTAAAATTCATTATAACTTAAAGGATGAACAAAATATCAGTAAGTAAATAGATTTCATGTTTGTTACAAAGTGGTAACTAAGGTGGCCATCTTGAATTTGATGCTTAGCAAAAAATATATAGGCTACGCATATCTACGTAGCGGCTAGGCTAGCTTACCGTTCAACTTCGTCGCCTTACGTACATGATTGTAGCAGCTACGGTCTTGAACGCAGCCCTGAGATCAAGCATCGGTAATGTTACCATTGTACATCGTTATATCACAATGTGGAGTGTCTGCTGTCAATTGCAATACGGAGATTCAGAAAAGGGACACCGAAAAAAAGCTGCTTCGGACACACAATGTACATGAATACGAGTGATGTCCACGGAAAGAGGGGAACCACTGTTTATAGAATTGTATTTAGAACTGAAGTTAATTAACAAAGAGAACTAGCAATATGACTGTGACAGAAGATAAAGATGACCCACCAACAATAGATTTATCTAATATGCAATACTAATTTTGCTACAAATCAATTTTTAAAAAAGATACATGAGCTTACAGTTCCCCACTAAAAGAACAATAAAATACGCTCCAAAATGCCAGCCATTTTATCCCAAATAAGTCAAGGGTCAAGATCATAAATTATATATGACTTACTACAAGGTTGATACAAAAATTAAGACTACGTATACACAATAAAATCAACTTCGGCGAAGAATTGGCATACCAATGGATTAACATCAGCTAGTCACACTCGCACGCACACAATTTTATTACATTAATGCATTGGTTATATGACAGTATATAAATAGTGCCTGTTTGGGAGGGTAACAGTTGAAATTGACACCCCGAGGAAACCATTGTCAACCGACGCGAAGCGGAGGTTGACAATGGTTTTCCAGGGGTGTCAATTTCAACTGTTACCCTTCCAAACAGGCATTATTTATTTTATTATACTGAATATCTAAATTTTAGAAAAATTTTTGCTGCTTCTATATAGAAATGACGTGAATTTTACGGCTAACCGTACGCGCACAATTTTGGCGCATGTAACAATTCGTTGTGTTACCCGTTGCTAAGTATGTTGCTAACGCTGAGGGTAATAGAACGGATTATCAACTGCGTCTAAACCAATCAGATTTCAGTATTTAACATGAAAGTATAATAAAACGAAATGGCTTACGTTAGCTCCACACAGCTCAAATGTTTTACTTAAATGTATATGAATCCAGAAATAATATTTTTTCCAAACCTTACATAGTAATCTTTTTTTTTCAAATCTTTGAATAATTTGATTATGGATGTAAAAATAATGCCTCTTCAATAATTTCTAAGGAGTTTATGGTGATTACGTGAATTTACAAACTCTGCAAAAATGATATCGAAGAATGAAGGAATAATGTGAAAAAAAACTTGGGAAACTGTTAATCATTTTACAAAAAGCACATCCCCTCAACTGATTCGAGCCAAACCTTTCAGATGGATTAAACATTTTCAAGAGGATAGGAGAAGGCATACGGCGACGAAAGAACGGGATGTCCAAAAAAACTGTGACTTGGGAATATGACATCAATGACGTGAAAAACAAGACAATTAAACGCTAAAAGACAAATCACATAATTCCTGAGACCTGTACAGCAGATAGGGCGCTTTCGAACATTTGTATATGGTGTTTCTCAGGGTTTTGAGACATGGAGCCAAAGGAGAAAAACTTCGAATAACTTTAAATTTTAGCATCGTGCGTTTTGGCGTAAAGGAGGCAACCTTAAATTTTTAAATATGTTTTAGCCATTCACTATTATGTAGTAAGAAACAAAAAAATCCTTTATTTCAACTTTGAAATTTTATCCCCCCCCCCCCCTTTTTTTTATAATCTTGTACAAAGCTCTTCTTCTCAAGGAGTCTAAAAATGGCCACGATCAACTAGCCCTCTTAAATGAAATGCGGAATTTGCACCGAACTTGTATGAAAATGCAATGTGAGTTTATCTTTTGTATATTAAATGAAATAACAAAAATATAAAATGCACTGCCGTTGACCGAGTAGTATTTGATCAATGACGTCAGCCCATAAACACTTCCAATTTGTTTACGTTTGACATAATTATAACATCTGCAAGGAGAACTTTGTCTCTTCCGTAGTTTATGAAATGTTACGGTAACTACTTACTTAATAGGCTGTTCTGTTTAAATTTAGGATGAATTTTGTCATATAAATGTTTAACTGCAAACAAAATATTTATCTATCAACATCAAACAGAGAACATACAACATCTATACAAGGAAACAGCTGTGCATCGTATGTTCACCATGCATCGAAATGTTTTAGAATAAACATTGTCCTCAATATCACTGAAATACTAAATGTATTTATCCGTTTTATAAAATATAAATATATACTTGAGTCATATAAATAAAACTTCGCGTAATCCAAAAAAGATGTACTTATAGGTTTGTTATGCATATTAAATTAAATCGGTTTAAAATTATTATTGTCTTTCTATATCAGTATCATGACAATAATGTATCACTTTTAAAAATGATATTGCACTTGGGTCATACAGATAAAACTGCACGATTAGAATTCCGTTGTACTCGATTATTAATATTTTCTAACTTCGGCTTTTCTTCCTCATTTTTTAGGACAACGGTTCATCTAGGACGACTTAGTGGCAATTATAAATCTCCTCAGGGAACAATAGGGAAGGATGCTCGAATCTTGTTTCCGCGCTGAAGAGAATCATACGACTATTGACCGATACAGCAACTTCAAAACAACAGCAAAATGCACAAACACTTAAACAGTATGACTACTTAAATAGTAGGAATAACTTATATAGAGATATTTAAGTTGCAAATATGTGTAATAACAAGAATAACAACCCTGCATATTACGGCATAAAAACTGACGTAAATAAAAAATAACATACGACGAAAAACCCCTTTAAAATTATTAAATGAAATCAAAACAAGAAAGCGTGAAAAAAGTTGAAGCAACGGCAACAAAACAAGAAAGTTGTTACAATGATCGAATGACTCAGAAACCTACAAAACCACAACATAACAACAACAACAAAAACAAAAACAATTAACCCAACAGTAAATATAAAACAAATCAAGAGTATAGTAAAAAAAAAAACAGTTGTCGAAAATAAGGAATAAATCAATGACAATCAAACCTGAACAAACAGTTATGTATCTACATGAAGCAAGGAAACAACACGTAATGACAACAGCATGCAGCATCATATTTAACGCTGTAAAGCAACTTACATTTACTTGTAAGTTCACACGATGAAAGGTCCATGTATCATGCACCCCATATTCCGGCTGAGACGGGTACATAGAATACCTGGTTGTACTGTAGTCACAACAGCATATGTTAATATGACTCCCTAACCCCGACCGTGGTCTTATATCAGTTAAACAAGGATAAAAACCGAACCTGTTTAGTAACCTATTCTGCAACCAGAGTCTTAGAGGATAGGGAGAGACGAGAGACGAGGACATAACACGACAGAAAACCAATACAGATGATGATTCTTAATACATCAAACTGTAACCCGATGTGTATATGTGGGCACTGCGTCCCTCCATATATCAATAATATCATTTTCAAAACCAAATGAATAATAATTTTTTGTTGGTCGTTTTAAAATGTACATACCATCTCCATACTTGAAAGCTAAGTCCTTGGTTTAAACTCGCGGAAATAACAACACGTCATATCCAGAATGAACGGAGGGAATTCTTGTCAAAAACAGCTGTTATGTGCCGTGCGATTGACAATAATAATTGCAGGTCTATGCAGTTTCTGATTCATTCACGTAAATTTGAACCCCATGTGAACTTTACTTAATGTTTACAAGAAAACGTGGGCGATTGCGTCAAAGTAGCAGTAAATTGTTCTTTTTTTCCTCGTTCGTTAAAACAATGAAATTTATTTAAATTACTTATTCAGTTACAAATGTTTAACATTATTTTCTGTGTGCTTGTTTTTTTCACTTGCAAATTTGCTCGCCGCTCTTAAAAATTAAGACTCAATTTGGACATCTGTTAAAAAAAAGCGATGGGAAGTGACGCCTGATGGACACTTTTAATTCAATTTCAATTTTGCGTATTCTCGCCCTATTAGATCTAAAATGCACCAACACATCGTTTTACATTTACAGATGGTAAATACTAGAATTACAGGACGCATAATATTTGTGTAATGTAACATTTATACAAATGCCGCTGGGTTTTATTTCATTTTATTTACAACTTCAATCCCAAACCGAATTCCGCCTTTGCGCTGCCTAGAACTAACCGTAAGCTCCGCGGTCCTAGCTAGGCTTATCAAAAATAGATGATACAGACGATCATTGACAATATTGAGAAAATTAACGGGGGTCTTTATTTACATTGAAGCACGAAGGTAAAATCAAATACACCGGGATTGTTTATGGTTCATAAACACAGTCGTAAAGCATGGGCGGTTTGCGATAAGGACACTCTCAACAACCTTCAGTGTATACTCAGACATCATTGAAAGTCTCTTGAAGGAATATATTTATGTATATGAATTTACATCTAAATTTTTAAAAAAAGCATTTCATATTTATGCATAGCAGGTCCGGTTTCGTGTACCTGCGGAACAATCTTGCGGTAAATATATACAATGTTCATGTTTAGTTTTAAAATAAGGATAATTAAATTGTGCGAATTTAAATTTGGGCTTTTGTAGTTTAACATGACACCAGCACTGATTTATGGCGTAGACAGAAGGACAAGTTATAGGTGAACTACATTTACTTGAATATAGATGAGAAATGGCCTAAGCGGTAGTGGTAGAACATTTCACTTTGTTGGGGGTTTTTTTTCACTACCGTTACGTGACTTCCAATTCAAACATTTTTTTTAAAATAAGACTGACTGTTCAGAGTATATAATCGCACCATGTAAGAATAACAATGTGAGAGTAAAATAATATATATATATATATATATATATATAGTAGGTACATTGTACATGCATTAAATTATTGGAGTCCAGAATTATTAACTACATGTAGGTCAATGGTTTACATTAAGCAAGTACTAAATTTATCAATCTCACGGAAGAGCAACATCAAGTGTAATACACTGCTAATTCTAAATTTAATTCTTCCTGTTCCAAAAAGTCAAGAAAGGTCGCTGAAAATGAGGACACTGTTTAGATAAATGTAATTTTGTAGATTTACTTTGTTTTAATATCTTTAACTTACAAAAAAAAAATACACCATTCAACATGAACTTATTATTTATCATAGGTGTTTAAATACATATGCAGATTGAGCATTTTCCCGGAACCATGCGTTATAATGCGTTTGAGGACAGAATTAAATTGCCAAATGTCAAATTCTTAATAAAATTATTTTTTCTTTTGTATGTTAAAAGAAAGAAATCATGTTCATGGATATGCATACGAAATTGTTTGAAACTGATAAGATCGTGATCGAACTAGTTTAGAAAGTTGTATGAAAACAAATGCCTTTCTTCGAAAATATTACAAATAGAACTCCTACAGCGTATAATTATATGTGTGTAGTGTATACTTGAGCGATACGAGTACACAAGTACTGTGCATAATCATGACCCTTATTGCATTAGATAAACGAACCAAGGTGGGTTATTTTTCTAATTATAAAATATGTTTTTCTAACTTTAAGACGATGTCAAAGACAATGAATCTCACGCACTGTGTGTCAAAACACTACACGAAGAGAGCAACAGTTGTGAGATCGTCAAAACATGACAGAGACCCTCAAGTTAATTCAATAGCGATGATACATCATCTCATTAACTAATGTACAGTGGGGTAATCAATTGGAGGCGGGATTCCACGAATCTGTTTCACGTTAGAGTCTTCAGAAGTTGTGACTTATTGTAAAGGAAGGCTCGTAAAATGTCTGCGGGATCATTAATTAATTTTGGCGAGTTTTTGTATTACATAACATGCCGAAAAATGGCGAGAACTGAATTCGTCAATAATATCAAACACTACACTTGCAATGAATATAAATTCAAGGAGTTCTGAGAATACAATAGGTAGAAAAACATTTATATTTTATAAATGTATTTCTTTGTATAAATCTCGTTTCACTCAAAACAAGGAAACAGTGATTTTTATCAGTAAAGGCGACATATACTCGATCAGTATAAAAATGGAATATTATGGAAAATGGGGTTACAGTGTATATTTTTTTCACGTTCTACTAACATGTCAAGTTTGAAGTCTGGCCAAATGGATTACACGTAGTTTGGTCAAGAAATCGATAACTGGTTTGCGTCTAATGATTTGTACCGTTACAAATTGGCTTAATTAATGAACACGAAGTTGACGTATCGTCTGTATGGGGAACTCATATTGCATGATTATTATCACAAAGAAGACCCCGCAATAACACATGAAATAGGTGTGTATTATATTCTTAATGTGAAGGTCACATAGAGGGTTGATAATCATTGTTGACAACAGCTGTATTTTTAGGGGCATATGCCGAATTTTTCACCTCTCGCTTAAGATAACAATTTGAAGCATG
The DNA here is from genome assembly GCF_025612915.1 of Magallana angulata. Taxonomy (NCBI): domain Eukaryota; kingdom Metazoa; phylum Mollusca; class Bivalvia; order Ostreida; family Ostreidae; genus Magallana; species Magallana angulata. Next base: position 19,861,676 of record NC_069119.1, read on the forward strand.
TTTAAACTTCCTTTTTTATTTTCAATGTAAGCGGTAATTCCCATCGTTTTTAAAATACTCAATCTCAATTTCAAACAAGTTCCGCTGTTTGAGAAGCTGATACTAAATTTTACCTCTAGATACCCCTTTTAGCGCAAATAAAGAGCAAGAAGAGCGAACGAGAGAGAGAGAGAGAGAGAGAGAGAGAGAGAGAGAGAGAGAGAGAGAGAGAGAGAGAGAGAGAGAGAGAGAGAGAGAGAGAGAGAGAGTACGAATGTATACACGTATTATATTGACTGCAAACATAACACCAATCCTTAATCTTGATATCACTTTCCAATATATCAGTCGATGCTTCGACGCATCAAGTTCGCCAATTCTATGAATCATTTACAACTTAAGAGAAAATATGGAGCAGTCAATCAGAAAATGGAACGAAAATTTATGTATTTCATTGGCAATTGATGATCCGAACTGGTGCGTTTTAAAAAATGATACGAGCGTCGAGTAGAAACATGAATAAGCACTATATAAGAACACCTCGTGTTGAACACGAAAGGAAAGTGAATAAAAATTTAGATTTCATCGCTTATTTATGGCATAAATAAAATTACAATGGCATCTAAAGGTCTGATGAATGTATTCGCTATTGGAGTGAAACTGGCGATTTTAGCGCTTATTAAGCTAATAAAAAAGGGGAAAAAAGAGAAAACAAAGATAAAAGGACATGTCTACCGCACGTCGGGTATTTTACAATGCTCTAATTACAGTGTACAAGTTCAAAATATGTGACCATGGGTTTTCCATCGTATCTATTAAGATATCATGGTAAAACCACAAGAATTACGAAGAAAATGGGTTGTTTAGAGTGTTTGGTGAATGTATCTGATCGTCCATGTACCTTCGTATTTTTAACTTGGGTTAGCAGTGGATCTCCAACTCAATCAGGTAACAGAAGCTCTGACAAAAAAATGACGCTAATAAAACAATCGAATACCTCTATAACATCAGCAGAATGTCAGATTACTACACAGAAGCTTCAATAATGCAGACGAGGGCAGGTTTTTAACACAATAGAGAGCACACTACAATGCATTTTGTTGTTTTAATGGAAAGGTCGTTATGTGCGCAGATGTGTTCAAACCGGAAACTGCACCACAACAATTCCAGCAATCTGAGACGCAGGTTCGACAACTCATGAATAAGAAATACTGTATATGTACATGGCCAACAATAAAATGGACGGAAATTCATCAATTATTTTACATGTACACGCAGGAGTGGTATAATAACGTGTTTGTTGTTGTTGTTGTTTTTTTTTTCTTTTTTTTTTTTTTTTTAATTAACAGTTGAAAACGGGAGACAAATCTTACACTGTGGGAAATCTTTCTATTAATCTTAAATTGGGGTTAAAAGGTTTTCTACTTATTGTGAATCGCAAATTGACGGGAAAAGACAATGTTATCTGTGAACACAAATTAACAAAGGTATATAATAAAGTGAAGCCCCTTATGTACAGGCAACTGTTACCTCTAATGAAAGATACATTTATCTATAACATATATGATTTTAGAGATGCAACTTAATTTTAAAGACTTATCAAAAAATTAAACTATTGATTACGAACAGATTAAGAAATATATCTTTATAAGCTAAACACATTCTATAATAGATTAAAAGTTTTGCCTACAAAAAGGGGGATATTTCTGAATAAAAAGAATTGAGTAATACAGGTTTGATGATTTATATATTTGTTCATAACCCATTTCATGGCTTTAAAACCGTTATACACGCGCCACTTAAAGCAATACAAGAATTAGAATCCTTGAAACCCTCTATTACAAGGAGAGAGAAAAAGTCGAGAGTTATGTCTGGAATCCTAGAACTTGCCATTGAATTGAGAATAAACAATAGAAACACATGGTTGTCTCATCAGTAGTCTTAATGTGATAAGTGTTTTAACGAAACGCTAAACACGCCAGACTATAGCGCCTATAGATATCAAGCACTCCAAATAATGTTCTCTCATTTAGAAAATGTGGGTTTTGCGATTAGTTTGGAAACAAGGCCGTCCTGTGTGTGACATTGCCATTAAACTTAACATCTGAACCAACAATCGTACATCCTCGGAAATCATCGTTCATGATTGCAGACGCTTACGTGTACTAGCGTATTATAAATGGTCAGTACCGAGCATATGCAAGACTAGGTTTTCGACTACGCATGCTATACTTCGAGGTTGTTTTTTCGCAAGATGACCGTGAGTTCAAGCTGATTGCAGAAATCCATTTGCCAAATTAAATAATTTTATTTGGCGCAAGCACGCGTATTCGTATTTATGTTTAGTTAAGAAAACGAGCAAGTTTCCATAAATTGCATTGCCCAACATGTTACTGTATTATTTTGATATTCTCTTGGCTAAATATTACCTCCTTCTGAATATTGAAGTATGCCGGAAGCCCCATCAAATTTGTTTGCGACTGTTTTATCGTCGTTTACTGATTTTATCAAAATAGATATACAAGCAGTGGCTCAATTTAGTTTAACGAAATGGAACCCGGTAAACGAATTTTTAACAAGGAGCTGCATAAAATTCCACATAATGTCAAAGTGTTAAATTTTCGGTTAACTTTTCAACCGACGTTACGCATTTCGCTGTCCTTCTTTGTTTTAGTTATTTTTTTACATTTACCAACTGTCTGACTATTGTTGTTTTGTAAGCATGAGACGTTGAGTAGCTGCCCTCTTTACAAAAAAGGAATACTATCATATACATCTTCATGCATCCATGAAGGGGTTTTGAATAAGTATTTATAACATCAACTTGCAAGTTATGTGTGTGTGTGGGGGGGGGGAGAACAGAATTTATCGACGGAATTGGAGCATTTCATCAGTTTTATTTGTAAATGCACGTGCGCACGTCATTTTTAAAAATGTCAAGAACATCTAATATATACCGGTATCTCTCTGCACCGATCTGCATTTCTTAGAAAATCTAATAATAAGGGACCTTGAGCATTTAAAAGATTTTTTGAGGAGAACTTGGTAAATAGAAGAAATCTTAAAGTCATATAAGTGTATGAAATGCATACTTTTATACCAATAATATACATGTACTCTTAAGCATCTGCAGAGTGACCAAAAAATGCCCTTGAAGTGGTAATTGAAGAAAACAGAACACTTACAGCAATTTACAGTGCAGTAACTAGTGTTCAAGATATGCAACATTTTCATTTAAGTCATGCTTTCTAAAAGTCTATTTTCCGAGGCCTATTTTCCAGGAATTTTGCTATGTGAATTTGACACCCCCCCCCCCCCACGACTTCCCCCCTTCTAGATCCGCGCCTGATATTGAACTACATCGAAAGAGGGCTGGATGAATTTTTCTTAGAATATATTAATCTCTCAGCTCTGTATAGAGACGATTATTCGGAACCTAAAATATATGATTTTTTGTTACTAAATAATAGTTTAATACAGCCATTAAAAATAACCATATCTTAAAAAATCAAAGATATAGATATGATGGTTAGTTTGTTGACCATGAAGCATCGCCTTGCCGGGGTAAAATTTCTACCTATCATAAACTCTGCCTCAATTAGTATAAGAAAACAGATCGTTGACAGAGGACCACTGTTTAAATAAAATTTAACTCCCGTCCTCCCTCGTTTGACTTAAGCTGTCATTAAATGTCAATAAAATGGCGGAAGGTCGGGACACTGGTGCTCTAGGAGTTAGTACCAGAGACTTAACAATCATTGTCCTCGGCCACGGACCGGCTAATCTTGTGGGGCAGTATTTCACCGCATGACACAGGGGAGGCGATGACCCGAAATGAAGACTCTCGTGATTGTACCAGATACAGACATTGTGAAGGTCTACATCTCTATTTTAATTGTGAAACGTAGTCCAGATGAGTAAAATGATGTAATGAAATATGCAATCACTTGTGCAATAAAAACATATTAAATATAAATTCCGCTTTGGAGATCAGGGGTGTAGGTTATAGGTCGGGGGTGGGGGGGGGGGGGGGCGTGGGGGGGGGGGGGGTACTAAATGAAGGACACAGGAACATACATATACACATGTATGCACAGAAATCATCTACCTAGGTATTTCAATATCATTTTGATTTATCCTTATCCCATCTTATTATGAATGTTTCAAAATGTTCATACAGAGAGAGAGAGAGATAGAGAGAGAGAGAGAGAGAGAGATTGGGTGTAGTCAAAACATACTACATTTGTATGCAGATAAGCAGTGTGACATAATAAGACACTTTTTTTCATTCTTCGTATGGGTCTAAATAACCAACCCGACCAGGTAAATAGTTGATGTCTGCGAGGAGGGGGTGGTATGGAGAACTAACAAAATAAAGTACCTGTTGAGTATATTTTCCGGATGATTAAAATCCTATCACTCAAATATAATATCAATAGTTCTTAATCCTCAAGAGAACACCACTTGCGAAACAAATTAAAATCCCAAACATGTGGCACACTTTTTAAAAATAGCCGTGCTCGTAAATCACTTACTGTATTTCACTGATTGAAAATGGCAGCCAAAGTTAACATTCTATCTTCAAAACATTACTGAAGAATGTGGGACGTGTTTCCGTAATATGCACATACCGGGCTCGTCACAATCGCCGCTTCTCAAGTACTGCCCTCCATGTTTCTCGGGCAGAAAAAGAGAGAAAATCTGTCCCCGACTCACGTACAGTGCCTTGTGTACAATATAACTTCCGTTTGCGATATTTAAATGCCACTTGGGTTGAATGCAGAAAATTTCAGAGAAGTACAAACAATAACAAAAAAGTGTAAAGATTCCAACTGGTTTGCTCTTCAATATTCGTGTCAAACCATGTGTGTTTAATGAATTTAAAATGACACAATTCACTCCGAGATTTCTGGGTCGTACGTGAGTGATAATAGTAGGTTTTTAGACAAGACAGGCAAATCGCTTTAGTTTCTGAAAATTGTGTGAGTCACCAAACGTTAAAAATATAGTTATATTTTTCAAAATGGGATGCTTTTATGTGAGGTGTATTTGCGCGGCACACACTTTAAGTGAAATACTAGTAATGAAGAGAGTAATCTAAAAAATAAGTTTAATCAATCAATATCTTCTATCTAGAATTATTATCGAAGATTGATACCTGATAATCATCGATAAAACAGTATGGATTATAATGCATAAAATTACAAAAACATAAATCGTTATTAAAGATATGAAATGGATGTCCCATTTTTAATTACTGCTCTAATTTAAAAACTTTTACAGATATTTAATGAAGACGTTATCCTCCGAGAATTTACAAACTTAAAAACAAATTGTAAGACAACGCGCATTCGTCATAAAGCCATTCGTCATGGTTTTTCGTGTACATAAACATTAAAGTACACTGTATATGTGAAACATAAATTTCACTTACAACCAACAAATCCATTTTCAAATTGATAACACAGACAAAAAATAACAAAAACAAAAAAAAGCCCAAAAACATCAAACGCTTTTTATAATAAAAGACCCCATGCATAAAACATAAAGTAATGTGTACATCAAACAACTTTTAAACATGTACTATCTATAAAGTCGAATAAGTGCCAGCAACATACTTACAAGTACATGTACATGTAAAAGTTAGGATAAAACAAGCAAAAAAAACAAAACAAAGAACAACCTCAACAAACCATCGTACATACCAAATTACATGGAGTAAAGATATTTCATTCAATATGACAGAAACCTGATGACAACAACTTAACCATTGCAACAGTAAAATTAACCCTGTAACAACTAACAGTATGAAACACACAACAACAAAAACACAACTCCCGGCAGCAATATAAATCTCGTGAAAACAACATAGATCTAACACTCAAGCAATGAACATGTGGCTGCAACTGCAACAATGAATCCGTCACAACGACAAGACAATAATATTGTAACAACGTTCTTGTTCTTCAAAGCTTCTTTCGGCTGGGGCTGAACGACTAGGTGTTGCGTCCCACGGGTTGCCGATAGGGGATATCTCACTTCGTGTAGGCTGCACTGGATAAATGGAAGGTGCCATGGACATCAAAGACCGGGTGCATCGAGATTCGTCATATATGTAGGTGGCACTTGGATGACGAGGGGTGAAAACCCCTAAAGGATACCCAACTTTCAACAAGATTCCTTGGGACAACCAAACAAACATTTACACACTTGAATGTACAAACCATGTACAGAGAAGGGGCATCAGCACAGATTGCGAGAGAGATGGAAGGATACAAATTCTGGGGAATCAGTGAGTGTCGATGGACAGGGGCTAGGAGGATGAGAACAGCCTCAGACCAGCGCATCATATACAGTGGGAACGAAGAACTACATGAGGAAGGAGTTGTCATAATGATCAGTCGGCAGGCAGTGAAATCACTCATGTAATGGACACCCATCATCAACAGAACCAGAACCATAACAGCTATAACAGATTCTATGCTATATACTCCTCGAGTGGCAATGATACAAGCGTATGCGCCACATTGTGAAAAAAGATTAGGAAGAAAAGGACCAGTTACTAGTATTTCAGGTGCTTTAGGAACCTTTGGATGGGTGCAACAAATATGCAACAAATCATTATCATCATAGCGTCAAGGTAGAGAGTGATTGGTTTATAAAACAAAAATGGAAAAAAAACCTTTGTAAATTCTGTCTGACCAAAGAACTTACGATCATAGAAACATTGCTCCTTCATAAAAACATCCACAAATATTCTGTTACAGTCACCAAAGTCCAGAGGGAAGTGGATGCCAACAGCGACCACTACTTGATGAATATCCGAGTTAGGCTACGCCTCAGCACATACAAGAACAATCTTATTCCAAGAGTGGATGTGCAGCGTCTTCAAAACAAAAAAAAAAAACTCAAATGACTGTGTGCGAAAGAAATTAGACATTCACACTAACGAGACTTAAGATATCGAGGAAAAATGGGAGCCGCACAAGATGGCTTATGCGAAATCGGCAGAAAAATATAAGTTTCAGGAAAGGAAAAAAAACAAGCCTTGGATCAGAGAAAACACCAGATTGATGAGAGATTACATAGAGAACGCCAAAGCAGTCAAGTAAATTTCAAACAAGACAGGACTGGAGATGACAGAGGCAGAAAACATCAATGTCAAGGTGAAGAGGAGATGGAACTGGATTGACCACTGCTTTGTGGATCCAACAGAAAACTGTGTTGTTGCCCTCGGGTGAACGCCTGAGGGGAGAATAAAGAGGACCGCCTAAAAAAACATGGCGACAGATGGTATAGGTTTGGTGAAACAATGCTGGCTGGAGCTTATAGAACGAGGCACGCCGTGCAGCCTCAGACCAGAACCAATAGAAGAATGATGACTTTAGACAACAACATAGACCTATAGACAACAATATAAACCTTTAGACAACAACCTAGATCTTAAGCAATAGCATTGACCTCAAGATAACAACCTAGACCTCTTGACAACAAAATCGACGTCAAGACAACAAATAGACCTCTCGACAATAACATTTTAAAAAGGCACCAACACAGGAGAGGTTTTAAGGCAGCAACATCTAGATACCAACATAAGCATCTACACAACAATGTATAAGACCTCTAGAAAACATGTGATAACGATGTAGTTCATATAAGAATGTCCTTGGTCAAGCTTAAAGAATTCTAAAGAAAACGACAAGATACATAAAGATTTTGTTTAAAAGAGCTACAAGCGTGTGTGTTACAAAAAGGACACCTGGTTGATCTGCACAATGCGCAGAGATATGGACAAGCTGATTTGCAGGTTTCCCTTTTAAAGGTAATGTCTTTTTACACATGCACTATCCACAGGCGTCTTATCAGCTGGATTGAATTGGGACAGACATGCATGACTCTGTTCTCTACAAACCCTCATATATCCTAGTTTCTTTCGAATTACCTCATACGGATTGGTGAACTCTGCATACCCTTTCTACCTAAATAATGGACCAATATAGCGTGAATACCAGTATATTTACTAGTTAATAAAATGATCGATGAGAATATGATTTTACTTGAAGATAATACTAAGATTTAATTTATTTTCATAACGTCCTCACCACCATGCAGTTAATATTATGTAAACACTGTGCCGGATAACTATGCCATTGCCAATGTGGACACTAATGATCTCCTTTCATATTTTTCAGATTTTTGAATTTAAGTCAGTCGCTGCGCTGCTCTAAATGATTAACAAGAGGCCCAGGGGCCACATCGCTCACCTGAGCAACAATTGCCTTAATTCTGATCAAATTAGCATTACAGTATCAAAATATCATGACAACTGAGTACAGTAGATCTTGCTAAAAAAAAATTGAAAATCTGCCAATTTTTATCCACCTCTTATTTTTTGGTAAATACTAAGCCCCTTTTGTTGTTGTACCTCTAAGATTTTTCTCTATTCCTATATACCCCCCCCCCCCCCCCATTTCGTGGCCCCACTATTCTCTAGGGAATCATGGTTTCATCAAACTTAAATCTACTTTTAATCTCATAACCTGTGCTTTCACACTAAGTATTGAGTTTTGGACCAAAAAACTTTCCCAGATTATATTTAAAGATATTCTCTGTATATTCCTATGTAAAAATTCAAACCGCCATCACGGTCCCGCCCTACCACTAGGGACTGTGATTTTGCAAACTTGAATTTACACTACCCGAGGATGCCTCTCCACAAGTTTAAGCTTTTCTGGCCAAATAGTCTTTAAAAAGAAGATTTTGAATGATTTTCTCTATATATTCCTATGTAAAATTTCATCCCCCATTGTGGCCTCACCATACCCCTGGACTATTATTTAAACAAACTTTTATCTATATGATCTGGGGATGCCTCCACTCAAATTTGAGCTTTCCTGGCCTAATACTTTTGAGAAGAAGACTTTTAAAGATTTTCTCTATATATAAGAATGTATCCCCCATTGTGGCCCCGCCCTACCCCCAGGGACCATGATTTGAACAAACTTGAATCTACATTATCTGAGGATGGTTACACGCCAATTTGAGATTTCTTGGCCAAATAGTTATTAAAAGAAATTTTTTAAAAGATTTTCTCGATATACTCTTATGTAAAAATTGATCCCCCAATTGTGGCCCCACCCTACCCCCAGGGACTATGATTTGAAGAAACGTGAATCTACACTACCTGAGGATGCTTCCATTTTAATTTTAGCTTATCTGGCCTAATAGATTTTGAGAATAAGATTTTTAAAGATTTTCTCTATCTTTATTCCTACGTAAAACTTGATCCCCCAATTGTGGCACCACCCTATCCCCGGGGATCATGATTTGAACAGACTTAAATCTACACTACCTTAGGATGCTTCCATTTTAATTTGAGCTTTTCTGGCCAAATAGTTTTTGAGAAGAGGATTTTTAAAGATTTTCTCTATATATTCCTATTTAAAACACGATCCCCCTATTGTGGCCCCACCCTACCCCCGGGGACCATGATTTAAACAAACTTGAATCTACACTACCTGAGGATGCTTCCACTCAAAGTTGAGCTTTTCTGGCCAAATAGTTTTTGAGAAGATGATTTTTAAAGATTTTCTCTATATAGTCCTATTTAAAACACGATCTCCCAATTGTGTCCCCACCCTACCCCCGGGGATCATGATTTAAACAAACTTGAATCTACACTACCTGAGGATGCTTCCACTCAAAGTTAAGCTTTCCTGGCCTAACAGTTTTTGAGAAGAAGATTTTTAAAGATTTTCTCTATATATTCCTATGTAAAACTTGATCTCCCAATTGTGGCCCCACCCTACCCCCGGGGATCATGATTTGAACAATTTTGAATCTACACTTCCTGAGGATGCTTCCATTTAAATTTGAGCTTTTCTGGCCTAATAGTTTTTGAGAAGAAGATTTTTAAAGATTTTCTCCATATATTCCTATGTACAAATTGATCCCCCAATTGTGGCCCCACCCTACCCATGGGAACCATGATTTAAACAAACTTGAATCTACACTACCTGAGGATGCTCCCACTCAAAGTTGAGCTTTCCTGGCCTAATAGTTTTTGAGAAGAAGATTTTTAAAGATTTTCTCTATATATTCCTATGTTAAACTTGATCCCCCTCTTGTGGCCCCTCCCTACCCCCGGGGACCATGATTTGAACAAACGTGAATCTACACTACCTGAGGATGCCTCCACACAAGTTTAAGCTTTTCCGTCTGAATAGTTTTTGAGAAGAAGATTTTTGAAAAATACCAACAAATTTTTAATAATTCTCAATTATCTCCCCTTTAAAAAGGGCGTGGCACTTCATTTGAACAAACTTGAATCCCCTTCACCTAGTGGCGCTTTGTGCCAAATTTGGTTGAAATCTGTCCAGTGGTTCTTGAGAAGAAGATGAAAATGTGAAAAGATAACAACGACGACGACGACAACGACGACAACGACAGACAACGGACAAATTGTGATCAGAAAAGCTCACTTGAGCCTTTGGCTCAGGTGAGCTAAAAAAAGGCATTGTCCTGTTCTTGTAATCGTAATTTGCATACAAATCAAGATCTAGATCGATACCCATAATTATTAAGGTCTTCCGTTTCCAACGGAAGACCTTGTACTGATTCTGTTGGAAATTCTTCATTATTATTTTTCTTCTTCTTTTTCTTCTAGACGTTTCTTTAAACTGTAATATCTCGCTTGTTTGTCATTAGATTTTATTCAAATTTTCAGGATTTATTGTAAATGACAATAGCTTACTAAAGCAAAAAAATATGGTGAAATCGCTACTTCCGGTTTTGAGTTATTCCCCTTTGAATATTTTTTTAGTGGGTCTCGTGTACCTGCAAAGGCTCCGAGTAGATCCGTAGCAAGTAGTTTTTATTTACAAATCTTTAATGTAGACATCTTGAACGTTGTCCTCCTAGTTTTACATGTTTGATTAACACACGTATACTGCTTAAAAAATTACATCGAAATTTATGTTTCAAAAAATGTTAAATTTTGCTTATAACTTTGCTCAATAACTATTTAGTTGTAATTTTTTTCTAGACACATATAGAATAAAAGTTGTGCAAAATATCAAGAGCTTTCATTTGATACCATAAAAAAGGGGCTAGCCCCTAAAATGAGGGGTCTAGATCCCTTAAAAGTCTTTGCTTCATAACTCTAGAACGGTAAATTTTTCGATATGGGCGTCGCTGCAAAAAATGTTGTTTGTGGCTTTATTGATCTCATAAAACTGTTTTTGTGTTCGGGTAGTGCATAATATTCGGGTAAAAAGTAATACGTGTTGACCGGTACTCGCAGCAATTTGGCCAAGTTAACGAAACTCTCCCTCGCCCGCGGCCGAGAAAATCGGTCACCATGGTCGCGGCTGGGCTACCTAGCGGTCAGCGGTTATCTAATACACGAGAGTTGCGTCTCTCACAAATGAGTTTATCTAGTCGCGAACTCAAAAATTGTTGTAGTTTTGAATACACATAAAAGTTTATGGACTAAACGATTGGGTGTCAATTAAGAAATCGTTCAGTTAATTAATAAAAGCAATGTCATTCTCAGTCTAAAGCAATATCAGACATAGATCAATTGTGGGTTTTAAGTTTAAAATAAAGAACGTCTATTTGATAGAACATGGTCATTATACGGCAAACTTTTCAAATCTTCCTGGGTTCTGAGATGTGCGTGTCTGTGCGTTGTACCTTTACGTAATCTATCCTTCGTCCACGGCCGATCAGCCACGGCTGCACTACTAGCGGTAAGCGGTTATCTAATACAAAGGATTCGCACACCGCGACGCACACTTAGATGAAGATGAACGTGTTTGAGTTTATATAGCCGTAAATACAAGAACTGTTTTAATTTTATATTATAAAAGTTTGTCCATCTTGTATTTATTTAATTAAACATTTGAGTGTAACTGAATATTAATGAAAGATATTACTCCAAATCGGAAACATAGTCAGACATAAATTAATGGTTGGTTTGTATATCAAAAATTTTTTAACCCCCCCCCCCCCCCAAATATTAAATGATGATCATCCCTCGCACATGGCCGAGGAGATCCAGCGCGAGTGGACACGTGATCTGCGGTCGGCTCGTGTTCTTCTACATGTACCTTATCACGCGTTCATGTTTCATATTTTGCACGGACAGAACTATATTTTATTATGTTTTCAACTATTATATAGATTTAAGACGAAAATAAATAAATTTATTTTACTTGTACAGTTGATTAAGCATTGATTTAATTATACGATAGCGTACAAGGTAGTTTAAAAATCAAATCAAATTATAATCAAAGTTCCATGTTACATGTACATGTTTGTGGTAGGTGCTAGCACGATAAAAGAATGTCCTGAATTGTCCTGAATTGAGGCATTTGATGATTATTTAAAAGAATATTCACATGGGTTTTAAACAACTTAAGATTAATAGATTCTATCAGTCACATATTATCACTCTGTAGTTTTTCTACATGGTTGTTCGTTTCAGTGTGGAAGCGAACTCAGTGCTGTGTCCCCCCTCCTCCCGCCCCTCTGACAAGTGCTCGCGCTGGATTTTTTTAAATTGGCGAAAAGATATCCAGATCTGTCGAAAATCATTTTTGGTGACTTCTTCTCATGTGTAACATTTTCTCCTCAACGTGTTTAATTTTCTCATCCGTGTGTTTATTCGGTCAGTCTGTGTTAATTCAATCGCCACGTGCGACCGAAGATCTTGTGTCGCTTCAGCGCACACAACTCAGAACATATGTAATTGAGTAACAACTGGAAGGGTGCTTTTATAAACAATAAGACTATTATTCTAAGTAAATCATCTTCACATTAAAGATGTGAAATCGTAACCTAAGAATGTGGCTAATAAATTAACCTGTTGATCACGCTAAACTTTTATAGTTATAACATAATAATTCATGATATATTATAATTAAAAGTTTGAAGACAAAGACAATTTTTTTCTTGGGAAATACGACTACATTATGCAATGCAGTCGATCGCCATAGAAATCATCAAAGTACTGCAACTGTCGACGGATTTCTTATTTCTTTGAAAGACCATGATAATTCACTTGACTTGCAGGCTATAATATAGCGATATATCTGCCTCCCAAAAATATATGCGCTTCTCAAAGTTACACTTAAGTGAGATAGATGTGCGTTATTGGGAATTTTATTTATTGCTAATTGTATGGAAATTGATTAAAAAAAACAACTTTTAATTGAAGTTGTGTATTATGAGGTTGTAATGCAACTTAATTTACTTACAAGGTTAGCTACAGCCAGTGGAATATAGGTGGCTTGTATGTGAACAATGAATACCCAATATATTAAATACAAGATAAATAGTTTCCAGAATTATAATACTAATATGCTTGTGTATATGAAGGTTGCACCCTCATTTGTATGTCTGTAGGTGAGGAGGTATAGGTGTATCGATGTACATACAATGTATGACTGCACATACGGATTCCGGACCATGGCTACAGACGATACCAATGATAGTCTTTTAATACATAAATTCACAGTTTGATCTAGAAACTGACCAGTTTCATAACTTCTTCGAATTTCTCTAACACGGACTGTCTAATTCCTTCCCAGAATTCCAATTTACGCAAGCGCAATTGAAGTTGTTTTTTTTTAATTTAATTAGTCATATTATTACATCGTCGAGAGAAGTAATATTCATTTCTGTAAATAAGGTTGTTTAATTCACATAACATAGCGGTGTCTCTATGAAACAGTACCATCTGGTGTAAAAGTTAGAGGCTCGCCTTTGCATAAATTCTCCCGCTCATCTTTGTTTTTTTTGCTGATTATATATTATTTTTAATGTCCAAATCTACTCGTATCATTAAATAATATCAGACGACACACATTTCCCTGAAGAAAATCTCAAAGATGCCATCAATTTTGACTAATTACTAAATTTTGTCAGCACGTAACAATTTTAAACTTGCAAATAGTCTTCAAAAATTTAGAAAGATTTAAATAAACAAGTTATTTTAGAGAAAAGGTTACGTGTTTTGTAGGCGGGTTAGGTTTTTTTTTTAAAAACTGCAATTCCTGACATGAATCATGAGTACATACTGTTTTTAACAATGCTAGCTACCCTTTGAAAATTTAACTTCTGACTTTTTATAGAATTTTTGAAACGATTACACAGACTGTGTTCGACAAATAGTTTTCCTAAAACATTTTCTTCCTGTCTTGTTCAAAACACTTTTAATATACAGGCTTTCAATCACACAACGTTTTTATAACAAAAGCAGAACTGAAAGTTTAGTCATTATAATCGTTTGACACCATATTACATATATTTTTAACCCGCAGCGACAACGGAAGACCTACTCGTGGCTTTGCCACGAGCTTTGCTCTAGTTGTTTCTTATCTTATTCTTTCTTTATCTTAAGCTTTTAACAACAGTGTTAGTCAGTTTTGGGCAGAAACAAATTAAGCCATTTCAAGAAATGTACATTCTTATCCTCATATGTACAAGATGGCCGTACATCCCGCTCAAGATGCAGCTTCGTAAAAGTCCATAAGTATACCAATGAAAGACCATTACCTAGAAAGTATATTACATGTACTTGCAATTAGTAACCCCTTGTGTTTAATTTAGCGTGGCTCGCATGACAGGTGAGATTTTTACATGTACCTTTAAATATTAATGTCCCGTATGAAAATAATTCTCGTAGGAGAAATAAATTTCCTACAGGAAATACCGAAAATCCTATATAGGATTTTAAAAAAAATCCTACAGGAACTATACTTCCTATAGGAGAAAAGTATTTCATACAGGAACTTAATTCTGACAGGTTGTTTTCCAATAGGAATTAAAGATTTCCTATCGGATTTAAAGTCATATGGGAGTTTTGTTCAAATCCTTTCAAAATTGCAATTCTTTCAAAAAGTTCTTTTATTCCATTAGGAAGTTCCAAATACTCTAAAGGAAAATAGTTTTTTCTCCTATGGTATCTTTTTCTGCATGAATTTAATTTTCAAAGGTAATATCATACCTGACAGGTAAGATACATTAATAACAAAGGTGGCTATAAACTCTTTTAAAAGCAATTGTCTATTTTGATTTTATTCGATACATGCCCCTTAGACGGATGCAAAAATACCACTTTGGCAAAGATAGAATTATCAGTCACATGTGTTTGTATATTATATTAGTTCAATTATGACACACAGATAGAATGACTTACCATGGGTATGAAAACAACATATAATAATTTGTTGATTATGAAGGCAGAAATGTTGCTCTAGGCCTTTTTCAAGTCAAAAACATAGGTAATCATAGATTACTAAGCTCACCGAGACGGAGCATCACCCTTATGAGACATCGCCTACATAAGACCACCTTTATCATTTTATATGAAAATCATACTTTATGATCTTGGATATTCATGGATTCTGTTTTGACAAAATATCGTATATCATCTGATAAATTTTTTTATGATAATCATATGTTCATATGTTAATCAATACAATGATATAAAATTAAATATTGCATCATGTCATATTTATAATATATATCATATAATACAATAAAATACCGTAATAAACAATAATGAGATAAGATATTGTAACGTATAATATGACATTGTATTGTGTTATACCTTAATGTATTTGATCACATAATACAATATCATAAAATATTATACAATATAGTATTATATTACAATATCATATTACATAATACATCATAACATTGAAACAAGATATTATATTGTATAATATTGTATGATATTGTATTGAATGACACTGAAACATATTTGATACATTATATGATATTATATCATATAATACAATATAATTTGATTCCAACATTGTATCTTATCAAATGATACAATATCATGTGATAAAGTAAAATATTATAAAATACAATATTACTGAAACCAATATCATATTATACAATATTGTATGATACAATATTATAGAATATACAATATTGTATCATAGGATACAATATAATATTTTGCAATATCTTATGTAATTGTATCATGTGATAAAATAATAAATTAAAAATACAATATAATATTATACAATATTGTATCATAATATACAATACTATATTTAACAATATCATGATACAATATCATTAAATAAAAAAAAAAATGATACAATATCATATCGTATCGTATAACTTTTATAATATAACATATGATATCATATTGTATCATATCAAGCAATATTGTTTCATATCATACAAAACTATATCATAGAAATCATGTTATATCATTTATCAACAAACACATCTATCTATCGAGCTGGTTTGAGTGAGGTAGGAGATTTCTTTAGCATCCTTGATAATGGAGATCAGGCTCTGCATCTGAAGCAACCTCTGCATTTAATTTATAATAAAGTTAAATCAACTATGCAAGCTATCATCTATAAAACATGTGACCTGTTTCAAAAAACTAAACCTCATCCAGCATCCGAAACCTATGGCTCAGATTCAGCATTCAAGCCCATCAGGTGCATTGGTATCATAAGACGCATCATCCATGCAAGTTTGGTGAAGTTTGGACCAGTAATAACTAAGATATCATCATCAGAGGGCACTAGCAATTAAAACCTTAACTTCCTCCAGCATCCGCAACCTATGGCTCAGATTCAGCATCCATGCCTGTCAGGTGCATCTGTATCATAAGACACACCATCCATTCAAGTTTGGTGAAGTTAGGACCTGTAATAACTAAGATTTATTTTTTAGCATCCTTGATAATGGAGATCAAGCTCTGCATCTGAAGCTACCTCTGCAATTCATTCATATTACAGTTAAATCAACTATGCAAGTTTGAAATAGTACTATCATCTATTAAACATGTGACCTGTTCCTAAAAACTTAACTTTATCCAGCATCCGAAACCAGACTCAGCATTCAAGCCTGTCAGGTGCATCAGTATCATAAGACACACCATCCATGGAAGTCTGGTGAAGTAAGGACAAGTAATAACTAAGATATCATCATCAGAGGGCACCTGTTTCAAAAACTTTATTTAACCAGCTCTTAAAACCTTAACCTCCTCCAGCATCCGAAACCTATTGCTCAGATTCAGCATTCAAGCTTGTCAGGTGCATCAGTATCATAAGACGCACCATCCATACAAGTTTGGTGAAGTTAGGACCAGTAGTAACTAAGATATAATCATCAGAGGGCACCTGCAACAAAAACTTTAACCAGCTCTAAAAACCTTAACCTCTTCCAGCATCCGAAACCTATTGCTCAGATTCAGCATTCAAGCTTGTCAGGTGCATCAGTATCATAAGACGCATCATCCATACAAGTTTGGTGAAGTTAGGACCAGTAGTAACTTAGATATTGCTATCAATGGGCACCCGCAACAAAAACTTTAACCTGCTCCAAAAACCTTAACCTCCTCCAGCATCCGAAACCTATAGCTTAGATTCAGCACTCAAGTCTGGCTGGTGCATCAGTATCATAAGGCACACCATCCATGCAAGTTTGGTGAAGTACAGACCAGCAGTAACTTAGATATTGCTATCAAAGGGCACCTGCAACAAAAACTTTAACCTGGTCCAACAACCTTAAACTCCTCCAGCATCTAAAATTTAGGACCCAGATTCAGCATCCAAGTCTTTCAATTCCATAAGTAGGTCCGGATGCATCATCCATGCAAGTTTGGTGAAGATAGGACAAGTAATAGCTTGGATACAGGACCTGCAACAAAAACTTTAACCAGGTCCGGACGCCGACACCACCGCCGACGCCGAAGGTATAGCATAAGCTCTCCTTGACTTCGTCTCGGTGAGCTAAATATTACATGGTATCTAAATCCCACTTATTTTTGATAATACATATTTTTACTACATAATAAGTATAATTTCCATGTAGTTACCAGCCTTTCATCTCGCACTGATTTCGATTATTGCCGTTTCACCGGGATCGGACGAAATTCAACATCAATAAGTTGTGACGTAGCGGTCCAACAATTTTCACGTTGGACCTAAAGACCGCTCGACAAATAATTTGTTTGACAGGTTAAATCAAAATTCAGGTTTTTATTGAAAGAAATATATCTATTAGGAGTATATTTCTCTGCAACATATATATATCCAAAAGTAAAAAAAAAAAATTGTCAACGAAAAGCAATAAGATCTATATAGACTAGCAGAACGGATCTTGCACACTAGACTGACGAAGATCGGTTAAAAACATTTTATCCTTACAGTAGGCTAAGTTTCAATACTGTTTGACACAGCAAGTAGGCATGAAGTTGAGCCACACATTATATGTTTATCAGTCATCATTTTTTACCATTTCATTTGAAAGTTGAGAATCAAGTATTACAGATAGTCATTTTCAATTTGAAAGAGCGCGTCTATTCAATAGAACCCCCCCCCCCCCCTCCTTAAATATCATCGTAAATATAAATCAATTTGGTTTATATGGTGAATTTGATTGGTCGATATTGTTAAATTGGTCCATATATTATCAGATATTTCCTATGAACATATTATATCATACAAAGTACAGTGAAGCTATCTTTGGTTAGAGAAACAAGATACACTGCAAAAATTGGTCTAAATTTCTTGATGTACCTTTTCATACATGTAGCGGGAGTCTTGAATAGGAAAATAACCATAAATAAAACAGTGTTTGAAAAAGAAGCATTTATTTTAAAAGAAATAAACTTTTCCATACATACTCATGACATCCAATGAATCGTACATGTAAACCTTTTGTCATCAGATTTTCAAGATACAGACCTTAACAGGCAGTAATACTAGAGAACCCACTTTTGTGTTTTAACAAATCAATGTATCAAAACTTAACACAAACAGAACATCTAAAGGGTCAGCAATATTCAATATTACTTTCCAGAACACAAAATCTCCCGACATGGATTGAGACTTTTTTTCTACAGTGAATGTCATTTATCTCTTTCAACATGCATACTTCATTAACCTCAAACATCAAGTATAGATATCATATACATGTAAAAGTACTTGCACACACACACAACCACAGATTCTTCAGATTACATAGAGAGGACACATTTAACATATTTATCATCTATTAACAACAGATATTCATAAATAAATATTCAGCCACCATGTTTTCAACATTTTGAGGGATTTTTTTTATTTTCCCTCAGACACCAGACACAATATATCTAAAAGAACTTTATACAAAGACTTCACAAAGAACAGATACAGCCATTTGCAAAACACCTTGGTACTTCTCCAAATAAAAAGCGAAAACATAAAAAAGTGACACTGAAGGATTGTTTCCCTTACATAAAACTTCTGCATTTCCTACACAGAGTGAACAAGATAAAACAAAACAGGACTATGTCACTCATTACAAACTCTAACAAAAGCCATTTTTACACCATTTTGATACAATTTGTTGCTCTATAATGATATAAAACATTTGAAACAACAACACAGAAACAACACCTGCTGTTAGCACTAAAATTCAAAATTTTTTAACATACATAGACGTTCCTTTTTTTGTTTGTTCTTTTCCAACAAAACATACCTTGGAGATCACTGAACTACCGGTATATATAAAGCATCAATTTCTACAACAATAGGGCAATATAATAAACATGTATTTCGGTTCACAAACTTTTTTCATCTTTTTTTTATCCTACCAAATGTACTATACATGCATAGTTACCCACTGATTTATTTAGATGTGAATTGTTTTGATAAATGTACAGAGGTATCAAATAAATATTCATTAACAGCAATACACTGTTTCACAATAAATGTATTTAAAACTGAAAAAGTTAAAGTTGGAACTTGAATGAAGAGAGGTATTCCTGAAATAACTATAAATATAAACAACATCAAAACATTAACTTGCACGTGTATCACTGAAACTTTTTAAAAGCTTGTACAGAGGTAATTCTAAACTTACTGGAAATTCTGAGAATAGGTAGTTGTACAGAAAAAAAACAGTACATCAACAGCTATACAATACAAGCTGTACTGTAACACCCAGGCATACAGTAGAACCATGAACACAATACTGGCAATGTTGGAGTAGAGGAGGGCGGAGGGGTCCTCGCTGAATCACCGGGAGCGACCAGGCCTCGAGGATCGGGCAGGGCCCTTACTGGCATCCACTTCCCACGGAAGGTCAAACTCTCTGTTATAGAACAAAACAATAAATTCTATACAATCCTTATTTACAAATGTGTACACAAATAGTCTATCTTGTAGTCCGTCAGGCAGTATAATCTAAAGATCATACAATGGAACATAGCTAGCAGATAAATTATGATGAGAGCTGGATCTAATTGAATAGCCTTGTACATTGGGTCATTTTCTCATACATGTAATTTTTTGGTGTACTGAATTTAAGAACAATTAAGTGCTAAATTTTTATCATATATGCATATAATCAGTTTTCAGTAATTAATTTTAGGACTTGCTGATGCACTTCAGATTCTCAGTCTCAAAGATTGTCAAAGACAGTCCACTTATACTCCTAAAAGATAAACACTAACACTAACATGTACTCACTCAGATTTCAGGTTTGGCAGGGCGTGCCCAAAGGCCATCACAGGGATTTTGTTACAGACTTCTATATGTGTAACTACAACACAAAAATAGGATGTTACACTTTTAAGAAAATGATAGAATTAATTTGTTTGGGTTTTTGTTTTTTGTCTTAATCATTCTTTAATATCCATCCTCTATTGTTTCAATCAATTCTTTGAACAGTAAATAGAAAAGAAAAATTATTTCTTACACTGCATCAATAACTAATACTTTGAGTGCACGATACATTAGAAAATATACTAAATGACCTAACATTCATGGTTACTCACTATCATCCAACAGAGGATAAAAGGATTCCACATGCTGGTCTTCTCCTTTCTTCAGATTCTCAGCCGTCATCTCCTTTTCCTTTAACTTCTCGTAGATCTTTTGTTCTCTTAGCCTTTGTAAGTCCCACCTATTTGATATCAAACAGTCAACCATCAGCTAAATGTCTATACTTTAGCTGTATACATATAAAATATCACACAACAAAGAGCAAGATTTTTCTATTTGATGTTAAACAATGCACTCTTTAATGCATTACCTTTTTCTTCTTTTCTCCTCTACTTCAAGTTTCTGATGTCGTTTTACAAACACTTCATCTTCTAAATTCTGTGAAATTAATTTGCAACTATTCTATACTTGTATCACAAAACTTTCTATTTTTATATCAAGCATATGAAAATCTATAAGAAAAGGAGCATACAGGGAATGTAAAAGGATCTGTTTCTGTATAATTTTTTTTAATACATATTAGATCCAAATTCAAGAGAGGTAACTCTTGTAACCTTACCTCTGTTCCTTCAAGTACCCAGAGGCTTGGATACTTTCGTGGTCTCCAGCTGGGCAATTTTACTGAAATAGAGCAGTCACATCGGTAAATAAATGCTGTAAGATGATGGATGTTACTAGTAATAAATATCCCAACTGTAAAATATTCATAAAGATTTCATATAAAAAATCCATTTGCATAAAATTTTTTTTTAGATAAAATATCAAATGAATCCTTACAGTTTAAAAACCCTTGAAAACATTTCTATGCTTTTCAAGACTACCTTAAGTTCAATATAAGCTGGAAAAAAAATTTATACCCTCCATAGTACCATGGAAAATAAAAATACAAGTGGCATCTAGAGCTCAGTTTGTCCCTCACCTTCTAACTGTGTGTCCTCAGTCTGGACTACATCCTTCCTATAACTCAAGTCCTCGTCCAGAGGCTCAAAGTGGGAGACAAAGTAAGGTTCATTCGTTCTAAGAACATTGTCACTTTTTTGGTCCTTGAGAATTGGCAAGAGTTTTTTCCTAGAGGAGACACTGTTATCCGATGTGATTGTCCAAGACTTTTGCCTGGGGGTGGGAGGTTGGATGGCTTCCTGTATCTGGGTGGTTTTTTGGCGAGTTGTGTGGGTGGGGGAGGCGGTGCTGACTTCTTGGGTTGGTAACTGTGATCGCTTACGATGCTTTGGATGAGATTTTGAAGATGTACATGGCGTATCATTTTCATCTGCTGAAGCCAACCGCTTGGAAATGCTCTCTGTTTCAATATTCCCTTTTCTGTTATAAGTAAATAAAATAAGGAATTAAATGATTGTTGAATTAGATTTACTTAAGTTTACATTCTTAACAGGGTTGTATATGGTATTTAATGGACATTACTACATGATTGCAAGAGTTGTCTTTCTTTTAATTGATCAATTTTTTTTTAGATTTTGATATGCTCCCTGTCAAAAGTGAAAGACATAAGCTGATTGGATGACATATATAGACTTCAAAACAGGCATGCCATACACATGGTCAAGTGCAGATAGCTAGTAATAAATCAGTCATTTGATAATAAGTTGAGTTTTAATAATATTTAACTATCTACCTCAATGTAAATGCGTGTGAAGGTGTTGAGAACAAAAATTCAAATCTACTTTCATTTTCGTTTTTAGGATCTTCCTGTTTCTACATGCAGACTAATCTGCCTTTGACTTGTAGTCAATAAATTATGCCTAGAATGATCTTTGCTAAAAACTTGGATATTTCTGCATGCTTTTTTTTTAAAGATACAAACATGCAAGTGCAAATGGGTCTTTTGACCTATAAAAAATAATTATCCGAGTACCTTCAAACCCCCTTATCTCTTTAAAACTAATAACATAATAACCTTTTCACCCCTTTCTCAGCAGGGGTAGAATTTTCTGACTCTGGTTTGGATTTGTTAGCTGGGCTCCTTACAGAGGTTCCCATGATGAAATCCGAGTCCTCCTTCTGCTTCAACATGGCCATTCTCCTCTCCATTCTTTCCAGACGACATTTCAACTATAAAGAAATAAAAAGTAGCCTATTTTATTAACCTGTACTTATTCACTACTTAATGAAATACACAGAACCGATATTGCAGTTTAAAATGTGTCTCATATCTGGGTCAAGGAGGATGGAACTTGGTAATATAACTGCGTTTTAACAATAAAATATGACCATTTAAACCACTCCATTTTAATCATAGAAAGTAGCCGATGTCGCCATTGAGATTAATCACAAGATAGGCTATGCTATCTATGACATCCCCCCCCTTTCCTTTGTTATAGGTAAAACCTAGAGCACGAGCCGTATCGATCACCGGCAAGAACAACGGCCGTGTAACACGACGATACACGTTGTGTCCGCCATGTAAAAATGGTAGCAGTGGCACTTCGATGTCGATATATCGTACGACTCATTTCACACACAAAACTACGCAGATTTGATTTTGAGAACAAATCTTTATCATGAAACGATATTTTTTAATCAAAAACTTGGAGACTGGTAGACCCGTTCTCTACAAAATTAACCAAGACAACTACTGTAGAATTTTTGTCTCGTCTGCCATCTTGGAAAAACTTACCCCGTTATTTTTCAACGCTGGGCGTTTGCATGATCGGAAAAAGTTTCTTACGGACACGGTAAATTTGTTTGGCACTAAAACATCGGTCATTTTCATGATCTTTCCTATGAATCCTTCACTCATATCACCAGAGGCGATAGAGTAGTAGAATTTTGAAAATAGACGCCAAACGGTTGGCTGATCCGCTTGATAACAAAGACGTGTGTTGTGATCACATGATCAGTCATGTGATGAAAACAAATCGACATAGCTTCCAGACCGATTGATACGGCTTTTAAATACATCTATATGCCACTTTTTTGTATTACTTACGTCAAATTTGTTTTTTTTAAGACCAATGTATCAGAAATATGAAATATATTCTGCAAGAACTGCATCATTCATTTACGACGATGCCATGGTCATACCTTCATGGAAATGGGGAACATATCAAAAACTGAAATTCATCTTGATTTAATGTTTACATAACTATACATGTCCATGTAATGACAAAATAACAATAAAGCATTACACTAAAAAAATCGTAGCCCATCAAAATTCATACAAATAGGAGTCACATGTTAAAATTTTGATAAAAATAGTTACCAGTACTAGTGAACGACCAGTTCTGGCCAAGTACCATTTCTCGCCAGTACATTGTGCGTCATTTTTCGTATTTAATTTTATGTGTTGATAAAATGACGTCACAATGTACTGGCGAGAAATGATAAAATGTTTGTGTTTTGAATAGCTTTTTACTGTAAATTACTAAACCCCATAAATTGAATATTAATTAATTTAAAGCCTGTTATTTAATATATATAATATTGACATACATATATCTGAAATAAAGGGTAGCTAGATGTTTGTCACAATGAAAATCCGAGTAATCTCCCTGTAACAATAAAAAAAACCTTTTAAATAATTCTTTCAGTCTGAATATTACAGTACCAAAAGACCCAACCTAACACCAGAGTAAACCCCAACCAAACCCCGGCTTTACTTTTGGGGTTTACTTTGGGTTTACTTTTTTAAAATTTGGGTCCACGCAGTGTTTACTTGGAAATTGTTTTTAGGTCAACTGTATGCACTGAGGTTTGAAGTAGACCCGTCTTTTATTTTACCACCCTACTGCCTGTAAGCCCTGACCCATGTATATTCTGAATACACAGTAAGTGTCTGCTTTCAGGGGTATACATCTGACTGGGTTTACTCTCTGTGGGTTTACTCTAGTAAACCCAGAGTAAACCCTAAAAGTAAACCCAGGGTTTAGCTGGGGTTTTCCTTCTGTTGGGTTGGGTCTGATTGGTACTGTACCTTTAGAAGTCCAATATTACTAAGCTTTAGCATTATTTCACTTATTATAATAATTAAAACTTTCATGTCAAATCAGCATTGATACACTTAAAAATTGGACTATCTAATATAAGGTTAATCAACAGATAAATCACCAATAATGACATAACTGTGTGAAAAAAGACTGTTCTTGTATAATATAAATCATATACATGTAAAACATACAGTGTGGATTTTAGGCCCTAACCAAATTCAAAAAAATCTGATTTCAGGTGAAGTTTTAGCAAAGAAAGAAAAGGAATGAAATTACAACAGTGTTTAAACTTTAACTTTTGAATATTACCATGATTACATATGTACATACACAGTATTTGGAACAATGGGGATGAACTGAGTCAATGGCATTGTCTCAGTTCCTGTAGCAAGGTGTCATCATTCTCACGAGTTGAACTAAGGGCACTGGTGACAATGTTAGGGAGACTTTACACCTTGTTAGTCTTGACTTAGTTTACATCCCTCGGGCACCAAGTGCTTTCCAGATATAAAGCTTCTCAGTCAGACTTGCCAATTTGTAAACTTTTTCTAACAAACTGACTTCTGTCATATTGCAAATTTTTGCATTAACAATTTGTCGATGCTTACCATGTTATTTTCAGACTTAACGGCGCGGATTTCTTTCTCTTTCTCTGTAAGCAGCTCTTGCTGGTGTTGAGCAAGGTCTAAATTGACCAGCAGCAAGTCTTTGAGATGAGCACAACTTTGCATGACACATTCATCAGTTGTTTCATCTGTAAACTTGGATTGCATCATACAGCTTCTCTCACTACCAACGTGGTTTGGAATTGTACCATCTTCTCGCTCTTTAGCCTCCCGCTCTGCCTGTCTCGCGTATCTTAGACTTTCTTGCACAGCAAGAGCCAAATCCGTATCAAATCCCCCTGTTTCCGAGTACGACATTTTAGTAGCTCGCCTTCTCGGCAGAGCCGATCGTCCCTCGGTCCGACCGCGTGAATCACTAAAGCTGTCTGCTCTAGAATGTCCGCCGGTCATTGTGTGATGAATTCCCGATCTTGTACCCTCTCTCTTTTTTTTCCACCGCCTTTGTTGTTTGTTTTGTTTGGCTGAAATATGGCGTACGCACTTGTTACCTCTTTTACAAAAGAGTTCCATTTTTGACCGGTACCAATAGAAATCGTTCCCAATGATAAATCGACCTCTTTCAAATTGTTTCTTTTCAACGTTTTATGACATTTCCCATTGTATTGAAAAATTTTATAATAACTTTTGGAGAATCACAGAATAATTAAAGGCATTGTCTTATCAAATGATCAGTGCAGTTAATGGTTGTACTAAAAGATTAGGTGCTTTTTTGATTGTTTCATACAGAAGGTCTATTACATGTAACTATACACCATTGGCATCCTGTATGAATCAAGCACTTGTGAATTATGTAACCTTATATCCGGGAATTATAGTCAGGTGCTCTACCGAGATCATCACTGGGCTGCATTTTAAAACATATTTTAAGACAAAGTCATAAATATTAAATTTAGACATATTTACAAATATTTCAATTCCCATAATTGTATTTTCAAGCCATAAGAGTAAATCATTGATTAGTTGGTGATTAATTAGCATTCATTAATTTGGTGGCAAGTTCTTTTGTAAAACGCAACCCAGATCATTAATACCTACCAGTCCTAAATACTAATATATCTTTTCATTTGCGACTACCTCAAACCAAGGAGGCCAGATGGGGGAAGAGAATCTTACTCTGACCTGATTCAGAGTGCTCAGATTTAATCTCCCTATTTGGTGTGTCAATTACTGTATTAAATTATCACTTCCTATTATTCCTGAATGCCAATGGTCCTCTAACACTCATCTAGGAAAATAATAAAATACTCAAGCATTTCCAATTCAGCTAAAAAAGAAAAAAAACCCCCATAAACTACACAATTTTTGCAATATCTTTTTAATCAGCAGGTACATGTCTAAGCATAACATAAAATTTATGAAGTCAATATAAGTTTTATGGCTGTTGTCACGTCCCATGTTTTTGATCATTATACTGGAAGACCTTCAGGTGATTGTCAGCCGCTCCTGACAGAAGAAGGCTAGGAATCGACCAATCAACTGCCAGGATTTTTTCTTCGTGACCACTCATGTTGTACAAAGGTGCTTTCGGACTACAAAAAAAGGTTATGCTGACAGTGACTCTTGGTAGATGCAATTAATTAATTATAGGTTGTGGATAGGCCTATTCATATTCTTTTACAGTTAAAATATTTTTTCATTAAAAATAATGTTAAAAAGTGATAAAAGTACAGGACTTTGCAAGCAAAATTCAGAACAATAAAACATTATTTTCTACATGCATTAATAAACCCACAAGATTTTTTTAAACATTTCTACACATTTATATGTGTATGCCCATAAAGTTTCTATGAAATAGTGTGATCATCTTCTGAAATCAACTAACAGTATACATGCAAGACAATGAAAACTAACAGAAATAATCAATATTGTTTACCTTCTTGTGTCCCATAATTTCATAACTGTGTCGTATGAGCCCGAGATGAAGAGGTACTGGTTTACAGGGGACCAGCTAACACTGGACACCCATCCATTGTGTGATGTGTAGGTACACTTCACTATAGCACCATCTACAATGATAAAACAGTTCATTAGCATTATTCAAGCACCATAATATGTGACCATCACTTTCTTTTTAGAATCTGATTGAATGCAAACTCTATATTCCTTTGTCAACAAGTTCTAAATTTTAAAGGGCTGAATTTCCCATAAAATTAATGGAATTTCAAAAATTCTTTGCAGCAGTTTAGGAGGGTTTGCGCATACAAACTATATTTAATCTATGGCTAAAATAATATGTTGAAAAGCCCCAAAATTCCCAGAAAAATTAGGAATCAGAATTTCCTGGTAATGTGCACATCTACACACCTACAAACTTTCACAAAATTTTGTGAGGTAGTATTAGAGGAGTTGCGCTTACTGCCTATTCACTAATTTATTTAATACATGGCCAAAATCTTAAGTTCAAAAGGGCTGAAATTCCAAGAAAAATATAAATGGAATTGGAATTTTCTGGTAATATGCACATTCATATGCATTGTGTCGAAAACAATTCCACGCAGCGGTATAAGAGTAGTTGCCCTTACAAGAAAACTGACAGACGGGTTAAAAACATTATTCGCCTACCAACTTCATTGTGTTGGGGTACAATAATGGTGAATAGATAATGAAAGAGAGTCATTAATGATGCCAAGATGGTGTTAATTTTCAAGGATCATTTTAGGACCAGTTTTAAGACCAACCTGTAGTTCTTGGGTCCCACAGCCGGAGATGACGGTCAGCAGATGCTGTGACTATTTGTCTATTGAGGAGGGAGTATGACATATCTAGGAACACCTTGGTGCCTTGCTGTTGTAGACAGGATATAGACACATTAGTAGCTGATAATAGACACATTACTTACACTAAAACTGAGTTCTGAAAAATTCCTATGTTTAACATTTGATTGTACATGTAGTAGGAGATAAGCATAAAAAATAAGAAACTATGGTACCATAAAATTGCACAATAAACATTGTGCAAGTATAAATACAAAATCATGCCACTAAAATTACAGAAATTGAAATGATTATTATTTAAAATACCAGTATACACCTGGCATCATAAAAGATGATTCTAAACATGATGTAAAAAGCAAATTTTATTAATTAAGATTTCTAAGTACAAGATCACCATTTGTGAGGTTTGCGTTGCTCTCTCCATGTCCCACAGACGCAGCGTGTGATCCCATGATGCCGTGCAGACCTCTGACCTACTTAACCACTCGGCCGCAGATATTCCCTCTGTGTGACCAGACAGTGTCAGAACCGGTACCTACATATACAAAAATATCATTACTGTACATGTTTGGCAAAACTAGAGATACTTTGAGCAAGCTTACAATTGATACCCCCTGCTAAGATAAAAATCATAATGCGTGTATTTTTCCAATTATAGAAAATATTGGATGAATTTATTTCACCGTCCATTTTCTATAAATAACAACTGCTCTATCTTTTTAAAACTGTTGGTCATAAGCAATATTTGTGTGAAGTTAGAACATTCAATGCTTCTCCATAAGAAAGATAATGACTGGATACAAATTTTGCACTATTTTTCCCAACGACCTTGATCTTGCCCAAATGACCTTGGATCAAGGTCATGACTCACCCTTTGGTCCTAAGCAATATTTGTGTGAAGTGAGAACATTCAATGCTTCTCCATGAGAAAGATAATGACTGGATACAAATTTTGCACTATTTTCCCCCAACGACCTTGACCTTGCCCAAATGACCTTGGATCAAGGTCATGACACACCCTTAGGTCATAAGCAATCTTTGTGTAAAGTAAGAACTTCCAATGTTTCTCCATAAGAAAGATATGGACCAGACACGAATTTTGTATTTTTCCTGTTAGTGACCTTGACCTTGCCCAAATGACCTTGGGTCAAGGTCATGACTCACCCTTAGGTCATAAGCAATCTTTGTGTGAAGTAAGAACTTCCAATAATTCTCCATAAGAAAGATATGGACCGGACACGATTTTTGTATTTTTTCTGCCAGTGACCTTGACCTCGCCCGAATGACCTTGGGTCAAGGTCATGACACACCCTTAAGTCATAAGCAATCTTTGTGTGAAGTAAGAACTTCCAATGTTTCTCCATAAGAAAGATATGGACCAGACACAATTGCACACAGACGGATGGACAGATGGACAAGGTGATTCCTATATACCCCCCAAACTTCGTTTGCAGGGGGTATAATTATGGGTTGCCAATTCATATGAATATTATATTATATGTACCCGGTACCCTAAAGTCTTGTGTATAAAAGATATCCTTTTGACTAATATTTGGTGATTTATTTCAGTTTGGATATATTACATATACAAAAATATCATTACAATATAGGTTTGGCAAAATTATGGGTTGTCAATTCATATGAATATTTTTATGTACCCGGTACCCTAA
Source organism: Magallana angulata (assembly GCF_025612915.1). NCBI lineage: Eukaryota > Metazoa > Mollusca > Bivalvia > Ostreida > Ostreidae > Magallana > Magallana angulata. The sequence goes on from NC_069119.1 coordinate 19,891,362, forward strand.
AGTCTTGTGTATAAAAGATAGTGTTTTGACTGATTTATTTCAGTTTGGATATATTTCAAGACTGGCTCAGGTTTAGAGTTTCCTGGATATATCTTTTTGATGACACTTTTTGACTTACTTAAGTTTGTACTTTTTGGAGATATCTTTTTGATTTATTTGGGGTATATTTGGGGACTTACTCGAGTTTGGACTTTCTTGGAGATCTTCTGTTTCTTGGTTGGGGCCTCTAACTGTTCCTCTTGGTCTCCCTCAGCCACAGGAGCTGTATGTAAACAGCACAAAATGTTAATTTGTCAGGTTAATAATACAAAATAATTATTATTATTACAAATGCATGTGAACTCAAAACTTTGTACAACTTCTTGTGTAAATACATCAGGTCAGATAACCAATCTAACATCTTATCATATGAAAATCAATGCATATGCATAAAGGACTAAGTGCGGTTTTATGCAATTTTTGCCCCCCAAAATCAAAGTTTTAGAAAGAGCTTTAAAATAAGGTGAAAGATAGTTAAAATCATATTGGAAATAAAGGTGTAAAAGGTTATCACCACAGTGACGTCATAATGTAGAAATGACGTCATGAATATTGAATTATTTTGATAAATTGATGTTTTGTAGCAAAATATGGGTGTTTTCCGATGGTTTTTCGACTGGGAAACATCGAGCGCAGGCTTGCTCAAGCACCATATTTTAGTATAATGTGTATAACTATCTGAAGAAAAACATATGTTAAAATCGCACTTGAGCAGACCTGCGCTCTATACTTCCGAATGCAAAATATAGAGCAAAAATGAGAAAATCTTCATTTGTTTGCAAATTTGCGGGAATTGGGCCATTTAGGTGACGTCATAGATACACAGCGAAAGAGTGATGATGACTAAAATCATTATTATAGTTATAGGCATCCTCTATACAGTAATTTGTGAAGATTTTATTTTTATACGATACTATTTAAAAATTGGTTGAAATCGGGGGCAGATATTTGACCATACCGCACATAGTCCTTTCCTTGCAAGTTATTGTGGGGTCTTTACATTTCTTGAGGCCAATTTTTGTAGACTCATTTTGTCACAGGTTCATGAAGACGTAACTTCTTGGATTAAGAATATGATCAGTGAATTAATACATGTACCATATTTCACAATTGTTGAGGGTGTTATTTTCTTTGGTGGGGGACCCACAAAATGAACAAAAATTGAGCCACCAGGAATTCTAATGATTCAATCCCATACATGTATTTTGGCATAATCACCGCTTTCAATGAGGGACAACAGAAGACAATTTATCCCCATTTTAAAGATCAGAATTTGTCGCTTCAGATTCCGTATCTGGCAAAATAACTTATTTTCAAATAGATAAATTACAATTAAAACCCTGCATAATGGTTTGATCTCTGATGACATGCACCAATATACATGGTAGGAAAATGTGCATATGCTGGCAAATACAAGAAATAACAGTATTTCAAAGTAACACCAACCAAATTTCTTGCAATCAGACCTACCTGCAGACCAGAGTTTCAACATCTTGTCCCAGGAACCACTGACAAACTGAAATAAACACACTGATAAGTTTCCTCTTTGAAATAAGGCCAAAAAAATTATTCAATGTGGTATCATTTGGCACAATGAGGATCGAGGTTTATGAGAAACTAATAATTTTTTTTCAGCTTAATACTCTGATGAATTATGTTAGAAAAGATTAAATTACAAATTGATAATATAAAGGAATGTATAGGGAAATGACAAAATCATACTTCAGACGATCTCCTGTCAGACAAATGATGTACATTTACATTGGCAAAGAAATATATGGCATTTTGAAACAAGTACAAATTTTTAATCTACGATTCAAGTTCTTCATATCAGAATGCTAGGCTACTTTTAAACTTAATTCTAGCTACTCAATCTACCACAACGAGGATAACTCTCCTACCACTCACTTTATCTCTTTCCTCATTAATGGCAATGCAATCCACACTCCCCGCGTGGCCTCGACATGCATGGACACACTCCACTGAATTCTCCTCCCTGTGCCAATCCCAGATCAATATGGTCTGGTCGTGTGACCCAGAGATGAATCTGCAAGTTGGTCCACCATCTTAAATGAAGAAATCAATCAATTACCAAAATCAATGTCAACAATGCCAACAGTGTGTTACAAATTTGTCACATCAAATTAATCAGAGGTAAGACTTGACAACCAACTTAAGTTTGCACATAATAGCAGCTAGGTCCAATGTCTTAGATAAATAAATCCAATAATCAATTCAAGATGCATATCATAATCAAAATGATAATTAATTTTGCAATGACATAATGATGATGTATGGTATTCAAAGGTCAGAGGTCAAACTACTCAAAGGTCAAAAGCCAGAGGTTAGACAACAAAAGGCCTTAATGTATTATTGGACATGTGAATCAAAATTCTGAATTGGTATTTAGCCTTTAGGAACTTACCTCCACTGAGCCATTTGACACACTTGACTGGAGCAGAATGACCTGGAATTGTTAGGAGTGGGGCTCCTGTTGTGGTCCATATTCTTACTGTGTTGTCATAGCTACCAGACAAAATGCTGAAATAGTTCAAAACTTGTATGAGGACAGCAGATCTTATAAATGCAACTTGTATCAAGTACAGCTTATTTGATTAATACAGTAAAACATGCTTATAACAAAGTCCCAGGGATGGGCAATTTTACTAAGCGTAACTCGTAATATCTGTCAAGTTTACAACATGTAATAAAGTCCTGGGGAATGAAAATCTTTGTGCTGCAGGCATCAATTCATTATAAGCATGTTCGCTATAACAGTGTTTTACTGTACCAAGTAAATTTTGTGATGTTTATATATATATATCAAGCAAAATTTGAGCACCATGTACTTGTTTGAAACCTTTCACCTATCGTTGTATGTAGCTTAAAGTTGTATATGGGTCATGATCAAACATATAAGAGGAGACACTGCAGGCGTTTAACACTCTTTGAACCAAAGTACTGTAAGTGATAAAGGCCTACCATTCCTTGCATCCCTGTAAACAGCTGACCCAGTCATCATGCAGGAGAGAATCCTCTGGTTTGGGGGCTGGTTGTCTTTCAACAAATTCTATCTCTACTATATCTTCCTGAAAACAGTGAAACCAGTTTGCATCAATCTGAGCGAAATTATGCTTGAATTATAACACATATAATGCATACAGAGAGACAGAGAGTCAGACATAGAGAGAAAGAAAATGAAAGATAGATTTATGAGACATAACTTACTGAGGATACTCCTCTGTTTTCAAGGTGTTTATCGAGCGGTACTCGCAAAAACTCTCCATCCAACAGGAAATCAAACTCAATGCCAGCATCCACAGAATCATCACTTCCTGCACATAATAAAATTTTAAAATGAAAATGATTTAAATTTTTTTAATATCATTAACACATGATTAAAAAGACTTTCAGATTGATCACTTAAAAAATCAAGGCTCAATTGACAATAATGTTAATCATCTTAACCATGAAAAAACAGTTTGATCAATTGCAATTTAACAAATGTAAGAAGTAAATCAAATATAAATTTATGTTTGGTATGATATTTCTGCTTTAAAAAAAAATTGAACTGCAAATACTGAGATGGTGCTATTACATAAACACATATAAATCTTCAATGTGAACTTCCTTTCGAAGAGGCTTGGCGATTACATGTTAAATCCCATTTTTTTTGGTATCGGGAGTGCTCTATCAAAACAGGCTTAACAACAGTGGTTGGACTGTGGTTCTAGCGTCTTTTTTTTACTGTCTTGGTTTGTTTGACAGTTGAGTGGGTATCTTTAAAAATGTCTTAGCCTTGAATTAACACGAGCTTGTTTACATAGGACTGTGTACCTTTTAAGATCTGGTTGATCAGTGAACTGAGCTCTGAGGTTCCCACCGCAGCTGGAACAGAGTATGGTGTGTCTGGTATGGAGTATCTGAAAGGCAGAAATATCATGTCATTCACACCAGCACTTGATGTGTGGATATTTCCCCCATTAACATTTCTATGACACTTCTTTGTTTGAGATTTGTGAAAATAATTTTCTGATAGGTTTAGCAATGTAAAAAAAAAGAAGGAAGAGTCGGTATCAACATCTTTGTTGTTGTTATGTTGCGATCATGCGATATCAACATTTGAAACTTTTAAATTTTGGAGAAATAACTGAAAGCAATGCGTTATGCGGTTTTTTCTTAAAATCAGAATAGTAAGATGAATTCAATAATTCATCAATTGTTTGAGAACATACACAAAGTTTAAATGTGGTTTGATAAGGCAAGAAAGTTGTTTTCGGCAGCAATTTGCATCTAATTTCATGAAGTATGTGCAACTGAAATGATTCATTGATAGTAAGCCCTATGTCTAGTGCATATTTAAGAAAAAGAAGGCTTTTCATGTCTCAGGAAACACAAATACAACATTCAAGTAAAAAACATACTGGGATTGTTTGGTGAAAAATTTCGCTTGCACGTGTGGTGTATTTTCGTCAGCCATCGTCGTGTTAAATGTTTACCTCCAAATATTGAAGAGCTGGGGTTGCTAGTCAGATCGCCCCATAGCCAAATCGTCATATGCATAAACGGCATTGGATATATAATTTTTTTTAAAATGTCATTTTAACGATTATTCTGGTTATAGTGGTTGTAATAAGAAGAACATTGTTTTTAAAGTTTACTTTTTATAATGGACATTAAATACACTTTTATTTAAACAATAAAATGCTTTCTTTGGTGATTCATTCGGGATATGAAGGTAGCGACATTGCAGAAAAAATACACAACCCGCGTTAGCGGGTTATGTAAATTTTCTCTGCAATAATCGCTACCTTCATAACCCGCATGAATCATCAAAGAAAGCATTTTATTGTTTATATTAACATCTCTCTTTAACAAATCAATAATTTGATTTTGGAAAGTAAGAAAAATTCGCTAAATTACTGTTAATGTACGTAAGTAGGTTAGCTAAAAGGAACAGCCTAATCGTCTCCTGTGAGACTGAGAGTCTGGCATCATCATGATTATTTCGTGCAGTCCGTGATATTTTGTAGCTAGCTGTAGGGTTGGACCAATCGATAAACAGGGCGTGTCAATTTCAGACCTGTCAATTTCTACTCAAGTTTCAGCCGCTGTATATTTCGACCAATCGATGAACGGGGCATGTAGATTTCAGTCTGCCTGTTTCTATAGAGCTATGAATTAAATATAAGTTTTCGTAAGAAATAGAGGGAATAATACTTTGTAGAAGTAAATATAACGTGATTGAAACAGATGTTTTCAGTAAATGTTTTTACCTGTAATGCAATACACAGAAATACACTTGATACTATTAAAGGATTACTAATATTTAATTTTAATCATTTTTGTCTTCGGGAACAAATAGTAATTAATGGATTCCACTATCCAACAACCTAACCCCTTGTGGTTACTCTAGCCTATGTATGTATTGTTACTACATTAAGATAACAATCAGTGCAATCACGTGACACAAAACAACATTGTTTGCAAAGATCTCGCTCATGTATAGCCGGAAAAGGCCGAGCAATTAAGTTTTCCGACTACATGTACTTCGAACATGTTTATATTCTGTTAATTGTGTTATGGTGGAAAACCCCATTTAACATTCGCATGTGAACAACAATTGTCGCCAAGGTAAAATTATTTAGAAAAGCTATGCTTTTTATCATATATAATGAAAATACAAGTATTTGTAAATTGTTTAAGTATATAGATTATCTCATTACTGAGATTCGACATTGTTTTACAAAAACGTACAAAGAGAGAGAGATTGGGGGGGGGGGGTTGTATTGATTTATAGAATATAATCATATATCTATATAGATAAGGTGATAATTAATATAATTTATTTTCCCATATATTTGAGTACCAATATGACGACACAGTTACCAAACTACGGATAAAAGGAACCAATGACTTCATTTAATGCCATGTCCGATAAATGCTTTCTGTAAGTGGTATATGGTAAAAAAAAAAAGATCAACATAATACTATTGACAGATGACAACGCTTAAAACCTTTCCAGAGAAAACGGCTATCGATTTGATAAATTAGGCAAGAATAGATTTATAAATGTAAATGCAACAAACCAGAATTTGTGATATTGTATTTTAAATTTTATCTTTTGAAATTCTTAAGGTATATATGAAAGTATTATACACAACTCGAAATCAAATACCAGTATTCAGTTTAAATGTACCGAATTTGTAAGATGCATGTCCTGTTTGTTTTAAGATAATTATAGAGCTTTTGCATGGAAATAGGACTTGTAATTTTGTAAATACTAACTAGATATGACCAATATGACAGACCCTTTAGCATCAAAAATAATAATCATGAATTCGAAGTGAAATGGCATGAAGCTATATAAAAACTCTTCTGATGAAGAGTTTAATCGTAAGCTGACTAATGATGGTGTATTAGAACTATCTCTCGGGGTTGTCTCACCACGTTCTATTTTCTCCGCTAAATACTTGGAAAGGCAGACAGGCACTCAGCCAATCCCCCACCCCCATTGCTATATATATACAATAAACAAAACAATATAAATTATGTATAATACTACATTCAATTTATTATGCATAGATAATAAAAAAAGCATTGACCATAGATTCGCAGGTTCAATATCGCATCAATCCAAACCCCGTGAAAAAATAAAGAATAAAAAAAATTTCAACAAGTACATTCAGATGGTTAGCCAACCTTTGTACACAAGATTGTGAATGACTGGACAATAAACTCGGGGTTATTTTGCATTCAGTTAAAAACAAGGTGACTTATACTGTAGATTCCTTATTTAACACGAGTACTTAATTCTGCGGTTCAACGATTTACCATCATATCGCGAAAACATAAATTGGCGAATGCCGAAATTTTATCTTACTTTCATGTTGTTTACATGTGTCCCAAAATTAAAAGCGAGATTTAAAAATTCGCGAGACGGGCTTCTCGCGATTTTACGCGGATATTAATTACTCGCGTTTAATTAGGAATTTACAGTAACTACCGTACGTAGGTCCCATATGTGTTTTGGTTTATTCACGGCATGGTGGAAAACCAACTGAATAATCTCCTAATGATTCAGTTATAGTGGTGTTTTTTTTTTTTAAATTTTTACAATGATTTGGTATTCTAACTGCTAAACGACAAATAATGAATAGTACAAGTAAAAGTAGGAATTTTGAATTCCATAGAAGGGGACTTTACGTATGCTCTGTGAACGACGAAGTTCTTTTGAAGTCAAATCTTCAGGTCTGGAATGTACTCTGTCATCCACATTGATATCGGCAGGTGCACTATGCTACCTTATTTGCACTTTAAGCATCGATGATTAAACATTTCTATGCATCGGTTGAGTTTTATGATGCACTTATCATGAAAGATGCACTAACAGTTCGTCAAATAAAAAAACAAAAAAGTTACGGACGATTGACTTTTTGAATAAAACTGAACGCCAAAAGGTAAAATAGTTTGCACATACACCATCAATAATGTTTAGTTTCTGACTTGCAGTTATAGGAAGAAATAAATTAAAATTCTGCAAATGTGGCATAAATGTACGTACATCATGGTTTTATGTAATATGATAGAGCCGCCAACTCACCCTCTCGCGTTCGGAATTTGAATGATGTAGCATTCTATATTTGTATCAATAAACCATAGTCACTATGGTTTATTGATACAAATATAGAAAGGCATAGTGATACCAAAGGTGCTAAAAAGCAATAAAATTCCAAAATTATGAAAAAAATATTACTCTCCATCGATGAGAACAGATTTGCCAGACCTAATATTTGGACAATATTGATAAAGCATCAAGTGCGTAGTTCGTACATTTAAAAAGACAAGTGATTATTGGGCTACACAGCGAAGCATGACTATACGGTCCGTCACATAAACGAAATCCTTACCATCTGTTTTAAATTTGCTGAAAAATACAAATTAAAAATCATCTCACCAAGGGTAAGACGTTTTCTTGTTCACTGCGTATATAAAGTAGTAAAGGTTAAAGATTTGATTACTTTCAATTATGCTGGGTTTTTTTCCTCTAATAGAAACCAATGCAGTCTAATCAGCTAGGTTTATGATAAAACTTAACAATTTTGGAAAAAAACGCTTAGACGCACGGTTTTCCTAATGATCAAAATTTTGCTATATTTTTTTGTTGTTATTGAAACCTATGTTGGCATATTTCTGCCCCCTTAGTTCAAAATAAACTATGTCAACATGCTAGAAAATTATGTCAACATGCAAAATAATTATTATGGTGGCATATCTCTGCCCCTTTTCTATAAGTTATTTTTCTATCAAATTTGTCGACATGCAAGATAAATATGTTGACATGAAATCAGATAAGAATTATAAAAAATCTCAAAAAATCTCAAATATCGCCCACATGTGACATCCAAGATGCTAAATGCTATTTTTGTCGACATGCAACTTAGTTATGTTCACATGCTACTTATTTAAGTCGACATGCATAAATATGTTGACATGCAACTTATAAGTTGCATGTTGCATTCGCTTATGCATAAGACGCATGTTCACATAAGTCGCATATAGTCATAATTGCATAGAGGGGCAGAAATATGCCCCCATAGAAACCATATTTTATTGTGGAAAAACAATTTATGTCATGGCTGCTTTAAACAAAGAACCTCACAATAACCTAACCCCAACTAAAAATAAATAATAAAAGAAATTTAAACTCCACTGTCTCTTTGCAGTTTTAACTTAGCAAACTTTTACACAATATTGTGATTCTGATTGAATAAGAAACCCATTTTTTCATTTGATTTTTAAAAAATTATGTTACTTAAAATACCACAGGATTCGTTTTTTTTTATGTTTATTTACTGTATGGTGGGAAACCATCTATTTTGAATAATCCCTAGATTATTTATTTACCTTAACAGTGGTCTTTTTCCAATTTTTTACAATGATTTTGAGATTTATATTTCCAGTTAATGACAACGACAAAATCATGAATAGTCTGTGCAAATTAAAGTAGGTACATGTATCTTGAATATAGAAGTGGACTATACATAACTATTTTCTGTGTACTACGAAGCTCATATTGGTAAAAACAGACCCAAAGTTCTACCGCGAAACGTTAGGCCACACCAATTTAGACTCCGGGATATATAATGGCATTCAGGTATGTAAGTTGAAATCACATCGCTAAGGACCAGGCAGACATGTTAATCCACTCTGGATCCTCTCGTGGCATCTCAACCCTAAAACAATATAACAGAGTCACTGTCTCTTGTTTCTATGTTTTCCAACGAAGATGATTAAACATGTTAAACACTGTTAAACACTGTTAAAGACAACGCCCTTTTTTTAATGGGCGTCATATAAAAACCCAGATTATATAATTCTTTAGCGTCTATATGTCCATTATCGATCATGTACTGCGGATTGGCACAACATGCTTCATGAGAGGCTTGTATCGTTAATGTTTATTTCAGGTAAGTGTACATATGCATGATAATCTGAAGAGAAGCTTGCTCTTCCTCCTCTGTAATAATATTTTAAGTTATCTGAATAATTTGAAGGCAAATATCATAGATGCAGATTTTATGTTTGGTTTGGCTATTATTGATTACCTGCTACCTTCTACAGTATTTCCATTTAACACTTGCGAATAATCTTATGGCGTGAGTAGCATTATATACAGTTTGGCGACTGTTATATAAATATGTTGAGTGTGAGACAGCCGTTCATCTTCAGAGCCTTGTTTTAAGGAAACTAAAATAACTTTGTCACTCTTAATATTTAATTGTCGTTACATGGATAAACCAATAGGCGTATAAATTGATTAAAATGATCATGCAAGCAATGTGTGAAATGTGGATTTCGAATTAGACAACATGAATATAAATTGCTTTTATGTATAGTTTCAGTTAAAAAGATTCAGATGCAATGTGCTTGTTGCAATTTTTAGTCAAAAAAAAATCATCATTTCTTGCCATGTTATTTACAACGTAAAATGGCTTTTTCAGCTTGTAGATGTTCATTGCGATCGATTTTTTTTTCGCTGCATGGCTTGTGTATTTACATGTATAATATAGGTTGGTAAAGATCATACGTGTATTCCGCAAAAGGGGTAAAGTTTTAGATTGATATTATTTTGTGACCAGGATCATGAAGGACCTAGCTTTGACTTTTGTCAAAATTTCATTCATTCACTTAATTCTTATACTTATGCTCACTCCTACTAGGCACCTGATCCTACCTCTATCAATTTGGAGGTCCGTGTTGCCCTGCTTTGAATGTGTATTTCGTTTCATGGATTTTTGAGATGGTTCACGGGTTGTTCTTGTCATTTTTTCATTATATACATCATAGATCGACAAGGAAATGTATAGATACCGGGGGTATCAACAAAGTAGAGGAAAATCGGGTATTTCTCAACATGATTAAGCATAATTGCTGTGTTCAAATACTTCAATTCTAAAAGTCTATAACAGCTACATGATCCTTGGGCCTAATGTAAAATTGTTTAAGTAACAGAGTAGCAAATTTGTATTTTGGAAGGACAAATTAAATCCATTTCTCTAATGACTCTGCCACGATGTATATTGATTCCAAGACATTTCTCAAGATAAAAATGTGTAGAATAAGTGATTTAACTATTTAATTTGAGGTGGCCTTAAACGCTTTTACCCATGAAAAGCATTCGTTATCCAAATGTTATATGTTGGCTTCTTAATCTTTACATCTTATAATATCGTTCAACGTCGACGTCAATCTGTATATACGGGAACTTTTTTCTGTGAAACAACTGGGACCAATTACAACTTCAACCAAACTTTTACACATCATACCTTGATATGGTTTTTTTTTATAGTGCCTTGTTTAATTGTATTTTATCATTTGAACGATCAATTAATTGTTTTCTCTTTTGAAACATATGAAGTGGACAAATACCAATATAAGCATATTTTTTACAATTAGGAAATATAGAAGGGATCGTTAAAAACAGCATTTTTCACAAAAAACCCCACTTTCTAGATTTAATTACTTGATAGGAAAGCATCCTGAGATAACTGGTATGAAAGCATCTTGAGATAACTAATATGAAAGCATCCTGAGATAACTAATATGAAAGCATCCTGAGATAACGACTATGAAAGCATCCTGAGATAACTAATATGAAAGCACCCTGAGATAACTAATATGAAAGCATCCTGAGATAGCATAGATATTACTAAATACACATAATTTCTATACAATTAATAAATGCGACAATCGAACTGTTATTAAGATCATGAAAAAGCAAAGAACGGCTATACTTACAGTTAAAAGTTTTATATTAGAAAATACATGAACGTGTTTTGAATGTTGCTTTGTAGAATAATTATACCTTTCCTTTTCTATGGTTAAAGTGAAATTGGAAACCTTAATATATAAATATCGATGAAAAAAAAATTAATATTAAGGTAGCTCGCGGGTTTACCTGCTTGTGAGAAAACCTACCTCGAAAATTTGTCCACGTGATGCATAGGTTTTATAGTTTTATTTCTAAAATTTATTTAAGATTCGTCTGCGCGGTAATAATGTTATCGTGTTTCAAATACAGTGTCATTAATAAAATCCAGCAACGCTATTTCAATGAAATATATAGTAAAATGCACATTTTAACTGAGAAACGCATTACAAAACTATGCTCCAAACTTTTAAACGATTCAGACGAAATTAATCATACTCAACACAAAAACAGAGGAGATAATTATGAATCAATTCATAAAAAAATATCAGTATGTGTTCTCGGCCAATTTTTGGCAAAAAAACTTTAAAGATTTAAAAGATTTCTCAAAACCTTATATTTTCATTACGACGTTAGCCTTACGTCATCATTTCCTTACTTCTTAGAACACCAAAATTAAAATGCATTTATTGACAAGACTAGCTGTTTAACACATTTTAGAACATGTAAATGCTCATTAGACATTATTGTGAATGTATTCAAATGCAACTAATGTAAGGCTGTAAAGATACAGAATATTGCTATTTTTGTTTTTATGAAACTCTGTGTCAATCAATGCAAAAATGAAATGCCAGGCAACTACTGACATTATAAGTAAGTAATTGAATAAAACAGTTATCTCAAGCCAAAAGAAATCTAAGAATTTAATCGGTAGTACAGATTACGGAAGTTATAATTGTAAAAAAAAAAAAGCGAAGTTAATGCATACAGTCTATTTAAAAAACACGACTTTAAATGGAAGAGTACTAACGCACATCCATTCTTTATCTTTATAGAACAAAATGTGACAATGTATGTGACATCTTTAAATTTTCAGCACTTGATATTAATATGTTTTACGGTGTGACCGTTGGGGCGAGCGCAGAAGGAGCCACACATCTGTCATCATTGTTAAATGCAACCCGTGGACTTAACCAAACCAAAAAACTTTGGCTTTGTCTCGAAAACTTTTACCACCGCAAGGAACCGGAAGATATCAAACTTTTATTCCAATGGTCCTTTCCTAGGCTTAAATACACTTAAACAAAAAACTATAGCTACCACTGAGCATTAATAAAATGTTAAACAGACTTATTAAAATATTTTGATAAACACAAAGCCGTTTTTTTTATCTCTTCTTTACCTTTTAATAATGATCATTGAAATCAATAAATTGTGTGTCTGTGTTATATCTCATTTTGTTCCTTGTTGTTACCGGTGTTTTAATTATTTTCCTCTGAGACATCAATTTTGTTTTTAATCTTTTCAATTTTTGTACGCTATATAAGCGTTGTAGACATATGTGCCCTCCCCCATTTTTAGTGTGTGATATCCAATATTATTGAAAGGTTTGACCACATATGCAAGCCAACTATAACAAATACATGTTGATATTTTAACAGTTTAAATTTTTTTCTTTTATTCATTCATTACAAAATGACGTGGCTACACGTAGATCTAATAACGATTAGACTTTTCTTTTTTGATAATTTTTGTCACCTACCTAACGTATAACAATGATTGGATCAGCATGGAAATTGCATATGTATTTACTGAGCAAAAAAAATCATCAAAACAAAACTAATCAGCCGCCGTTAATAGCGAGCATAGTATCAGTATTAACGGTGACTCCCTACTGAGTACTTCCTACACGTTACATTCAGTACAGATGCTTGATCCACCTCTAAATGTAACGCGGGAATATTAAACGCGAGATCACTGTGACGTCATACTTAACGTTTTGCGCTCGACAGTTTTCGTAAATTGTCGGACAAATTCGGGGAAAGAAATGACGTCATAGGTACAGTTTTTTACGTAAGCATATGTGTTGTTTACTTTAATGTTTTTTAAAAGGATTTTTTATTGTTAAATGAAAATGATGTATGCGATTTACAGGTAAGAATTTTCCTTAGAAACGCTTCCTCTTCAGCCATGTTGCTATGCACCGCAAAGGATCACTGGGATAGTAGAACGTTTTCACGTGGCCTCATAAAATTTTCTTTGAACAATGTGCAGATTTCAACTCGAATTTCCTCCGTTCGTACACGTTGTCTATGGAGCTCGCTACGCGAGCGGCGCTTCGCGCCGCCTCGCTGCGCTCGCTATAAATCTTTGTATAAACAGTCATAAACCGCATTTAAGCTTTTTAAGATATTTTCTTTTATAATTCTAAATATCTCATTTGTCATTTTAAAAAAAAATTATAAGTTTACTATGACGGTCAACTCTTTACGTCGATTCCTATTGTGACGTCAGCAAACCCGCGAGCTACGTTAAATCACTGTTTTAACATTTTCAAATTGTACAATATTTTGGTATGAAATAACTTAAAATTTATTTTTAGAATAAGAAAGGTTACTAATTGTAAGGAGCTCAATGGTATACTTGCATATAAAACTGTAGAAGTTAACAGACAGACAAGCAGGCAAACGAAGAGCGACCAGTAAAAAATCTACTGTTAAGGGGAATACAAGGGTACTTATATGAAACTTAAAATATAGTATTAAAAACGTTTTATACTTGGATCACTGTCTATAGTCATGGCAATATAGCTCTCATGTTGCGAAAACAAACATATATAAGAATTTTCGACACATACTGTACGTTCAAATTGTATGATATATGTTAAATATATGGTCCCAAGGTTTAGTCTATTTTATATCTTTACTTTCATTGGTTTAGTTGTTTTCAAAGATTATATTCTTCATGTATACATGTAAACTTTACTTTTAAGATTTTTGATGTTGACAAAAATATGATTGTATATATGCTTTAAGAAATAAAACCAGTAAAAAGCTTCATTTCCTAAAATTATATTACATGTCAATTGCTGTTCAATTCAATGAATGAAATGATTAATGTTGTAAATTTTCCTGTTTTTATTCAATACTGAAGCTTTTTTCTTACTTAGAATAAGCAAATTCCTAATGAATTATACAGTATTAAAGTAATGATATAATACAATGAAAGGATGATATATAGTAAACTACATTGATGAATTTACAGCAAATATTTGCCTTTGAAATGAGTATCATGCTAATCTATTGGTGTAACGCATTTTTCTTGATGTGGGGAAAATTCATATATAAAACCTTAAGAACAATTAGGTCAAGACCATTAAGGATTTATTTCTTGTTTTTAAGTATTGCAGTAAAATAAAACAGTTTAACCATTTGCTAACACGACCAGACGTTTTGCCTGACCTACATGATTAAAAAAGTCAGCCATTGTCAACTTTATGTTAGTTTAAAGGTCTTCACATGTGTCATTTAACCCTGGGTATGCCATTCCGTAACTTCGTCCACGTCCAGTTCAGCGACACAGTTCACAGTTGACAGGATCTCAAAGTTTAATATGGGCTTAACTTCCCGAGTGTGTACTTTATTTACAGATTCAATGGACTCGCTCTTGACGTGTTTTCCTAACATACCTTGTGAGGTGTTTAGAATGATTATATAACCCTCATCACTCAGGTATGATTACGTCATACCCATTCACAAATGAATGCTTATATCAATTTTATAATCAATAGAGAGTTGTTACTTCTAATACGAGAAGAATGATTTGGTACAGTACATAACAAAGATACTTTAATTCATACATGGTAAACTGCCAGCAGCCATCGCTTTGTTTTGGTATAATAGTATTGATACCAAAAGATCTTTTCCTCAATTAGGTTGACTTTGGAAGCACGTTGCTGGTGAAACATGGCAGGATATCACAATAATTCAACCTATGAAGCAGAGGAACATGGTATGTAATATAACTTAAATTACAAGTTGAATTGACCGATTCGATGACTATAAGTGTAATGGCAGGGGTGCAAATGATTAAAAGGCAATTAAGATGAATATGAAGAAGAAATACAAGATTTTAATACTAGTATATTTATAGAATTTCTCTCAGTTTGATAATTTATGCAGAATAAAGTAATCATGACATCAGAAGGTAATTATTCGGTAATTATTATAACTGAAATAATAAATTTTCTATTTGAATTAAAAATGACATCTTGTGAAATCGGCATATTTTGATTTACTTTGGATTTTAGAAAGAATATCGTAAATGATAAATTATTCTTAAATTATATATAAAATCAATCCTTTCACAAATAACTGTTATTAATAGAAATAATATATAGAAATATTACATTCCTTCTCTATTTTTCGTTCAATCATTTGTATCGTACAAATGTGACATGACAACATTTATTAATATTTTATACAGATAGCGTCAGTCAAAACGGCAAGAACAGCAAACAAACTCAAAGTACCTGTATTCCGAAATGGCAACAGGTGACATTGTCATGGCATAACATCACAGTAACTACATCAAAAAGTACTATATGCAGAACGAGAAAAGTAGCTTGCAGCAAAACTATTCTTAAAAATGGTGAGCTTATACATGTAAATATTTTTATGAGTTTATGTTTTACCTTATATATTAAAGGGACTTGGACACGACTTGACTTAAACTTTTCAAATTTTATTTTTCCATTTTCAATGTTTATACTGATAAATATAAAAGTTTACAAATTTATGCTATGTCAAAATTTGAAAATCAGATTATAAGCAAGATACAGAGTTCATAATTCTTTGTTTTCTAAGCAAAGCTCAATATTGTCATTTTTTACGTATGTGTTGTATTGGTGTAAGTTTCAATCAAATGTATCTTTCTTTTGTTGATAATAGTATTTATGAAGATATTAAATTAGTTTGATTTGTTTTTTACATGTCATTTTGTCTAAGAATTGGTAATTTTCTACATTACATTTTTTGTAAAACAACTATAAGTCTCGAGCTTTGTTTACATAACAACTATTTAAGACTCGAGCTTTGTTTACATAACAACCAATTCTTACCTTCCTCTGTATCTCGCTTGTAACTTGACTTTAACATTCAATATTTTGGTCAATCATTTAAAATGCACCAGTTAACCATTTTGTACATACAAATTAAAAATAAAATTTTTGATCTTAAATCGTGTCCAAGTCCCTGTAACAACATTCGGTTTTTGGATAAATACATGTAATTGTGAATGGGCAGTGAAACAACCCTAAAATATAGTAAAATGATGTTCTCAAAAAGGCTTGCACAATGGAACCATGATTAAGCTGACACTAAACATACTTTTGGCCTTTTCCTATATTTTTTGAATTTCTGTAAAGAAAATTATGTCTCAAAATACTGCGATTCAACATACTTACATGTAATTTACAATGAATGCAAAATAAATATCCCTTTGGTAATTACCAGAATAAAACCTGTATAAAATTTGACCCAACCATATATCTGTTTTTAAGTATGCCATATATTTTGTACAAGCTATTGTTCATTACATGAAGAAAGGTAATGTTTTTGTTGACATGCTCAATTATAAAAATGCGCATGATGAATCCCCAAATTTGATATTAATTTACATAATTATACAACTATGAAGTCCACGCCATAGTATTGATATCATATAACATTAATGCATATTTCTGCACATATCTCAAATACAGAAATTACCAATATTCAATGGTAATAATGTATAACTACAAAAAATATTAATAAAGTTGGTAATACATCTTCGTATATATGTCCATTTGTAATCGTCCTAATAAAAATAGAGTAAATTAGCATATATGCCAACAAGCGTTTGTAATAAATTTCATTATTTAAATTGAATTAATTGGTTTAAATGTTTGATTGTGGAGACTTTCCTGGACTTCTTTACATAAATATGGTTGATTCAGAAATGATTTATCATCATGTTTTACAGTTAGTGGTAATGTGAGGCCAGGACGATTGGTAGCAATTATGGGAGCAAGGTAGATTACTAGTACACACTTTAAAACCTTTTTGTTAAAAGAGATGAATATAATTCTATTTCCTTGTAATTTTGTGTAAAAGCTGTATTAGCTTTCCCCTTATATTTTGCTTGTAGTTTATATATCTTTTTATAACTAGATTATCTCAAAAATGGATATATATATATATATATATATATATATATATATATATATATATATATATATATATATATATGATTTTTTATTAATTTATTTCTTCTAAATACTTTAAAATCTGTTACGTTTGTTTACTTCATTAGCGGTGCTGGAAAAACGTCCCTAATTAATGTCCTAACTTTCCGCAACATTCGATCTCTTGTCGTTTCTGGAGATATAAAAATTAATGATAGAGTTGTGAACAGAGATCAAATGAACGACGTATCCGCCTACCTACAACAGGAAGATCTTTTCCTAGGAACAATGACTGTTAGAGAACACCTTCTATTTAAGGTACAATGCTCTCTCTCTGTGCAAAAAATCAATATCACCATTATGAATAAAAGATCTTTCATCTTGCTTTGTCTTTGTTTCTTAAAAGAGTATCTTTTTCAAACATATTTTCTTTTCAAGATATGAAAAGGTGAAAAGTTATCAAAATGCTGAGGTGTTGATTTCTATCATCATACATAATTAACAAAAGGGTGTTGAAAACATTGCAGGACAAAATGCTAAGATTAATCCACACTTGCTTATAATATAAAGAATATTCTCTCACAGTATTCTGTAAACATGATATTGACCATATAGTTTGCTAGTAGGTAAAAACTCAATTTGATAAAAATGACTGACTTCAAAAAGCATATTGGATTGACTATACAAATAATTTTTGTTCAACTTTCTGTATATTTTCGGGTTTAAATCTCCACTTTCGCATTATCGCCATCATCATTGACAGTTGAGTTTACTTTTCTTTATCACCGAATTTGTTTTTTTTTTTATCAAATGCAGGCGTCATTGCAAATGAACATGGATAGCAGGACAAGAGAAAGAAAAGTCGATCAAGTCATGACGGAGGTAAAAAAGTTCCACATCTAATGCTAAAGAGTATACTAAGTTACTAAGTGTTCAACGAATATACTCGTAGAACATACTTTGCATGTTCAATGCATTTATTTGATTGTGAATAGAAAGACCAATTGAGCAATTAGGTCTGTGTCCATAATTCTTACATTGGCTTTCTTAATTTACGAAAAGAATGATCTGACGAAACGTTAAACTGCAGTCGATATATGGCTTGGGTCTCTACATACTATATGTATTACAAGAAATATTAATAAACTTTGCAATACATTTACCCCGTTTCCCCCGTATGCATTGCCAATATTAGAGTGTTCAATTCCTACCTTTCATTATTCATAGCTCGGGCTGTCCAAGTGTGCCGACTCTGTCATTGATCGACCGTACTCAAATCAAAGAATTTCAGGAGGGGAAAGAAAACGTCTCTCATTTGCCTCTGAGGTAGACCGTCAATTTCCATCTTATTTTCTTTATCAATTGCTTTGCATGCAAATGCATCTTATTTTTATTTATATTCTCCGCCTGATATCTAAATATTTACTTAGTTATATCTTGGTAAAAAGAATTTCATTCTCGAGGCTTTTTGTCTATGGTTATTGAAAGAATTCATCGGAATAAGATAGCAAACGTCTCACACATGTACTAACAATATTAAAGCTTACCTGAACCATTGCTATTACTATTTAAGCTCCTGATGAATCCCCCTCTGATGTTTTGTGATGAGCCTACTTCCGGTCTAGATTCCTTCATGGCATCAAGCGTCATCCAGTGCTTGAAAATGCTGGTGCATAAAGGTCACACCGTTCTTTGTACAATTCACCAACCGTCGTCAGAAGTGTTTTCCCTCTTTGACGAGTATGTAGACGGAAGAAAATAAACTGTCAAAAACATTATGATTCAAAATTCCATGAGACAATTTTCATGTGTTTTCCAGATCATTACCGTTCGTAAATAAAAAAAAATATTTGATTTGGAAAGGAAACAATTTTAATGGTTTTATTTATGAAACTAACAATAGAAATACAATATAATTATTTTTGTTACCATAGTACTTAATATTAAAATAAATATAAATTTCTTGTTTTAATTCAAAAGAATATATCTTCTGGCTGAGGGAAATTGTGTATTCACCGGCTATACGATGTATGCATTAGACTTTTTCAAAAGGTAAAAACTATCATTTTCGAAATTATTTTCCTTTCTTCTGGCTACATTATCATTTCTGAATATCATTTGGTTAAATAGCAATTCAATAAAAATTAAATCAATATCATAACAGATAACCAAAAATACTGAATATGATAACTGTTGCTGACGTATATTAGTTACATGTATATGATCATTCTGATTACAATTCGTTGTGGCTCAATGTCCTGCATTTCCTGCAAACCTCTGAATCATAATTACCAACTTATCACAATGCACAGTTTCATTATTAAATGGACAAATTCATAAAAAAAAATTCCACGAACCTTGGAAAAACTAAGAATCTACCAATATTGACCCTTATTATTCTCTTTTTGAATGTTTCACAGAGCAATATGTTATTACAATTTTGCTGAAGAATTGCCCATAGAATATTTAAAAATATATTTGAATGTTTAGATATTGATTAGATATGTTTACTTTATCCTTGTTAAAATGCTTAATCTGAATTTTTTATTGTTCTAAAGCCAAGGTTATCCATGTCCAATCAATTACAATCCTGCAGATCACTTCATTCTAACACTGGCAATGGTTCCTGGACAAGAACAGGCATGTCGCAAAAAAATCAAGGTTAGATGATTAAAATACTGGCAAATTACGAATTAAGAAATGATACAGGTTAGGTTTTTTAATTTTAAAAAGTTAAATGTAAAAACTTAGTGTTGCTTAATATTACATTTTTACTTGGAGATACTGATTTCTTGAATTGCATATACATGTATAAACAAATTCCCTGTAATGATTCTTAAATGCATTTGTTTGTTCATCATAGAGATTGTGTTGGGAGTTTGAAAATAAACAGATGAAAGAAGAGTATGAGAATGGCTCTAATACTTCTTCACATTTAAATGTAAGAATGTGTTAAATTTCTGTTTAAAAGTACTTGCAATACCACCTTAATTACCGATATAAGTACAATTTCATGTATAGATTACTTTTTCAGCAACAAGAATTGCTTCCGAGGTAAGATAATTTAATGACACTTTATAATCTTATCTCTAATTTTCTAATAAATACTTTTCTGTTGCTGTGGTTTCCGTTTCTTCATAATCTTGTTAGGGTACATTAGCTAATTTAATTCCTTGTTTTTACAAATACCTTACCTTGGTTAGAAGAAATTATATGTGGCTAAAACATGTTAAATTATAAGTGAGGAAACAAACCTACATGTATATAATTCAAGAATTGTTTATCAAGATTGTTAGGGATAAGAAAATGATGCAAAAGGCAATTTGGTAAAAGTTTCAAGTTTACCAAATCGATCTAATTAGGAATAAAAAGATATGAATTTAGTTTAGTAATAGTTTTATCCCTTTGTTTCAAGAATGGCTAAAATAAGTGAGAATTATTCGAATTTATTTTGATATACAAGTTAAAAAAATCTTCTAAGGAAAAGAAATGGCAAAATTTGGGAACTAACTGTTTTGAGGATACAACAAATATTCATTGTCACCAGCTACGTCTCTATTAACTAATCCATAAGTACCCAGTTTGAGGGCGTTTGGTCTATAGAAATGCATAGGATCAAATTACTGCAAAAAGGAGACCCTTTGGCGCTAATAAAGACACGGACCCACTTGTGAAATAATACATGTAGGATGTAAACATTTTCATATAATATACCTTTTGGGCAAGACTGCGACTGGGGAGAAATGAGGACTGGATGTCTTATTTTAATGAAGGCTGTAGATTTTCTAAAAATGATATTAAAGTGAGCTTGAGTTTTTTGTTTCTTAGTTTGCAGGGCTATTTTTTCTATATTTTAGATACCAAGCGCCTTGTCTTAAACAGTTTCGCTATCTTTTATGGAGAAGTTGGATCACAAACCTTCGCAATCCTAACCTTTTTATAATCAAACTTATTCAAGCAGTGGTATGTTATTTCAAAATTTGAAAGTCCCAGTCAATCAAATTGGTTGAATTTTTCTAATTTGATAAAACAGTACGCCGATCAAGGTATTGGAGTTAATGGACGTTATTTGTTGCATTGGTTCGAGTAAAAAATGCATATTGTACTATTATCTATTAAATGGTTCTCATGTAGGGGGAAATTATTTCAATAATATAAAAAAGAATTGTTTTATTTAGTGTTAGATTGTCCCGCTACATTATCTCCTAAGGAAAAATCGTTCTCCGTGACAGATGCTTGAAAGAAAATTTCCCAAGTGTGACATCTACTCTACAATATTAGTTAGGTAAACATGGAACTAAATACTTATTTTGTTTTCTTTAGTTGTTTGCTGTTATCCTTGGATTGTTCTACTTAAAGACAGACAACCATTACACACAGGATGACGTCATGAATATTAACGGCTGTATATTCTTTGCTATAGTATCGTTAAGTCTAGATAGCATCTTTCCCATTCTAAACGTAAGTACATTATGCGGATTTTAACTTGATTAACTGATATATTTTTTCATAATAATTTACATATCAGCCCTCCATCAGTTGTGCCTAAAATGTTAATCGTGTTTGGTTGACTCTAAATTAAAGCTTTTCTATTAAAACAACCCCAAAAACAAAAGACTTTATTTTAAATGTTTGGACCACAGAAAACATATTATTATTTAA
The DNA here is from genome assembly GCF_025612915.1 of Magallana angulata. Lineage (NCBI taxonomy): Eukaryota > Metazoa > Mollusca > Bivalvia > Ostreida > Ostreidae > Magallana > Magallana angulata. The sequence goes on from NC_069119.1 coordinate 19,913,498, forward strand.
TTAATTATGGCAATTGATATTATTTTCACTGTTATGTCTCTATGTTATCCACAGGATATCGCCAATCTATCAATTTTCAACGATATTTTTTCCTTTTGTGAAACTTTTGTTTATATATAAAACATAATGCATTTGCCCTAAAAATTGAAAAACAAAAATAAGAGGTAGTCCTGTTGATACACTGTAGCATTCACATTTCATTTGATATTTTGAATTTTAATTTAATTAAAAGGTTTTCCCTAGCGAAGTCCCTATTTTTGTGAGAGAGTATGGAAGTAAATTATACAGAGTAGATATATATTATCTTTCCAAAATCATTGTTGAGGTAAGTGTTAGGTGACTTAAATCTTGAAAAATGCAATGAAAAGTAAATTATCTCATGTAATGACCCTAACAAATCAATCCTTGCTTGCAGATTCCTATTCATGTCATCAACCCGGCTATTTTCATGAGCATATTGTACTGGATGAGTGGTATGTGTCTGTATGCTTGTTATTTCCATGTTCACTCTTTGAATTTCACAATATTAACATAGAGAATGCATCACCCCTCCCCCACCCCCCCCCAAAAAAAAACTGTTATAATAAAAAAACCTACCTGTATACTTTGAATGACTTCTAAAAATATACCAATAGTATATTTAGAATTTTTTAGCAGCCAATCCTTAAATTGATATGTTTCATTAGTTTTCATTCATAATCAAATCTCTTTAGGTTTGGTGTATGACAATGTAGAATTTTGGACAGCAATTGGTATAGCGGTTCTGGTTGCCAATGCTGCAGCAGGATTTGGTAAATACTATATAAGCGTCCCTGTAGTTTTCAACTTTTCAACAAAATAGTAATGTCTTTTTCATAGTTGTTTTGAAAATTACAAAGCAACTTACCTAAATGTGTGTGAAATCAAACAATATGCTTCGATTTCTTCTTTTTTAAAACAAGGTTACGTCATTTCTGCGGGAGCACCTTCCATAACAGCAGCTCTTGCTTTGGCGCCATTGTTACTAATGCCGCTCATGATGAATGGAGGATTCTTTTTAAATAACAGGTATTGGCACCCATAATGAACCCATGTTTAAGAATCGAAAAGTAAAATTTGATCAAAATGAAATATTTGTTACAAAGTAATTGTTCAACAAGGCATCTACCCCGGTAAGTTTTCTACCAAATTTTCTTGAGTGTTGTCATATTCAAATTACTTCTGTTTTTACATGCACTTTGTCCTAACATATAAAAGCAGCGAATAAATATTTAGATATTTTTCAAATTTGAGGAATATCTTTTTTCTTTGAAATACTCCCTTTAGATTAATAGGTTCGATAAATTAAATTTAAAAAAAAAACCCTGCAGAAGCATCTAAAATTTTAAATTTTAACGATATTTGCATGGCAATAATCATGTATTCTGTAATACATATAAATGCATACATATATTGTACTTATAATGCTTATGCTAAATTCCTTGTTATTGAAATTAAAACTATCAAACTATCAAACATTAAAAGAAAGTAATAAAATCAGTTTCATGAATTTTGCAGCTAATTATTCTAATTATCGAACAAAGTTTAACCATTCTACTATGTAACAGCTCACTATATACATTAAATTTTGTGTGAACACTAATTTTTGATAGTGGAAATCGAGTAGAATAAAGGAATAAAGATTCATTCTTTGAGTATTATGAGGTGGTCGGGGCGTGATCAAATCCAAAGAAGCCCGGAAGGCTTTTTGATAGATTTGATCATGCCCCGACCGAAATTATCACCTCATAATATTCGAAGAATGATTCCTTATTACTTATATTTACATAAGTTTCAACCATTCTTTGATTTAATGTTTAAATACAAAAAAGCAAACCCCGCTGGCTCCCCATTTGAAGTTATGGACTGTATAGTACAAAATCGATACGTAGTGTTATCACAGACAAAGACATTCAAACATTTAAATATTTTGTCATATCTTCTTCAATTCCCTTTTTGAAAGGTGACTTGCAATTGTGTAACATTGTTCTCAGAAACGCCAAGAAAGAGGATAAAAGTATGCTGTTATTACAAAACACTTTATACTAGTATAAATCTGTGAAAATTAAACAAATTTTGAACTGTTTGAAATCGACAAAATCTACCAAAATATCATATTCTTACTAAAGCAGAATAAGTCATTCAATACGAATATCCTTTGACTGCATGTTCCATAATGATAACCCATAAATATCAAAACGAGAACATTTGTTAAGGCTTGATTGATAAGCAGACCAAATATAGTGTTCCTTTGCCCTTTAGTTGTTTATTTCCGTGTGAAGATTACAAACATTAACAGCTGTATCGCGTATATTTTAAACCAAGTGACAATAATGGCGATCTGGATTTTTCTATTATCATTCTTTACACAAGCAATTGCAGAGAAAAGGATTTTACTGAACGACCCCGCTTTAGTTCAGTCCCAGGTCCATGCGCTTGAGAGAAAGATGGAGGATGTAGTGTCCAATTTGACTGCCAAATACAACGATCTGAACACAAAATACACTGATCAGTCTGTCGAATACACCGAATTGTCGACTAAATACATCGAATTGTCCACCAAATACACCGAAGTGTCAACTAAATACACCGAGGTGTCAACTAAATACACCGATTTGTCGACAAAATACAGTGATCAGTCTGTCAAACTCACGGATTTGTCAGCAAAATACGCCAACTTTTCAGCTAGATACAACATGTTAACGAACAGCAATGCTTGAGGAATATTCATACGATGGGGACGAACAGTATGCCCTGGACACAACACTGAACTAGTTTATTCAGGGTTTGCTGGGGGTTCTTATGCTGGGCACAGTGGAGCCGCTGCAGAATTTGTTTGCCTTCCACGAGATCCAGACCTCACTACAAAGTTTTCCTCGAGCTATGCATTCATGTATGGATCAGAATACGACTCGACTGAGTTTGGCTACCACAACGGGGATGACCTTCCTTGCAGCGTTTGTCGAAGCTCGGTACAGTCTAGCGTTATGATGATTCCTGGTAAATCATCTTGCTACGGTGGCTGGAGCATGCAGTACAAAGGGGACCTTGTGGCAGGACATTATCTTAACGCAGCCGCATCCCAGTATATATGTATGGACGAGCATCCTGAAACCTTGACTGGAGGGCAGCGTGATGAAAACGGAAAAATGTTTTACCCAGTAAAAGCAGTATGTGGGTCATTAGCCTGTCCACCATATCAGAATGAACGATACCGTTCTTGTGTTGTCTGTACTAAATAAGAATGATACATGTATATTAAAAACACCACAAATGCACATCTGTATTGTGTCGTTTGTCCTCTATAAGTTTTTTTTTGATGTGAAACAGAATGGTCCAAATTAAAACTGGTGCACAGACCATTGGCATTCTTTACCAGTAGAAACGATTCCGCTATTTCTCTGATATCATATATACATTAAAGAATTGAGTTAAAATTAAAAGTATTGGAGAAAACTCGTTAGTTCGTGTTTCTTCTGTAAAACCCTAGACTTTACGAAATTATGAAATATAAAAACATCATGACTTTAACAATGAATATACATGTATGTTCGATGTATACTAGATGATGATTTCTTTTCATGCAAGACAAAACTTATTTGTGTGATGGTCTATATCCAGAAGTTAAAATTTAATCTGCAAAAATAATTAAAAATAACAAAGTTTTTTTTCGTCGAAATGAGGGCAAAGAAATGTAGTTTTGATTACATTTATTTAGCTATTAAGAACTTGGATGAACAAGGTTTATATTATGTTTATGAAGTTATTATATCTATCTGTATATAAGGATACCCTTATACTGTTATGCAGATATGTACACACTGACTAATGAGAAATCTAATAAATTAATTCTAATGTTTTTATCATCATAAATTTAATGAATATTTAAGATATCGGCTTATTCTTTATATGAAGGTAAGAAAAGTTGTCTTTGCACATTGAATAAGTATTATTTTACATTGTGATAGCAATAAATTTGAACAAATAAATCTTAGACAAATCAAGCTTGACAATTATGATACAAGTTATCAATGCATAGAAAAGTTCAACAAAGTCGAGTTTATAATAATGCGAATCGACAAAATGCATTAAGGAAAAAGCGTCATGAAATCATTGTAATACCGGTGTATATATCTGCAATAAATAAGAATATTTAGACTGTGTCAAAAAAAGGGAGAAAGACAAACTTTTCGTAACTAGTTTTACCCTATGCAGTTGCCACCAATTGTTCAACGTTCAAACACAAAGAAAAAAAAGCAATATTATTATAATTATAGAAAGACTCGTGTAATCTATATATAATAGTTCATAGGAAAATGATTAAACTGCAGGGATGGTGTTTTTAAATATCATCCTGGTCTCAGTGTTTAAATATAAATAACTAGGCAAGTTTCAACAAATGTTCACCATATGCCTAGTTTACGCACTTGTAGAGTAGTTATTTCTAGTAGCATTATTGAGAGTTGTTGAGTCTCATGCAAAATTTTATTTCACAAGAAATAAATTAGTAGTCGACGGATATTTATTTATTTATTTTTCCTAACAAATATATTTTTTTTAAATTCAGAACCGTGCCTGTGTATTTCCTGTGGTTAAAATACTCGTCTTGGTTTATGTACAGCAATGAGCTGATGATTCTAAATCAGTGGACCAATGTTGACCAAATAGGTTTGTTGTTAGTCTGTCATATATGATCAATGTTCCATTCTTTTAATTTTTGACCGAAATTATTACTTTTTATATTAATATATGTCACCTAAGTTTAATGATAACCACATATACAATTTTTCTTGAATACAAAGGTAAAAGTTAATTTTTTCAAATACTTGAATATATTCAAGGTAAAGTTTTTAGAGAAATGCGTGTTAGTTACATGTACATTACTTTCAGCTGTACTATTTATATTGATATTATAAACACACATTTGTGTACATTTTTAGGGTGCAACGGCAATTCAGCATGTCTTTCAAATGGAAATCTAGTCATAGAAAGCTTAGGTTATAGCAAGGTAGGTTCAATCATTTCTTAAAAATGTATTCATTCACTTATGAATGAATAAAAAATTGTGCTTTAAATATAGCTTGATTATTTCCAAGAATATTCAAAGCAAGAATTGTTCTTTTCAGGACAACGTACCATTGGATTGGATATGTCTAGCATCGCTAACGATTGCCTTTAGACTACTGTCTTTTATCATTTTGTGTATCAAAGCCAAAATAACGACATGATTAATGAATTTTTTAAAGAAATATTGTGTTCTTTTTATAACATTAAATATTAAATATTTGAAAACAAATGCAGTTTGTGTGTTTTTACTACATCTAAGGTAACAATCATTGTGGAAATTACTAGTAAATTGTGCATTGGTGTTTAAATTATGCAACTTTTGGTAAAACAATGCGAAAAGGTACAGTGTAATACAAATCGTAAAGATATGTTTTACTAGTATATAGAAACATCAAAACACATATAAACGATGACACAGAGAGAGTTATATGTTCGTTTTCTTTCTTTTAAAACCTGAACTAGGAATTATTATACTCTATTTTAGCTTTATTTGGTTACTTATATCCTGTGTTAACATGAAAGATCAACAGAATATTAACAAAATATCAATTCAGATATTTATTTTGTTGAACTATTGAAGGTCGACATTTTTATGTATACGTATTTTATGTATTAATAGCGTGCGTACAGTTGACACAGGTGGGTAGATATGGGATTTAATGTTCATTGATTTGTCATTGGATGTACCCAACATTTATTTAAACCAATCATAAGATAGAACTAGACCGCAGTAAACACTAGGCAACACTATCATAACCAGGAAGAAAAATGTTATGGTAGTACAAAACGGCTGGGATTGAGATTGGGATTGAATTTTTTGCACAATTCTACTTGTATTATCAAATTCATAAATGTGCAATCGAATTTATACCATATTAGGTATGATGGAAATGATGTCTAGGGACATGAAACCTCTCCGGTAGGCTAAATTAGCAGTAGTACTGACAAAAGTACTACTAGTATCCCTATATGTAAGTATTATTTACCTTTCTATATTGTTAATAAACACGTGCCATGTGCTATCAAAGTGTGATCTGCATGTAGTCTGCCTCACAAATAGAACATACCGTATATGTACACTGCATTTACTCGATTCACACATTTTCAATTAGGAGCGTTATTTTTGGACGTTCTCTTTTCTTGTTAGAAAAAAGTCCCATATCGCCTCTATGGATCCTCGCCACAGTGCTCAGGATGTCGTAAGTTGTCATCTATGTGAGGCACATGTTCCTCCGTATTTCTGTGACATTTGTCAAATCAATCTATGCAAGACCTGTGCTGGGGAGCATTTACTGGACGAGTCCCAAGTAGTACATAGGGTGTTGCCAATTACACAAAGAAGATCTACTCCAAATTATCCTAAATGTTCAAAGCATGTCACAAAACATTGTGAACTCCACTGTGAACAATGTGACATTCCTATTTGTGTGCACTGTGTTTCATCCGGTGAACACCTAGGACATCGAGCTGTTGATATATTAGAAAACTTTGAAAGGTTGAAAGAAAAGTTGAGAAATGATTTACAAGAATTAGAGGAATCGATATATCCTAAATATCAAGAGATTGCATCTAATATTCCTGTTCAGATAGCGGAATTGAATCAAAACGCAAAGAAACTGAAATCAGAAATCAGCAAACGGGGAGAGGACTGGCACAAGGAAATAGACACTATTATTAACAAAATGCAGTCCGATGTTAATGAAGTTGAATCAAAACAATTGACTGTTTTAAATGAACTCAGAGATGAAATAAATGATACAATGTCTGATATTACAAAGAACATTGCTGATCTAAAGAAGATACTTGATTCCAATGACGTCTACAGGAACTCTGAGTACAAGTCCAATATTGCAAAATTCAAAACACAATCTACTACATCTAAACGAAATGTTTCTTTACCAATTTTTACGTTTCAGATGATTAACACAGACGAACTATTTAAAAAATTCGGTTCTCTCTTGGCACCTTCCAAAATGGAGTCGATCATTCCAGCTGAGATTTCTGCCTTAGACCGACCCCTGTTGGATGTACCCAAGATCATTACAACTATTGACACTAGGAGTACAACTATTCGATTGCAATATGTGGCTTGCCTTAATGACGAAGCAATTTGGACCAAATGGGATTTTAACAGCATCGATCTCTACGATCGCAATGGCAAGCTCCTGAGGTCAATCCAAACCAAATCAGGATACACACCAGTAGATATAGCAGTGACAAAGAGTGGAAGTCTTGTTTATACTGATGTGTTTCGCCATACAGTAAACATAGAAAGACGTTCACAGATCGAGGATTTAATCAGAATAAGTGGGAAACCCCTCAGTATCTGTAGTACCTCCTCTGAAGACTTACTAGTTATGGTGAAAGATTGGACGAATAAAACAAAAGTTGTGCGTTACTCAGGTTCCACAATAAAACAAAGCATTCAATTTGATAATAAAAACCAACCTCTTTATTCATCTGGTGAGATTCAAAACATATGCGAGAATAAAAACCTAGACATATGCGTGGCTGACTGGGGAGGATGCGCAGTAGTGGTGGTCAATCTGGATGGGAATTTCAGATTTCGATATAATTGTTTCACCTCAACTACAAACAAACCATTTAAACCTTATGGCATCGTCACAGACTCCCAGAGTTGCATCCTGGTTGGAGACTCTCGTGTTAGTTTTTGTATCCAGATTTTAGATAAGGACGGACAGTTTATCCGCAATATTGATTGTGGTTTACTTCATCCAATGGGTTTATGTGTGGACTCGAGAGACAATCTCTTTGTAGCTGAGGATAGAACAGGAAAAATAAAGAAAATTCAATATTATACGTAATTCAATTGAGTGCTGTATATAATTGCGTGTAATCAAGCTGGGTTTTGCATTGTATATATGTAATCATATGATGTTGTTAGATCTCGTATATGAATTTCTTAAAGTGTTTTTATTACATAATTATATATAATTAGGGATATCAATAAATTTATTCTTAGGCAAGACCTCATTTGTAAATTAAACTGGCGTACGCCGAATTCGCCACTTGACCTTTAAATCTGACCGGAGAAAGTTCGGAAAGACCGGCGTGGTATTCGCCATGATATATAGTATGGCGGAAAGCTCAGGGTTAGATTATGTTATGAGATGAAAACTGCATATATTTGTTAAAAAAATTGACATGCTAATTTTATTGATGGAATACAGTATGATTAAACAAATGTTTCATAACGTTATAACGTAATTTTTAATTCCTCCATACCGCAACGACTTTGTTCATTTGCGAAGTAGACCGAGGCTGCAGAATGCTTAAATTACAAAGGCCATCATCCTTGCAGATAATTCTTTTGCAGAAACTTCTTGTATATATAGTGATATAAATGGGTTTGAAGTAATGAAATTGCACCGTTACATTTTTAACCGTTATCATACCTTAATTCTATAAAGAAATTCTGACTAGCAACGCCTGTAAAGTAAAGTGTATCTTGAACATGTTGCATATAATTATGTTATCATGGTTCCTTAACAATTGTGACAATAACAGGTTTCTCCATTTTTGATTTTTTTACGCAAGTTTTTTTTTCATATGCCATCAAGCCGTTTTGTATCTTTTTGTTCATTGCGACGTTGAAGCTCGTTACAAGATTAATTGTTAGGAGCTACATGTAGAACGATTTTAACAAGAGCTTGGACTTTGGGTAGTTGTGTCAAACAGCAATGTGGCGTAGGCTTGTCTATTTCATTGCTGGCCACTCAGCAATGGCTCTTTGAAATCAACATCAACGCAATCGGTGCATATTTCGCTTGAAAACGCGTCATTTTAACTTGTTTTGACGCAATAAATACATAGCTACGTCCAAGATTCCCTTCTCTATACACTGTTTAATTCAGTACATGCACTTTTATTTGTACACGTTATGCAAAATTTATTTTCGTAACTTCATTCATGTATGTTTGTAATATAATTAATGCGGTAATATTAAATGCCATCTCACCTAGTGCTTTACTTTGATGTTAGGTATCAAATTAGACGGGAAAATACTCGATTTGGTTACCATGTATTGCACGCCAAACTCACAAATACAAGCGAAACATAGTAACTGTTTAACATTTGATAAATTAGGTTTATCAACTGGTAACTATAGTTTACGAACCGCAAACTATATAGTTAACGATTCGCTAACTATATAGTTTGTTTTAATCTGTTAAACTATATTTAACTGTTGTAAACGTTGTTAACGAATAATAATCTAAGTTTATCTGTCTGCAAATACGAGGGTTGTTCGTAAATTACAGAGACTTTTTCTCTTATTCTTTTAGTAAAAAGATAAACTATTGAAATTTCACCAAAACGTAAATCAGGATAGAGATTATCAATGTGCACGTGAAAAGTTTCTTGTCCATGGCATGAATAGATCAATCGTGGTAAGCTGTCCAACGTGCCTTCGTCCAGTGACCCGGCGCAACCGCAAACTTTTCGCAACGTCATTTTAACGCTTAATTCTTATTGCTCCTGTGTTTTAAACACCTTACAAACGAACGGTAACGATAGATTTTGATGATATAGATTCACATCTGTAAACCATAATTTACATTCGGTAAGTACAGTTTAGAGCAGTTTATCATAGTTTTACAAGCATGAAACTTTATTTATCAGATAAACTGTGTTTTGCAGTCGCAAATGGTTGTTTCCAGTGAAAATTATAGTTTACGCTTCTGAAACATAATTGATCGCGTTAACTATGGTTTACAGATGTGAAATATAGATTATAGTCGTTAACTATAGTTAACAACCGTAAACTATAGTTAACAACCGTTAAACCTAGTTTATCGACTGTGAAACTATGATTAGCTCATTTTTGTGAATTTGGTGTGCCATTACTATGTATGAACGTATCATCTGCAAATAAAATTTGTTTAAAGCTACGAGCTTAAGTCAATAGTGGACATTATTTCTATATCTATATTACTACAGATTGCCTTTGAATTACTGCAGCACAACAACAAAAAAGATTAAAGCGTTTACCATAATTTAAGCCAACTGTAAAAAAAAAGATTATCAAACTCAGCAATTACACAAAAATACAAGTACACTTTTAAATGCTTCATTTGTTCTTTCATTTCCTATTTGAATTAATCATGACAAGGAACTTAAAAAGTAGTATTGTATGCCTGTGTCCTTCAATGTAGATCAAAAATGTCTGTTCTTGGAGATGCTAAAGATCTTAAACAAGTACTATGTCTATAAAGTCCAAACGACTTCAAATAATGTTGTGCTTGTCTTCCGACAGCCTTGTCACTTTTGGGATCAGCGAAATCCCACAATTTGTTTTTGTTCAAAGGGATCAACACTGACTGAAAGACTAGGGGAACCTGGTTCAACTTGTCACTTGGTAAGTACTTTAGCTGACTCTCCACAGTATCGGGACTAACTACACAGTAGCTGCTGACCCACTCCCTCCACTTGGGAGATATTGGCTGTCCTTTGTCCAACTCGGATTTTATACTATACGCCCAGAAGAAGTCATAGTTGAAGTAATTGAAAGGCCATTTCCTGATGCCACCAGCACGATTATACACAGTTTCCAGATTTGGATCAAAGCAATGAAATAAACAACACAGCATTAACTTAAGTCTCTCCATCTGAGAATGCATGGCTCTTTCTTGTTGGAGTTCATAAACATAGTAATTGCGCTTCAATTTCTTCATGCAGTATGTTTTTCCGCCTGCCATATAATTACCTACGTTTCTTAAAGTTCCATCTGACAGAAGTTTAAAAGACCATCTACATTTCATTTTTCCCATAATTTTTTTTTCAGGCCAAAACTGATATTTGATAGATAGAGCATACAAACATATGATATTTAGTAAGGTGAAAATATAAATTAGTCTTATCCCACGTGCCAAGAGGAGAAACAAGCTGATTACACATGCATGGTGCATTATCCTTGTGTTTTGATAGTGTATGAACCATGTACAAATATGACGAAAAAACAGGAACTTTTTCTCGTCTGTTGAAAGGTTGTGTTCAAAATTCAAAATTTCAGAATGTCTATTGCCGGCGTTTTCTTCTGAAACACAGGTAGCTCTTCCTTCTGTTGATAAAAGTTTATGAGAAGAATTCACTGAGGAGGCATCGGTTCTGATTGTACAAAGTCCTGAAGATGATGTCCGAGTACTTTCGACACGAATGGGCCTGGGATACGGTGAAGAGGCTGTGCCAGAGGAAGAACTCGATTTGATATAATCAGGAACGCCTACGGCTAACACCCTCCTAGTAGACAGGCCATTCGTGGTCTGCATCAGGTTCACTACAATATCATGACCTTTGCAAGGATAAACCTCAAGTTCAAGCGATGGGTAATACATCGTGAACAGTTTGGTTTCTTGCAGATCATCAACTACCTGAAAGAGGAGAGACACAAATATCTGAAACACATTTGCTTTGTTTGTTGCATTAACCTCATATTTTATATTTATATATATACATATATTTTTAACACTCCATTTAAATCAAAAATAACACCCCTTAATTCATGTGGACACATTACATACACTAAACTGTACTCAATAGTTTTTGCCAGTGTTACTTTTGACCAATGGCATATAGCGAAACACGACTTCCTACTTTTCATACATATTAAGTAAATAACCCCAGTTGATCAATACATTATTTAAAATTCTGAGTATTTAAAATCTCCGTAAGAGAAATAACCTTGTTGATATTTCACACTCAAAATTCTAATTGAGATGGTCCCGATATCAATGTAGCTAATTGACCTTGGACTTTGTAAACCAACTTTTATTTGCATGTGTGGTAAGAAACCTTAGCACTGAAGATTCGCGAGAGCCTTATCGCCGCTCATATTTCCGCTAATATTTCTAGACCCAAACCAGCCTTCAAATGCCCCTCGTATTTTATTTTCCAGATAATTTACATCTCATTCATGAAAATCAGTCTCCGCAAACCAGTAATTCTTGAAAAAAGTCATTGCAAATAAAAATTAGTTTTGAGTAATCAATTTCATCGACGAGATAAAATTTCTTTATAAAACCAAAACAACTTACTCCTTGTAAGAGTGTTCTTGTATCTGCATCAACAGAATGCTTCTGATCATCATTCTCGTAACCATATTTCTTCTTTAGTTTGTCCAGGCAGTAATCTATAGGCGTGAAGTAATATGATACAAACAATGTCATGGGAATCACACTAGATGGCAAAACTAGATACAGAGCTGTAATGGGTTTCTGCAAAATAGAGAAATAAACAGTGTTAAATAAGGGAATATCATCTGTCTGTAAAGTTTTTTCTTCTGCAACTTAATCTGAAGCCCCCCCCCCCCCCAAGATATACTCTCTCTTTATAATTCATACAGTGTACATTGCAACTTTATACCCATTTTTCAAATACCCTTATCTGAAATTTTGTGTTCACACATTTAAATAAATTTCTGCTGAAGAAAAGAGTTTGCTATATACAACAAAACTTTATTGTGTTGACGACTTATTTTGTTGTTGAGAATATGATTTATTAACAATGAGAATTTCCACAGAATATAATGTTTGCTTCTGCTGTGGTTACTGTAGTTTGACTAGTTTCATTAAATATAAATTTATTGACATTAATTTTCCTGGATTTTGCAAAATTCACAGTTCTCAGGATATGTAACTTTGTGGACTCATATATTCTGGTAAACAAGCATGTTTGATGTAACTTTTATGCCATTTTCCTTCAATTAATTTATTGTTAGTAGCACATTATTTCATGTACCGATATTTCAATAAGTGTTATTTTTAATCACTCAGTTTCCTTGACAAGTGAGATTTTGGAGCTAGATATTGTTGCATGATATGTAATTATGCATACAAGTTGTGTCTGATCATTCTTTGTATATGCATACAAGTTGTGTGCTAATCATCGATTACAACTTGGCTGATTTTGGACAGTGAATTTGACCAGAGGTTAAAGCACCTACAGATGTATAATCAGGTACAAATGTGGTTAACTAGACATTACCTCATTCTCCTGTGTCAACCTCTGTGTAGCTCTACTCAAGAACCTGGTGATCCTTCCATTCACCTTCCTCCAAAACCATCTCATCTTCTGCAAAGAGATTCATCACATTGTTGTCACTAACATGATTCAAAGGTTTGTGTATTTTTTTTCTTCAGAAAATCAAAAAGAAGCCATGGAAAAAGGAACCCATACTATTCCATTATTCATGGTGAACCCAAAAACTTTGCTGGTGACATTGTCAAGATTTGCCTTAAAAGATACAGAATATAATGCTTTTTTGTTCATGTATTTTTGTTTTTTATTTTAATGAAATAAATTCTGTACAGTTGAATTACCATTACATGTATTAACATTTATGCGGATTAATTTTCATTTTTTGCACTTTAGATTTATATAGTTTATATATGTGTGTATCGCATCATTTATTCTAAAATTCAGTTATATGACTAGAAATCATCATTTTTAAATAAATTGGTAAGTCTGGGTGCACTTTAATATCTCATTTGTTTCATGGGGCCAACTATAGTCTGTCCCAAGATATTTTTGCTGCATATTTCCTTAAATTATTCGATATTTATAAATGCCTCTTGGTTCAGACGATGTTCATTCAATAGTATGAAAAAATCCCAAGATTTCCCCTTTGAAACGCCCCCTCTAGCTTGTCGGGTATCAATACATGGCTAAAAATAAAGAGTCTATGGGGTTTTTCCACTGCCAAGGAGATGAAGACACCCGGATGATAAGTTAAACGTTGAAAAATTGCGTGAGGTGTTCTGAATACTTCCGAATGGAGAAAAGATGTCAACATTCCCTATTATAAATCTCCATAGGAAATCTGTTTTCATTCCTGTGAATTTTTACAAGGGAAAAATGATGTGTGAATGAAGTCTTGGGAATTTTCTTTTTCATTGATTTTAATTGCACTTCTGTTACAGGTATGTGCATTTTTGATTAAAAATCGTTCAAATATGCAGCATAAATATCTTGGGACAGACTACAGTTTATTTTGGTTTTAACTGTTAGTCAAGGTGATTCTCTACATATTGGACCATGGCAGGATGGTGTATTATGAAATAGATGGGTTGGAAGAATTAATTTTATAATGGAAATATGATAAACAGATGAAAACAAGTCATATCACAAAAATAAAAAGGTGTGTACATCATGTAGTTAGTAGAAATGACAATAATCAGTTATTTTTCAACACGATGGATTTCTGTCGCACCCCTGACTGCAATACATCTCTGTTGCGTAAGCATTGGCATACATGTTTTGTACTGAATTCGAATTGCCTCGGTATTTTACTCATCAAGCACACAGTAGAATTTCATTACATCGTCAACTGCTGACAGGAGACAAATATTGGACCTAGTTTTTACTTACAATACACAATTATCAGTGCATTTCTATAGGTCATTCTTCCCTAGTAACTCTGTAGATTCCAAATTATCTCTTGCAAGGTAACGGACAGAATGGCGCACATGGCGACTACCGGAGACCCCGATCCCGATGCATTAAATAAGTTACATAGTAGACCTACGCTATTTTTCTCTAAGGAAAGAACCACTAGGCAGTCAGTAAATCTATTTAACAATTGAATAGTTTAGGGGGGTGTAATGTATACTTTCCAATATTAATACTGCATTCAAAATCTTAAAGTAAAATCACATTTATGAATACATTGTGTAGCAAATTTATTCTTATAGTACTAATTAATGTTCAGATTGTAAGGTGTTATCTCTTATCAATTTCTCATCTACCGTTAGTCTTATCTATCTTTATGCCAGACCCCTAATTACCTTTTAGTTATAGTGATAATTAGTTAATTGCCCGAACAGTTATAATTATTTAATATTATGTATTCCCTCCCCACACTGAGGAGGTTGATTTTTCACTCCACACACTGAGGAGGCACTGCTCACTATATAAGTAGGTGAAAGTACCAGTGTATAGACAGGGTGTAGACAGTGTATGGACAGTGTATAGACAGTGTATAGCAGTGGACAGTTAGGAGCAGTGTAGTAGAAGTGGTACAGTGTGTGTGTAATATAGTAGCATGCAGTGAACAATGTAGTAATAACAGTGAGCAGAGTATTAGAAGTGGTAGAGTAGAGTATAGTAGTAGCAGAGCAGTTTATTAGAGTAGCAGTAGATAACGAATATATTTGGCTTTATACATGTGTGGATTATTTTCTTGTGTGAATTGTGTGGATTGTTCTTATGTGATGCGTAGATTTTATGCGTAGATATGTAAATAAATTAGTGAACTCTTCAACAGCTGATCATATTTTCTTACCATAGAACCATTATTACAAGGCCTTGGACTTTCCATAGGACGTAGCTATCACTTCTTGCGTCAAAACATGTTAAAAATGATGCTGGATTCAAGTGAAATATGCACCGATTGCGTAGTCTTAGCTCAGAAGCCAGACAAATCGTGTTGATTTCAATGAGCTTTCACTGAGTGGGCAGCAATGAAATAGACAGGCATACGTGACATTGCTGTTTGACACAACTACCCAAAGTCCAAGCTCCTGTTATAATGGTTCTGTTTGTAATTAGAACTTGCTAAAAATGAATAGCTCAAATAAGATCATGCCTATTGCCTGCCCCTTGTGACACGCAAAAATTACTTTGAGTTTGAAAAAAAAAATTAAAGTGTGTTAAATTTGATGAGAATTTTTTTTTAAAGTGCGTTAAATCTGTTTGAAAAGAATTTTTTAAAGTGCGTTGTGAAGGTACATCAACACTGATTTTTTGGTATCGAGACACTTAACGCACTTTGAAAAAAAATATATAGAAAACACAAATTCTGGAATTTATTTCCTAATTTGTTGATAGTATGATGATTTGTTAACACTAATGAATTTAAATAATAATTCTAATTTGAGAACGGGAATGGGAGTTGAGGTGGAGATTAACCAAAGATGCAGGTCAAATACCAGTACATCTTTTAACTGATTACAAGAAAAAGATCCCCTAGCCCCCCCCCCTTTTTTTTCTTTCCCAAAACATATATGATATTCAGCAACTTGGGGTAAATCGGAAAAAGAAATACGCTTTGTTGTAAATTAAATACAGTGATATTGAAAAAAAAATGAGCTGGTCAAACAATAATTTCTCCAATGGTACATGTATGTTAAAGAATCTATATATAGGTGTTTCAACATAAAATCAAATTTTAATTAAACAAATCACTTCATTAAAAAAAAATTACATGTACATTGACAAACATAAAATCATTATAAACTTAAAAATAAGCAGTAGGGTGTAGGTTTTTTTTTCTCTCTCGCACTGATCCTCTAAAAGATCATATTGTTTTTGATAACCACAACTAACGCATCCTTTTTTTCACATCCTGTTTGTTTATACATGTAAGCACATGCAATTGAAGCCAGATGAAATATGTTATACATTGTCTTCATTATCAATTTATAAAAATTATTTGAATTGTCAAACTACGTAAATTAACTTATGAGAAAAGAAATTCTAATCAAGAAACTGTTTATCAAGTTAGCTGAGAATGCATTGGGTTCTTTTTTAAGTATATCCCATTAAGCTAAAATAGGTTAAAACGACCATTTATTGTATATAAAATTAACTTAATAACATTAACTTTCTTACTACATTTATCAAATATCTACGTACTGATGTAATTTATTACTGTATAAGTACAAACTGAGACGCATCTGCAATGATATTGTATGTATAGGGAGAGGGCGAATTAAGATTTTATAACTTGTGCCCAATCCCATTGCAATATGTAATGCAATAAATTATGTTCAAATCAACATTAACATGATTAAGCACAGGTTTTCATATTTCTACAATGAAATGGCGGTATCTTTTTTTTTGCCCCTTCCCCCCCCCCCCCCCCCCCCCCCTTCCAAACTTAATCATATTTATCTGTCAGTGTTATTCACAAGTTATAATTTTCTGAAGAAAAATCTGATTTATTATGACTTTGTTGTTTCGATCTTCAAAGTTGAATTTTAAAACAACGTAGGACTACAATAATTTAAACAGCAAATAAAATTTTAAAATCCAATTTTATCAGGAATAATATTTTTAAACCGGAAGTTCCGAAGTTGATCGATCGATTCCGCCGCCAATCGGAATTTTAACAGGAAGACGAATGCAGCAAAACAATAAATCCAAAATCGAGTTCAAATGAGTCACATCTGTCCACCTGAAGATGACATTTGGCATTTTAACATAACAGGAAAATGTTAAGACGATGGAGTGTGTTTAAAATTATGTGTCCCTGACCAGACGATCGACATTCGTCCTCGAAAAATGTCAAAATTCTTTCGTTTTTTCAGTCGGCGACGAACAGGGAGGGGGGTAAAATCGGATCAAACTGATCATGGACACCCTCTGAAGAAGAAAAATGCTGTCCAGTGCACGGTCATGCTGCTGGATGGCACTGATTTCTCCACAGAACTTCACGTAAGTCCTATGAACATTATATCTTATTTCTAAAATGAGATATCCCAGAAACTATGGCATTTATCATGTTTATATTCAATATGCATAGGCGTCGGAAGCAAATTGAAAGTGGGGGGGCTAGACTAATCCTCAGAAATATTGAGAAAAAAGTAATTCCCAAAATCATGGAAATCCTAATCCGTGGGGGGGGGGGGGGGGGGGGGGGGGGAGTATACCTATACTACCAAAAAAAAAAATTACTTACCCAAATTTTTCCCCCCCCAAAATCATGAAATTCCTATTGGGGGGGGGGGGGGGGGGGGCTAGTATGCTTCTGAATCTTACTTTTCATTTTTTCAAGGTAACTTTTGGAACAATAATCTTTCCTGCGAGAAAAAGTGGGGGGGGGCTGAACCCTCTATCATGCTATGTTTCTAATGCTTAGGTATAACTTTGCAAAAAAAGTGGGGGGGCTAAGCCCCCCCTAGCCCCCCCGGTTCCGACGCCTATGATATGATATATTTAACACTGCAGGTCAATCAATCTGTTGACATATCATCAAATATTGATTATTCAGTAGGAATCATATCAGTTATTTTTTATCAATGTAAATATTTGTTGGTAATACAGCAATCAATTTCAGTTCAACATGAAGTTTATGATATGTCATTGAATCAATCTCCAGATTTATATTTAAATAATATTGCGAAATTTTTTGACTTGTTTGCTCTCCCCATTCTCCTTTATCTAATGTACTTAATATTCTGTAGAATAGGATTGCTTTGATTTTCAAAATGTGCAATTAGGCACATAAAATAATCCTAACCGCACTGGGTTCTTCAATACATCTGTTTTTAACCTTACATACACAAATACAAACCTTTTAATACATATTTGTGTTAAGTATATAAGAATTAATAAGGGATTGACCAGAACGCAGCATTAAGGGGATTGTTTGTGCAAATTATATTGGATTAGAAACATTTCAGCTTAAAGGGATAAATGAAGAAATCAGATTACATACATTCTTTTCTCATCCCAGACATTGTTTATAATACATCAATGTGAAAAAACCCCAAAAGTAAGCTTCTTACTGTCCTGTCTATCTCAGTGTATTATATTTATTATGATGATGCAACTGGGATTTTATATATATTAGGTAGTTGACTCAGAATTTTATCTACTGTGAAGAATTTGTCATGATATATTAAGATATAACTTGTCTGAAGTTCTTGATTTAAAACTGAAAGAATATTTTTTTGATATTAAAAAAAAAATAAGTAATAAGTTTTAGAAAGACAGGCCAAAAAGAGAGACAAATATAGAGATTGAGATGCATATTAAATTTAAAGGATATTACTAATCTAAAAGTCTTGATTTAAAACTGAAAGATATATATATATATATCTCTTTTTATATGAAAAAAATATGTTAGACTAATAGAGACAGACCAAAAGAGAGACAAAGATAGAAAGATGCATAATATTCCGCAAATAATTGAATAAGTGAGTGGGCTGGTTAACAGATTTGAATACAAAAGTTATCAAGTAATTGATCAGTATAAATCAGACCCAAGTTCAATTTCAACAGTGATTGAATTCTGTGACCTGATTAAATGCACAGCAATCAATGTAGCATTGATTTTATTGATTCCTGGGGCCACTTCTGTCTGGAAAAGATCAACATTGTAAATTAGTTCTCTGTCTCTGTCCGTATGTGTCCAGGGGTGGTTGTTAACTGTTGTAATGTGTGATTTGTGACACAGACACATATATTGTACATCAATCAGTCTTTTATTATAAATAATTTTTTTTTCATATATTTTTACCAAGAATAAAAATGATTAATTCCACATTGAGCATAAACATTAGATTGATTTGGAGTAGATCATCGTAAATCATTGCAGTGAAGGAATTTGTTTATTTTCTTCTTTTTTTTTTTTTGGGTACACACAGTGCCTGCAGTACTGTACATGTATAAGAAAGTTTATAAAAATGCTATTTGAACTGCTTTTGATAGTGATTTCTACATATTGATTGGGCTCAAAATTTCAATTCCTTTTTGCTTAGTTGTAAAGAAAATTGTTCCCCCAACCACACAAATTAAACCATATTGCTACATTCTGCTTTTCTAAATCATTTGGTCATTTTGGGTAACTGGCATTTTCTCTCTCTTAAATTTGCACTCTTCTCACCTAATGATTATTAATTAAGAACTGAAGTTACATGATGACAATTTAAAGTTAATCTAATTTTTTAACAGGATTTGCTTAATTATTGTATACAGTGCACCCGTTGACCCCTGTGTTGACCACAGAGTGTTTAATTGGATATTTATGACTTAACTGACCACAAACTGCCAATCTGATTAGCTCTCCTGCAAGTAACACCTACAACGAGCCAAGAAACCTTTAATGAACTGAATGTGGTCTCTGGAAAAAGAATGAAATCGAAATATCAATCACTTGGTATTCAGTTAGCTTTGATTGAAAATGATTGAACATGAATGCATTGATTTGATAAGAACAAGAGCTAGGAATAGGATGAGTTACCTGGTACTTAATATAACGTAGTCTGAGCTTTCTGAAGAAGAGTTAGATCTGTCAAGATTCAAGAATTAACAAAACAAAGAGAAATGATTAATATACTTTGGAATAACAGATTAGATAATAATCCCTTGAGGACCCCCCTCCCCCTCCCTTCTGAGTCCAAGTGCTGCTTTATGTCAAACACTGCTAACTTAATCAGAGAATGAAAGGAATTTACATTTGTTGAAAATTGATATGTTATAACCCTACCACTAACAGTTATAGGTGACCAGTAATGATAAATATGTGTACAACTAAATACTTTACACAGTTTATTCTGTTAGTCCACTTCTATTTCTGTTTTATTCCAAAAGGCTTTCAATATAAACTTATTTTTGTAGTCTTTGGTGGTAAGGAATTTATTTCAACTTAAACACCTGATCTCAGCTTTTTGCATGTAAGACTGTTGGGCATAATGATCAGATCACTGAAGCTCATTCAGATGTGTAACATTAACATTCGTAACATTGTAACACAAAATGGTAACATCTGTCGATGTATAAAGAGTCATTATATGTCAGTGAATAAGATTTCTCTGTACACTGGGTAGTTCAGTGTTTAAAGATTTCCTCGTTAGTCTTTAGACAGACAGATGAGAGAAGAAAAAAAGGGTCAGGTGATATAACAAGATGTAAGATGGTGTCACATAACAGGGAGAATAAAGCCGAGTGTTGGAACAGCAGGGGAAAATAGAGGGCTTATAGCGGATCAATTCAGCTGATCTGGTCTGGTCTTGTATAATTTCGTGACATCTTTTTTTGTTACTCGGGCCTGCAAGTAAGGGCTGTCAACCAAAGCTCTGATCTGTATTGAGATGGATCCGATATAGACGAGGAAAAAACTTGGATGTTGATGTTTTACTGTTTGGCAGTAGTCCAATTTTTTTGGTCAAAAAAAAAAATAAAAATGTGGTCCATTTTCTTATCAATGTACTAACTCGGTGAATTTGATGAATGTTAATCTAATTATTGAACAAGTAATTTTACTACAAGGATTTTTTTCGCCTTCACAAATCCAGATGTTATTACTATACATAGTGGTCAACTCTGTTGAAAATTGCAATCATGAAAATAAAATATATTTTAAAGTACAATATTTACTAGTATGTGTAGGGGAAAAATGTTTGTTAAGAATTGTCAGAGAAGTTTCCATAACAATAATTATATGCCTCAGACCAACCTTCAGTTTTGGTAGCAGGCGGTATGTACCAGTTGACACCTACAATTAATGAATAGACATACGACACCAGTCCCTAAAAACAGCACTGCCTTTAGCGTCGTTTATTATGCACTTCATACTGAAAACTTGCTTCCTTTAGTGTGAAGTTTTTAGATTTTAATTTGCAGTCTCAAGCATTCTAAAGCTTTTTAAAAGAAGTGGAGGGATCCAAGTTTGAGACCAGTTATCTGTAAAATAGTTTCAATTTGAGAGGACTGCTATATTTTCCTGTTGTTTACTTAAACATGTTGAAGTTAAAAAAAAATGCAGTATGCTTCCATGTATGTGCATTGTACCACATATGAACACTTTAATGTATTATATTTTTTATAAAAATCTCTAAAACAGTAGCAATGTAGGGTATATAAATATACTTGTATACTTGTAAAAAGTGTTTCCCTAAAAGTGTTTCAAAAAAAAAAAATTGCTAGATTAAATACATGTATGATGAGGGAGGGGATTGCACATTTTTGCGATATATAACAATTTGTAATTGTCAAATTGTTTACTAATTTAGTACAAGTTGTAATGATACACAATCCACTATATATACATACAGACGAGTGTACATACAGTGTACAATGTACATGTCTTCAGTCTGTCTCAATAGAATAGATACATCTATTCACTTGTATATCTTGAAGATTTGCATATTAAATGTGTGCAACGAAAAGGAAAGATCTTATACGACCAGGCATTTATCGGGGCTTTCAACACCTAACACAAATATTTTAACGTTCCTTGCTGAATGTATTTGTGCTTTAGTTACAGTTAAATATCTCCATATAACCAAACGCCGAGTGATGATAGGCCGACGTTTGATTTTGATAAGTCAGTCTCCACTGGGGTCGCCAATGTTGACATTGATTTCATAATGTGAAATTTATGCTTTTGAAAATGTTAGATATACGTATATTTTATCAAATATTGGCTGGCCATTTAAAGATGAACATCTGACCTGAAAATTTTGATAAGGGGGAGAGGGTCGTAAATGAAATCATTTTTATTGTTTGTTTTGACATGAAATGCCTGCATTTATGTAGGTTGATATGTGTACTCTGTAAAATCTACTCTGGAATTTTAAATCCCTGAAAAAGCAACACCCCTGTTATTAAAGCATGATAAATAAGCTATGTATATATGCATCTAAAGTCTAAACATACTTTTTGTCCCTTCGTTCAAAGCAGTCGATTAGGAACAGCCTTTAAAAATGCATATATTCTATACATGCAACCTTGTATATTGATTGAATATTTGAAAGAATGCTAAATCTCTTCAGTATACAAAAGCATTTTCATAATCTGTGTTTAAAAAGAGAAAAATGTATTTCATGTACACATTCATATTTTACAAGCTGCCCACTGATTCTGTATAACCCATGGGTATTTACATGTATACAGACATGTTTCACAGATTATCTGCATCATAAAAACACATTGTGTATCTTGTTGAGTCCAGAGTGTCTAACCTAAATATAATTCTGATATTAGTTTACACTTCAATGTGAAGTCTTATGCCATACGTATGATTTCACTTTGTCAACAGACTGTAACTGTACTGAGAAATTTGAAGCCCTCTCTTTTTAATGACAACATACAAATGCATGCTTGGTTAAGCTTTTTTCAAAACAATGAAATGCTTTTTTACCCCCTGGTTCATAGAGGAATAAGGGTTTGGGGGCATCACATAATCATAGCCAATGTGAAAGCTTATGCTACATGTAGGTATACGTATGATTTCACTTTGTCAGCAGACTGTAACTGTAATGAGAAATTTGAAGCTTTCTCTCTTTAATGACAACATACAAATGCATGCTTGGTTGAGCTTTTTTCAAAACAATGAAATGCTTTTTTGCCCTCCTGGTTCATCCAAGAATAAGGGTTTTGGGGCATCACAGAATTATAGACAATGCCTCATGATTCCATTTAGGTTACCTTCTGTCCATCATCGGTCTTTTTCATGTTTGTCTGCTTTCTCAGTACCAGTACTTATTATCTGTTTTTTTTTTCTTTTTCATAGTTTTCAGGTCTTATTCTCTTCACGCTTTGAGAATTGATAATTTCTCTTGCTAGATAGCTTCCTATTGAGAAAAACGAAATAGATCATGTCAGATTTTCTGAGTTTCATAAAATTTGCTTAATAATTGCGGAATCGGCTAATTAAGATCAAAGACAGTTTCAAGCTTTATAGGCAACCTTATGAGACACACATCAATATTGACATTTGTAAGAGGTTCATTTCATTGGGGAATGTGTATTGCTTATTACATCTGTACATGTATATCTAAAGCTGAAATAATGCTTGTATGTTGTAGATTATTTTGTTGAGATATATTTGAGGATAATACACATGTATGCTGATTTGCTTTAACTCTGATTGTTACAGAAAAAGGCAGAGGGACACGAACTTTACGAGCAGGTGTTTTACCACCTTGACCTAGTGGAGAAGGACTATTTTGGACTACAGTACACAGATCATTACAATGTACCGGTAAGTATTGCCAGGAGAGGGCAGAAATAGAATCTAATTAATTTGAGTACATGTATTTCATATTGCAACTATCGAAAAGCTTTTGCAAGAAAATTTTGTAAATTGGATCCAACTTCAAAGCGATACAAATTTGATTTTAAGAAGATGATGAAGTTATTGATATTTCATTAGTAAATGGACAATACACCATTTGCCTGAAATTAATTTTTGAACTATAGATATAATCTTTTGAGTTGAAATAAGAAAAAAATTTAGGATTTGCATGTAAAAGAAATCAAGATCTTTTTTAAAGATAGGATTTTTTTTTCTTTTGCAGCATTGGCTTGACCCAACCAAAAAGATTAGGAAACAGCTTAAAAGTGAGTAAATCAGAAAATATGAGAGAGAGAGAGAGAGAGAGAGAGAGAGAGAGAGAGAGAGAGAGAGAGAGAGAAACTTAACAGCTCTGAATCCTTGAAATAAAAACTATATTATGAGTAACTCCAGCTGTACACCAAGCCTTGGGTTTCATTGAGATAAGGACCTGATAAAGATTTGTTTTGTACGGGGACAAATTAACCTGACACCAGACACCTTGGGGTTTTATAGTTCCCAGAAGCTGGGTCTATAAGGGTAGACTTCATACAGGGGAAAATAAAAATGTAACATTAAACTGCTTGCATGATATGGGTCTGCTGTTGTTTATCGGGTTATAATGGCTGGTGTGCTCTAATTTGAGAATGAAAACTTTGAGGATGTGAATCAGCTTTCCTCGGTTACAGATACTGAGACTTAGTGAGAACTTTGATCTGTACAGTTGTGGGAGGAGTGAGGGTGTATGTGAACATGTATTGTGTTTTAATTTTAATCATGACCCAAATAAGAAGAAAGATCCACTTTGTAATTTTTTTTCATGCAATATTGATAAAATTTTAATGATGCACACATTCTTAAAATTAATATATTTTTCCTTCATATGATTGTGTTATATGAAATAATTTTTCAACCATATCTTTGAATTATAAGATTCAAAAGTTTTATATATCAAACCATGTAAACTGGCCTGTAGAAAAATTTAATAAAAATGTATGATAAAAGTGAATGCATGGAAGTGTCATAGATTAATGCGAGAAATTGTGTTAATTTTTAATAATCATTTGGTCAGATTACAATGAACAGATTTATTCAAATTAGTCTGCTAGATTAACTGATTTTATACCTTTATTGTCATAGTTGGGCCTCCCTACTCATTTCGATTTCGGGTGAAGTTCTACTCCTCAGAACCAAACAACCTACACGAAGAGCTGACCAGGTGAGTCCTATCTTAATGAATCTAGTTACATGTGTATCATTGATACCCAGTGCTTTGGTTTATGGTTTTAACAAAGAAGGTGATAGTTATCCTGCAAACTTTGTTTACCAAAAAAGTGTTCTATAAATTATAGCTGTTCCATATATATATATAGTTTCTATGAAATTTGAAATTCTTGAGAATAGAGTTGAATTGTTAAAACATATGACTTTTTTTAGTTCAACAAAATGTTGAATAAATTATATTAATGTACCGTTAATTCATTTGTACATGTATAGCTTTTGCTTCCTCATAACAGGTACCAGTTTTTCCTTCAAGTAAAGCAGGACATTTTCAGTGGACGGTTAGAATGTCCACAAGATGTACTGGTAGACTTAGCAGCAGAGGCCCTACAATGTATGTAGTACATGTAATATCGAAGTCAATATACATTTAGTCATAAAAAGTACCTCACTTAAGTATCTGGATGTCAAGTTTTCTCTCTCTTGAATATTGTAAGAGTTTGCTTCATTATTATTTTTTTATCAGATTCTTAAGTTTCTTTCATATTCATGTATCGAGAAACCCCAAAAAACCCAATGTAGAATTTTTGTTTATTTTTCATTGGCAAATATTAACAAGTTACGTGGAATATGATTCTTTGTTGAATGCTTCTTGTCATGAATAGTTCATTATTTAATGGTAAATAGTAAATACTTGCTGAAATATTTATGAGGATATTTTGATGATTTAATTTGAAACTAGATGGGACAAATAGTGATGAATCAGATCGGGATTCAAATCTTGGTCCCCTGAATCTCTAGTCATGAAGATGCTCTACCGATGGAGCTACATGTATCTGGAGCTGGCGATTGAACCAGTCTGACCATCACAAGATTAAGAAATAAGAATTGTAATTTCTTTTATCAGTGTTAGACTTAAATATCATGGTATTAATTTGTCTTTTCCCAGCGGAGCTTGGAGACTATGACCCAGAAGTACACACCCCCGGATTCATCTCGGAATTTCGTTTTATCCCGGAACAAACGGAGGAGTTGGAACTAGCCATATTTGAAGCCTTTAAAACCAAAACGTAAGATATCATTGGTCACCGTTTGAGCTGAAATTTTTCAAATGTTTATTTTCCAATTTTATTGTCTAGAATGCTTTACCAACTAAGGTATTTCTAATGGGTATGCAAGATTTAAATATTAGTTCTTAAGTATACCACACTCAATTCTTTGGCAATATTAAATAAACAAAACTTGCCAATTTATTCATTTGAAGAAATCTATTCAGAAGTTTTTTTTTTGGTTAGATCCCTCAATATCGAAATAATTGTAGTGAAAGGGTGCTGAATAGAAATATTTTCACATGAATCTAACTAGAGAATAAAAGCAATGCAAAAAGTAATGAGGTCTGGTCTATAATCTTAATGTTTAAGTAAGGAGAACCTAGTCTGTGTTTTTAATTTACATGTAGTGAGGAGACACCAGTCATTATTACTGTATACAGGAAAATATTCGCCCTTGTTTTATTTTCTGCGCCCCTTTTGCCCTCATTGTCAGTGAGCGAATTTAAGACTGGGCAAATACCAATGTTCCAAGTTATCTCTTTAGTACACAATCTTGTCCGGGCGAATTTAAGATGGGACGAAACCATTTGCAAGTGCAGAAGCTAAAAAATAACATGGGGCGAAAATAACCCTGGATACAGTATTAAGTTGGGAGGTAATCCATATTTGTCTATTTTTAGTAATGATAACTGGTCTATGTCTTTGTGTTTTAGTAAGGAGACCCCAGCTCAAGCAGAGCTGAACTTCTTGATGAAAGTCAAGTTCCTGGAAATGTATGGTGTGGACATGCACATTGTCATGGTAATGTATTCTTGCAGGATTATTTGATAAGGTCATGGTCAATTATTGTACTGACTATATTCTGTTTTCAGTAATATTTCAACAATTTGAAAGTATACAAAGGATTTTTGAGCGATAGGACAATTTCATGTTTAGAACCTTTAACATTTTTAAAAGAATGCAGTTCATGACTTGCAACTACATGTACATGTATTTTATTTCATTACTGTAAAATATAATACTAGTCTATTTATTAACCATTGTGTCTTTTTACATATTGTATAGATTGGATCATTAACTTGTTTATGAACCAATGTCTTTCTGTATTATAGGGGCGGGATCAACAGGAGTACAGACTGGGATTGACTCCCACTGGGATTCTAGTGTTTGAGGGAGAACAGAAGATTGGCTTGTTTTTCTGGTATGGGAAAAATATCTTCTTTTTTTTTCATGAGAACAAAAACTGCCATAGTTTCAAAAGTAGCCTAGAATTGAGTGGTTAGGTATTAACAAATTAGTTGATGGACTCTGATTTGAGGATATTTTGAGCAAATATTTTATCATTTACATTAAACAGTTTGACGTATTGGCTAGGCCTAAGATGACAAAGATTTCTCCTCAAATATAATTTTTGTAAAGTTACTAAGTACCAGATGATCTGTACCCATTGAGTGTGTAAATGAATACACAATTTGCTAATGTGAAGAAACATTTTGATGCATTGTACTCTTTATATTTTACAGGCCTAAGATGACAAAGCTGGACTTCCACGGTAAGAAGCTGAAGCTGGTGGTTGTTGAGGACGACGACCACGGACAGGAGCAGGAACACACGTTCGTGTTCCGTCTCCAAAGCGAGAAGGCCGCCAAGCATCTGTGGAAGTGTGCCATAGAGCACCATGCCTTCTTCAGACTGAAGGGGCCGGTGAAGGGGCCCAACGCCAGACAAAACTTCTTCAGGATGGGATCTCGCTTCAGATACAGGTTGGTGTGAAAGATCTATTTTGAAGTAGTTTTAAGGTGATAATTGTATTTAAAAAAAAAAAAAAAAACGCTTACAAGAATACAGAGCAACTTTCTTTTACTGAAACTGTTCCAGTGGCCTTTCTAATTGTAGTTTACATTACAAAAAATGTGATTTGATTAATGGTATAATTCTGAACTCTATAATATAAATAATTGGTCAATTTGAAACAAACTTGGTCAATTTTCTTTCCAAAGCAATCAATATATAGACAGGCATTATTGAACTTTACTTAATAAATATTCCTTTTGATCCATTACTGTGTGTTTACATTTTGATAGGTATATTATTATACAGGCTTTTTAACTTAGTATTATATATTAACTTACAAGGGGTTCTTTATATATTAACTTACGATTGGTGCTTTATATACATGTATTAACTTACTAGTGGTTCTTTCAGTGGGAGGACTGAGTACCAGACTTCCTCCGTGAGCCGTGCTCGTCGCAGTGTTCGCTTTGAGAGACGCGGCAGTCAGAGGTACTCACGGCGACCTACTTTCGAGAAGCGAGAGAGGGAGGAAGCCATGAGACGGGAGACAGAACGACGGAAAAGGCGAGAGGAGGAAAAAGAAAGGTAAAAGTGGGTTGGGTATGAAGGCGAAGAGTATGGTATATAATGACATATGTATGTGGGAGCGTTATATAGAAATAAACAAATTACGCATGTAGATAAGGATACATTTATATACATTTATATACATGCAGATACAAATGTTTGTGTCTTTTCAATCATATACTTTTTTCCCTCATGTAAATGTGTTTAAATGATTGTACAATCATCCTGTTACCTCGTGAGGGCCACTAATTTGTCAATAAAATGATTTGATTGGATTTTGATTTCTATGGAGGATTCAAATGCTTAAAATTTCGCAGAATGAAAAAGAAAAGTCAGGTGAAATTTTTGAATTCATTTTTGTCTTGAACTTGTTGTTTCTTTTTATAGACAGAGGGTTCAGGTGGAAGCAAGCAAAGCTCAACCCAAGTCTCCTACCACACCTGAGGCCACGCCTATAACTCCTCCCCCCAGATCTCCCAGGGTCAGTGGTGCAGGATCTCCCTCCGCCTCAGGTAATGTACAGGTTATGCTCTTACCTGTGAAGGTGTTGACATTACACATAATCCTGATAATGTGAATGTGAAAATTATGAGCTACCAATGATCTGACTTAATGTATTCATTTGATAAAACATATTATATAAACTGTCTTAAACTTGTGATATGCAGAGCTTTTATCTTATCAGTGCAAGAACAAATTACTTCATACTTTGAAATTAACGCAAAATATGTGTATACAAAGTTGTTTTCAAAATTCGAAATTTCATTATTCATAATTATAAAGGGATGTGTGTCTATTTTACGACAGCCATGTATTTATGACAATAAAAAGACAGTTCATCATGTAATCTGTACGGCCTCTATTAGTGACATGACCATCTTTTCCAGGAGGTGCATCAGCCATGGATCGTATAGACGCCCTCATCAAGACAGATAGTGAAAAGAAAGTGGAGCCACCTACATCACCTAAAGCTGGAGGATCTACCAAAGCCTGGGCACCACTACCTCCCCCTCCCCCGGAGCCTGAAGTCAGCCTGAGAGGTTAGTATAAAGCAGGGATGAGGGGGGTGGGGAGTATGGAAGTGCACTACCTTTGTGTCTACTGACATTTCTCAAATTTTGGTCTCTTAACTCCCTTCCCCCCCCCCCCCCCCCCCCACCCTGAAATATGTACATTTAGAGATCTTCTCATAAACCACCTTAAAATTTACCTTTTTTTTCAAACCAAAATATTTATCCTCTGAAAAACTTTAAAAGTAACAATCCCTGTATGAACTTTTCAAACCTTAAGTCTCTTAACTTTACTCCGTAAAAAAGCGCATTTAAAGGTCTCCTCATAAACCACCTTAAAATCTCCCTTTTTCTGTCACCAAAATATTTACCCTCTAGAAAACCTGTTTTAAGACTGAACATCCTTGTATGAACTACTTTTTTCTCAAACCACAAGAATGTACACTCAGGAAAACTATTGCTTTGAGAGTTAACATCTACGGAACATTGCTAGTTAATGCTTGTAGAGTGATTTTGTAAGAATTTTGAAATTTCACTTCCTTTGATCATTAATGCTAATGTCTCCTTTTCCCTTGCATTCTGCTAGATAATGAAGGTGAGTTAATCTTGAGTTGTCTTCCCTGCATGGTTGTGATTTTCACAGTTTAAAAGATCTTATTAAATGATTAAATGTGTGTGTTTTGCATGATAGAATTGACCAAGTTGTCAATTTTTTTTTGCAACTTTTCAGCTACAGTTTTTTGAGTGCTTTTGTGCTTTAAACCTCCCCTTCAGTATTTTAAGCGCCATGAATCCCTAGCAGCATGCAGATCATAGAATCAAACAATGTGCAATTTTTCGTGTGTAAATACTGTATTCAGGGAAATATTCGCCCCCGTTTTATTTTCGCCCTCGTCAGCGGGCGAATTTAAGACTGGATAAATTCCGATGTCTTCAATAATTTAATTATTTCTCTTAAAACACAACTGTGTCTGGGCGTATTTAATATGGGGTGAAACTGCTTGCGAGTGTAGAAGGGCGAAAATTACACGGGTCGAAAAATAACCCTGTATATAGAAAAGTATTTTCCTCTGAAAGTTACAAAGTATTGCTCTCTATAACTATTTCTTGGTATATATTAATATTAATATTTCTGTAGCATTTTGTATGAAAAGCAATCCTTTGGATTAAATTTATTGACTCTTTATATCTAAAAACAGATTTTCAGGAAATTTATTTGTTTATAATTTTCACTTGACAGAGGCCTCAGAGATTGCCCAGGCTAAGCTGAAGGGTCTGGATGAGTCAGCGGCCAAACACAACACAGTGCCACCGCGCCCCAAACCAGACATCAACAGCTTCAAGAATAACCAGGTGAAGTTCGCAGGTGGCGCCACCACGATCCCTCCTGACCAGATGAAGTGCAACATCTTCAAGGCCAAGATCGAGGAGGAACTAAAGAAAGGTCCTTATGCTGAAAAATTTTCATTGTTTGCTAGCTTAGATACTTTTTTCTTTATGATATCGTAGTCATGTAATGTAAACAAACTTTAATTTGTGATGACTTAATTTCACAATTAGCCAGTGATAAACTGGTTTCTGGCGATTTGTTTATATCACGAAGTTAACGAAAGATGCATATATAAATCAAAATTTACTTAATATATTTGATTAATAGGTACATGTATTTGATCAATTTTGAAGCAAGCATTGATACATCAATGTATTTATGGATATGAATAGGTTGTGAACTTATTTTTTATGTTTAATATCTGTGATATATTATAAGATAATCATTGCTCTTTTATTGTTTAGCTCCTGTTGTGGTGAATGATGTCAACATCAGAGATGAGAGCTTTCATGAGAGTGATAGTCGAAGGTAAGCAGTATTCGCTGGTAGTTGGCGGCAGCTGTCACACCACTTTTGATATGAAGCCCAACTCTCCAGTCCAAAAACCCTTTTAGATGTTTTTTCTTTGTCGTAAAATTGTGTGTTGAAATAGTGAATGGTTAAATAATTTACCAGACCTGAGAGATATGGCAGTTTCAGAAGAGAAACTTTAGAAAATCTGATAGAAATATTAGAAACATGACCAATACTGTAGATTCCTCATTTTATGCGAGTACTTAATTCCACAATTTCTTGCAAAATATAAAATGTTAAAACTTTATTTTAATCTAATTACCATAGTTCACAGCTTAAAAAAAAATTTGGTTGAGTTAAAATCTGCGAGGGGTGCTTCTTGCGTTTTTGCACTGATATTAATTCCTTGCATATAATTAGGAATCTACAGGAGACATTCATGAAACCTTTGAAGGTTTTAATGAACAGATTTGATTTTACTTATGAATAGATGAGATTGTGTTCATGCTTTATGTCTAGTGCAAGTTCTCTCAGTTGATGTGTGTAATGTTTGTGCTTTTGTTGGTATTTTGTAAACAAGTGCTTGCTTTCATTGTATTCAGGTGCCAAATTAATAAGAGAAAAACACATATTCTTCATTAAACCTGTAACTTAATCTTCGCATACAAACCTAACAGAATGATTATTTATTCAAAGATTTTTTGTGAACTGTACTGTAATGGTATCTACAAAAAATGTTTATGATACAGATTATGTAAATAAGGTTATACATGTATTTTTAATGTGCATTTGCATACAAATATAATTTGAAAAACTGTCAAAAGCTATGCTACAGAGGTAAATAATGGTAGATGTCATAGGCTAACAGCAGGAAAAAGACCCCCCCCCCCCCAAAAAAAAAAAATAAAAAAAATAAATGACATGAATGTTGTTAGGACCTGGTGGTATGAATAGTGTATAGTGTGAGCTAGTTGCTCTGTTGTCTGCCTCTCACACATCATTCCTTCTCTCCATCTCTCTCTCTTGCACCTTGCTTAACCCTGTACACACATTGGTTACAGCACAGACACCGGCAGCGATGCGGAGAACTCGGGCGAAGAACAGGAGAAGGACCCAATCAAAGAGGAGAAGGCTCAGCTCACGGTCGACCTACCCCCTGTTGATATTGTCGATGCCCCCCACAGGTATTTTGTTCGGTTGTGTGACCAGCACTAGTTGATGATGTTGCTTGGTTTGTTGGTTGGTCGTTTTTTTGTTATATGTTGTAGTTTTTTCCAAGTTAAAGGTTGTTTTTTAAATGTAGACTTGTTCAGTGTTGTAATTGATGACCATATTCCTGTATGGTATTAGTTATAGGTATTGCAGTATTATTCATACACTAGATATTTATTTGATATAAGATGAGACTTTCATCAGGATAAAAACCATATTACATAAAATTCAGTAGAACATAGTTATAGAGATGTTGATTGATTACATGCTTGTTTTTCATCCTTGAATTTATCATCAGTCTTGTCACATTACACAGAACATTGTAACTAAAGATATATGTACATGTCAATGTATTACAATAAGTGCCCTTCTGCTTTAGGCTGTAGAAATTTTCACAGCTTCAGACTTGTGCTGTATTACATAATTTTTATATAACTGATTGATATAATCTGCTTAAAAGGAAAATACATGTATTATCAGTTACTTTGCTGAATATAGACTTGTGCTTGCATACAAACTACTTTACTATTAAACCAAATAGATGATGTAAAAGGTAAAGCTTTTGCATGTACTGTGGGTTCATTAATATTCAAGGGTATCAATTTTTGTGGATAAAGTGAAAATCACAATATCAAGGATATGTAAATTTGTGGCCAATGACCCCATCAATACAAAATGTTAATAGAAATTGCATTTCAATGAACATTTAATTTCATGGATCAACTTAAAAACGAAATCCACGAAAATTGGTATTCAACGAACATTGATGAAACCACAGTATATGGAATTGTATTAATAACATCAAATGATACAGAGTCCAATGTTTAATTGTAGTCCAAGAAGAAGAGGACATTTCTCCAAATCCAGTTCTTCATCAAGTCATAAAGGGTAAGGCCATTCGTAGCTACTTGCATTTCAATATTGAATACTAAAGTAAAGCAAATATTTGATAAAAACAAATTTTCTCATAGTTATTACTTTTGTCTCAATTAACATTCTAAATCCGGAAACTCGATCTTCATTTTTCAAATGATGCAAGATGTGGTTGCACAGTCATGAGCTGAGTATTATGATACCAGTTCAGGTTTTACTGTCATTTTTTACTGTACGTCATTCTTATTTACGTTTAGTTATTGTCTGAATTTTATATCATTATTCATAAGAATTCAGACCTGTTAAGTTTCCATTTCATTGTTGTCATATGTAATGCCTATTTAGCTTAACTCTGACTAATAACTATTTGTAACTAGTTGTACAGTACAACAACTTGTACATGTTTATAAATTAAAATAAAGTATAATTTGGTAAATAGTAGATATTACTAACATTCATTGTGTGCTACCTAGGTAAGAGATATAGAAATTTTCATATTTTGGTTTTCAGATCTGAACAAACTGCACCTCCCAGCCAGCTGGACAATGAGGTCTTCGATTCAGGCACCGCCCCGCCCAGGTTAAAATCCCCCTCCCTGGTAAGTAGGTCGACCGCCCCTGGCTGACCACTCTAAGTCACTCTTCCTTCATGAGATCTATGTTCTTACGTTGATTTGACTTTTAGTTGCGCTTCAGGTCTGGTTATGCAGGACTTTTTTTGTTTTTCTACATGTTCCTTGCTTAAATTCTCATGCTTGAATGGATTGGGTATAATTTTTAACAATAAGAATAGACTCTTAAAAACCTTAGTTCTTTTAAAGACATATAAAGATGTACACTGCAGTTGAACAAAAATTAGTCTTATACAATCAGAGAAATTATTATATAAAAATTTCAAATTTAGACTTCATTCAGATTTATTTTAAATATAGATGCATGTTAGAACAAGTGTGTAACTAATGGAAATCTTTTTTTGAAAACAGATAATAAATATAAACTGTTCAATATGTTTATTTAGAGTCAGAGAAAAAAATGAGTAAATTCTACTTATCAGCATAGAACTGCTTTGATAGTCTGTACAATTATACTAAACTCTGAAATTTATTTGATATTGCATCTATGGTATGAAGTATGATGAACAATACTGTATCAGTAAATATCCATCAAATTACAAAATATTGCTCAAACCCCATTAAAATTCAAAATATAATGCTCAAACCCTATTAAATTACAAAATATTGCTCAAACCCCATCAAATTACAAAATATTGCTCAAACCCCATTAAATTGTGAAGTTTAGTAAACATATCTCATAAGGCATACATATCTTTTAAGTTCATTGTACATCTCTTTGATGGAAAGAAAGAATTTAAAAATAATGAAAAAAAGGAACTCTATGTTATGCCATTCAATATGTGACCACACATGTAGAAGTAATCTAAATGAGATACATACTCTAAATGCTCAGACTAATCTCTTAATTTAATGTTACAGTAGTTTGTGTGCATGTAGATTGCAAAAAAAAAAATAATTCTAACAAACTTTTATCTAGTATGATAGTTAAGACTAATATATTCATTTTGTTTTTAGTAAAATACTGTAGACAAAATTCTTTCTGTAAAGAGATGACCTGTCAAGTCATAAGTAGATTACCTAGTACGCAGGAAAAGTCCATTGAAATTTTACCTTTTTAAGGCATTAAACACTTTATAAACTCCTTTTGAAAACCACTAGCAGTTTAACTCTTGATTGTTTAATCATTATAAGAAGGTTGAAATTGCACAACATAGGTCTAGGCTGTAAGCATGTGACCTGGGAATTAAATTTGGACTTACTCAGCTGTTAGTATCTTTGCTTCTTTTTGCAACACAGAGCTCTGAAGGGTCAAGCTGTGCCTCACCAGTAGAGAATGAGCAAACCTCGCCCATATCACAGCCAACAGAGGACTTGTCTCATCCCCAGTCACTGCCCAAATCACCCCCTGCCACTGCTTCTAAAATCCCTCGCTTCAACACCGCTGCACCTGCCAGTCGCATTCCTCCGCCTAAGGTCATCCCTCGAATGACTCCCAATGCAGACTCCATTCCTGACGCAGATGATGAGGTGACAGAGAAAAGTAACGATGAAGTGCAGGAGAATTTCTCCAATACTGGCACTGCAGAAAGACCCAAGCCCGCACCCAGGCCGAAATCTAAGATCCCCAACCCCTTTCACTCTACTCGAGATGAAACCAAGGTAGCTCGCTCTACCAATCCATTCCTAAGATCACCAGATGGGGAAACTGGCTCATTGAACAGTCATTCATTTGGGAAGCAAAAAGCAACAGAACCTGAAATACATTCCAGAACTGCTTCCCCACCCCCACTTCCGAATAAGGTGGACAATGTAGAAAAAGAAGCAGTTGATAAGAACTCCAAAAATCAGGACCCCCATAGCAAATTGTCCAACACTGAAGTAGCAAAACCCTCCAGCATTCCTCGCCCAGGCAGCAGTATCCCTACCCCCTCCAGTAGAAAACCCACTACCCAATCTGCCTCTGTCCTCCAGGGGGGTGGATCCAGCATTCCCTCCCCCACCTCCTCGGCTCTCCCTGTCCTTAAGTCCACCTCAGCCCTGCCAGTGTCCAGTGGAGCCACCACGGGGTCAGGCATCCCACTGCCCTCCAAAAAGGACCACCACCAGCACCACCATGCTACCACTTCCTCTGTTGTAAGTCCGTGTATTTTCTCACTCTCTGTATTTGAATGTTGGTCTGAATTAGTTACTGCTGGCTCTGCCTGTACTAGAGGGTGGTAGTGAGAGAAACACTACAAGATGCTTTTCTTTCTCTAGAAACAACTAGTCGCTTTACATTTATTATTCATTCATTTTTACTCGTCTGGTAATGTATTTCGAAACTAGAAACATTTTATTAGTTAAAAAACCAAGGAGATTTTGACCATACAAACATAAGATAAAGTGAATTTTATTTGGTTGGATCCAATTTTTACAAATTTGGCATAAAACAAAAAAACCCTCAAAAAAAATAACAAACCCACAAACCTCTGTATGTGAAAAGATGACAACTGAAACGTAAGATAATACAAGGTTGTTTTTTTTGTGGTGTTATAAAATAGTAGTCTTAAAATCTTTATATTTTCCCTGAACTGTTGATAAGCTCCTTGCAGAGAAGAAAAGCATTACCATCCGTACAAGTACAGTCAACAGTAACCGTCAGATTGTCAGAAGGCGTAGTTGCCAAGTAGTTGAGTAGAATTTAGTTTGTACCATATAGGGTATGCTATGGGGTGTGTAGATTTTTTTAACCTTTTAGATGTGCAGTGAATGTGTTCAAAATTATAGAATTCATATATCTCTATATTTTTGAGAGCATGAAGATATATTTCAAACACACTAAATTTGTCCCTTTATTGTGCATTTTGTGTTTGTGCAAGCTTTGAGATTCATTTTTTTTTCTCTGTGGTGGAATTGATTTGTTAAATGAATGCATGTTCTTTAACTCTGTGTGTGTGTGTGTGTGTACATGATCTTTTTTCTGTGAGAATAATTAACTTTCTATTGGATTTTAGGGATGTAGACATCTTATTTTGATAACTGATATTTTTTAAATCATGGTAAAGTATCACAAAATGTTTTTCATCAGCAATTGACTGATTTGAGGATAAGATGTAAAAATATATGTATCTAGATAAAGTCCTAAATCAATTGTGCATTTATTTATTTGGTATACTGCTGATTTGAGGAGGTAAAAAGAGAAAAAAGGGTCAAATATAAAAATCCTTTATTTAATGCTTTAATCGAATATATATTGAACTTTTTTTTTGCTATTATGTTAGAAAAGTGTTGGTTTTCCTAGTATGCTGTTTTTGAGACCCAAGCCAGTTTCAGATAAGCTTACTGACCTTAGTTGAGTTCTTCAGTTTCTTTTTCGGTTTCACACTGACACAAATGAAAATCGTCACCGGGCAAAGGAACATTCCTTATCTATGTTAAACTCCTGTTTTATTGACCCAGAGGATTGATGGGACCTGGGCCCGCCATCACCAAAATTTTTAAATCCCTCAACTCAGTCCTCAACTCAAATCCTTAAAAGAAAAGTGCATGAATTTGAGGTAAAAACTCAGACTTGAGGCTGAGTATTGACTTCAGGAATAATGGTGATGGTGGGACCAGACTCATTAAACTGTGAAGAAAGTCAGATAAGCTAGGGCTCGATTATTGTGAGACTGTATACAGGGTTATTTTTAGCACCATGTTATTTTCGCCTTCTACACTTGCAAACAGTTTCGCCTGTTTTTTTTGTATTCGCCCAGTTTTGCACAGTTGTGTTTAAAGAGAGATAATATATGAGACATTGGAATTCCAACAGTCTTAAACTCACCTGCTGACAATGAGGGCGAAAGGGGCGAAAATAAAATGGAGGCAAATATTTCCCTGTATATAGTACAGCAAAAACATCAACAAGTTGGTCATGTCAGTAAGCTTATGTGTGACTGGTCATGGGTTTTCTACAGTGAATTTTCTTCTCTTCAGAATTTTACTTCTAGGAACAATTTTATATATATATATGTATATATTGTGATCCAGAGTTTATATATTCAACTAACAATATTCTTTAAATGGGACAAATATTAAAACATGTATGGTATATTTAGCAAAATGCAGTGGAAATATATAGAAGCATAGTGTAAAGGGAATTCAACAACTATCAAGCAATAGTTTACTCATTTTGATTTATCATGGTATGGTTGAAAATCACAGTACATATATATCCCAGTACTAAGTGTTACATGTATGTATTACTAATGGCATGCCACAGCAATCCATTTATATTGGTAAAATTCTTTGAATTTTGTTTACAAAATGTTAGGCATAGTGTTTCATTTAACAAAAGATCAAAAAAACCTCCTGACCAACACAATTTTTTTTTTAATGTATTAAGACTTGGTACGGAGATTGTCAGAGTTTAAAATATCTTTTTAACCAGAAAGGAAAACTCAGATTTACTCAGGTAACAGTACTATCTGATGGTAACAAATTGAAAACAGATGTTTTCAAAAGTAAATGTACAAAACACAAACTCAAATAAAAGTAATAATAATTGGTATGTATTTTTTAGTTGAAGAAAATATCCTTTGACTTAAAATTGAACTCAATATGAGTGCAGTGGTAATTGTTGGATCTTGGGATTCTCTGTTCTAGGATACCAATACAGGTGGCTCAAAAGGATCCAAAACGAAATCATCTTCAACTAGTCTACCCATTCCCAAGGTCAACAGTAGGGGTACCCCCAGGAATAAGTCGGACTCCTCCCACAGCAGGTCTGCATTGAACGGAAGTGACGAACTCTCACCGTGGATCGTGACTGCCCCCGAGAAACCTCCCAAAGTGGAAAAGAAGATCAGTATAATCACAGATATATAGGGAGCAGTGGATTTTATCGTTCCACTGTTGTTATTTTTTTTTTTTGTATAAAAATGTGATTTAAAGACTGGACTCGATCAGAAATGGGATTTAATAACCAGATATTCCAGTGCAGATTTGTCTCTGTACTTAAAAATGATTGTAATTTTTTTTCTCTTTTTTTACGAAAAAACAAGATATTTTTATATTTTGCATGAACAAATATTAATTCTGGTTCAGTGTATATGTCTTTTGTAAACATTTAATCTTGGAAGAAATATTTTTAAAAAATGCTATGAGCATATTCCAATTTTGCACCTTAATCATGTTTTAATATTTATAATCTCCATAGGTTTTTGTTTTAGGAGGTTGGAAATCTTGTACTATACATTTGTACATTAACACCATGCTATTAGTTTGACTCACACAGGGCATTTTGAAGATCATCTTATGGTATTTCAGGCCTTTTAGCATTCCATTTTTGAATTCATTTTTGTAAAGCTTTAGTTAGCTATTGTAGCAATTCATTATTAATGTTTCAACCCCATTTTGTCTGGCTTTACAGTTTTTCCATCATTATTTCATATCTACTGTGAAATGAACTAACATCTGACTAGATGTTGGCATATCAGAAATATGCTGCAGGAACAGGCAATTGCTTTCAATTCAATTTCAGTCCATGATGGACATGTCAGATCCAACAAATGAGTAAAAATAAATGTTTGATTTGTTTTAACAGCAAAATGTGTTTTGTTTACTGTGCTTGGTTTTAATTGTTGTTTAAGCTAGAGGCTTATCAAAGACTTGATGTATAAGTGGTTAGAAGTGCTTTTTGTGATATTATATGTATTGTGTATGTATCCAAGCCACTTTGTTTAAATTTGATGTTAGTATGGGTTTTAAATTAATTTTGTTTTAAAGCACATTGGTATTGTTATGAAAAAACTCTTGTGCATGAAAACACTAACTACTCCATTTTATACCATTCACTGCTTGACTTATTTTTAAGCAAATTTAATCAATAATTTTAACATCTTTTTTTTTTAAGTTTTAATAATGGCTGTTCAAAACGGTTGTTTTTAGGGAATTTTATTATTATTGTTATATTTATTGATTTAAGTAATTTCTTGTACTGAATCCCAAAATGTGATTTAGGTTGTGTTAATTAGGTTGTTGACATTTTTAGTCCAAATGAATAATTTTAACTAGTAAAATATACTTTTCTTAACCGGTTGTCACATTTTCAGATGCTTAATGAAATTGTATGAATTTTTCCAATTTATTCTGTAATATTTTTTTTTTATTTTAATGTACACAATGTATGAAATTATTAAAGGTTTATACAGAATATTTTCAGGACATCCTAAGAAAATTGCATGTGGGATTTTTACACTAGTAAAAATTACATATACCAGTTTTGATTAACATTAGGTCTTTCAATATTTGGGGGGAGGAGGGTTCTAAAACCTTATTTCTCGCAGCAACTCGATTGTAAACCATTCCAATGTTTCCAAAAAAGGCATTCCAAGTTCCCATCCCTTTTTATTGTTATGTAATTCTGTGATGTAAATTGCACCATTTTTATCATTTGAGGATTTTGGAGAAGGAAGAAGCATTGCCATACATTTATTAAGTGTTGAAGTCTAGTCACCAGGCATGTTTAGTCTACTATTAATCGGAACAAAGATAATCAGAGACTCTAGAACAAACTGTCAAATCACAATATGATTGTCGCACCTGGATCTGAAGTTTGGAAAAACATGGTAGGAGGTGGTTTGTTAGGTCTAGGTCTTTGTGGTGGATAAATATCATCTATAGGATTCAGAATTCTTACTAACAGTATGATATGTATATCCGTGTAAGAGTTTGTTTTATCCTCATGATAATAATCTTTAAAAAGAATGTTTAAAAACAGCTGTTGACTCCTTGATAATATTATTTAGTTGACAGAAATCAACACAGAATAACCGAATATTTTTTAATTGTGGGCTTTGTTTGCAGATCGTTTGGTACCAATATTCCACTGCTAGTATATGTATGCATCTCAGTTCTTTTAAATGTTATATTAGAAAAAATATTGGTCATATTTTAAAAACATTCCTGAATTTCTGAATGTAGCCTTTTTACTCAGTTCAGCTAAACTCATTACAGCCCAAATCTTATATTGGCCTTTAATTTTGACGTTTTAAAAGTTTTGTTTGTAGACGTTGTGATGCTTTGTTTTTATATTCAGAAGACGTGTGCAATATATGTACAGGTAGAAGTGATATGTGTTAGCTGCTATCTCATAATTTTTTTTATTTTCGAAACCAATAGCATCAAACTCTGTTACAATATGAAGACCTAAATTGACTTTTCATTATGTTTCATCTTGCACGTATATTGATACATTTAAACCAGCCATTTTTCATATGATCTTGCAAGATCTCCAGCTCTTATGGATATACTAGGAAGAAAAATGAATGTTTTACAGATTTTATTTGAGATCATAGAAGAAATAAAGACTTTGATCTGTTTTCATTGCCTCTATCACTACAGTGTCTCTTCGTATCTTTTCAGTTAATATTTAACACAAATGGATTATACAGTGAAACCATTCTTAAAAAAGATATATGGGAATATTTTCGTTGCCAGTTCTTCATAATTATTTAGTTTTTTTTTTAATCATATCTTTGCGCTTTTAAGTGAAATTTTTTAACAATTTGTGTGGAATATATCTATTTAAGACAGGTTTCACTAGTGTCTTTATTCCAGGGGATAAGTTAACCATTAAATTGCTTAGAAACTGTAGATCAATATGCATGTATACACATACTTACTGAGTTGTGTGTTAATTGACCAAGCCTGCCCCATTCCTGTACAGTATCCTCTCTATAACTGTGTACAGACAATATAAGAACTGTAGACCTTTTTGTTAATCTGTGGTCTTAAGTTTCATTGTATTTGTTTTCTGATCAGTGTCAATGATTTGTTTATATTATGTTATAAAATATACGTCACAATAGATGGGTGTTCTGTTTTTTGTTTCTTATTAATAATTTGTTTATACTTCGATAAATCTTTTTTTTGAATTTTAGTGCCATCTGTCTATCTTGCGTACAAATACCAATGTTCGGCAAACGGCGGCGTATATTTCAGTTAAATATCATCAATTCTAGATCTCTGTAAAAGCCAATTCTCTTTAAATTGGCAGTGTATAGATTGACAAATCCTTAAACGACAAAATATGGAAAAATAGCAAAATTTGGTATTGTTTAATACTATATATATATATATATATATATATATATATATATATATATATATATATATATATATATATATATATATATATATATATATATATATATATCACCTTTCACTCATTTGGGATTATATATATATATATATATATATATATATATATATATATATATATATATATATATATATATATATATATATATATATAACACATATATTTAATGTTCAAATTATACAGATAAATATGGGTTGGTAGGTTAAAGTATAAAGAATGTTACTTTGGTAAATTTTGAGTATGTTCAAAAGTTGTAATTGACTATTTTTATATCCATTTCGACTTTTTAAAAACATGCATATCATTTCTGAAAAAAAATTGCAAAATTGCCTAAACATTTCTATTCAAGAAATTGGAAATATAGTTTATCATAACATAATAATGGAAATCGGTGCATAGGATTACATTAAGCAAACCACCCTTATTTACTGTGAAAAAAAAATATATGGATATGCAATTCAGTCACCTTTACTGACTTTTCAGTCGTCTAAATGGTAGATGTACCATCGTAGAAATTCGATCAATGAATGCTAATACTTTCATATAGCTAGGAGCAACACGCACAAAAGATGAATTTTGTTATCTAAATTTTCACGTTCGTATTCTGAACATTTCTCGTATTTCTTTGTTCAAATCCTTGATCTGGCTACAGTAAATCGCTGGGTTAATGGCGGAGTGGAAAGCAGAAAATCCGACAAGTATACACATATCCAAGCGAGACGACACGCCCTTCAATGCAAGCACGACAGCAGGAAGAACTGAAATCATGAACGTTATCAGAATGAGACTCACTACCTTCATGGATTTCACCATTCGCTTCCTCGTCCGAATATTCTGTCGTTCGTTTTCATCGGCATGTTCAAGGTTGGAGGTCGTCTTGATTTGTATTTTGTATATCTTGCACAGAGTGAGAAAGTACAGGACGAACGTCAGACTGAGAGTTAGGGCTTGAAATGAACCGTACATAGCTGCATATACGGTATTGCCAAATATTGAGTTCATATCGCATCCTTGAATAACAAATGTCAAAATGGAGGAATTCAGAATAAAAGTCATCATCCACATAACA
Organism: Magallana angulata; assembly: GCF_025612915.1. Taxonomy (NCBI): domain Eukaryota; kingdom Metazoa; phylum Mollusca; class Bivalvia; order Ostreida; family Ostreidae; genus Magallana; species Magallana angulata. Next base: position 19,956,719 of record NC_069119.1, read on the forward strand.
AAGAATAGGACGTATTTCCTTCTCCCATTCCAAAGAAGATGATGCAACTTGCTTTCAGTGATGACCAAGTAGCGATTCAAACTAATACAAAATGTCTGCAATAAAGACAATTGATAAGTTGCAGAACTTATACGATAGTAAACTCCACACACTGTGTAAATCTTATTATTACTGGAGTTGTCGTTAGGCGCGATCAAATTTCCATACAATAGAAGGTTGAGTCCAACAATGAAATCACAAACCGATAAGGAGATGACCAGATTATAATGTGTGTTCTCTCGGAGGCTTTTATTCCGAATGGATGCTAAGACAACTACAAGGTTCTCCAAAACGATCACAATTCCCAAGATGGTTAAGATAATTTGTTCTATAACTACAATTTCCATTTTAATTTCAAATATTGTGATTTCGAGACTCAATGATGTGGTTTCCATGAATCACCCACCTTTATAAAAATATTTTCAGTTTTTTATTTTATCATAAAAAAAAGATTAAACCGAAACAATATTTGAATCAAATTCGTCAATAAATTTTTTGTTATTTGAGTTGCGAGTATATTTAGTAATTAATTAAAAGCAATGGTTTATTTCAAAATGTTAAAGGGGTTTAACCTTTGAGGATATATCGTACCTTAACAAAGTTTAATCATCAGCATATGATGATCCACTCCTTTCAAAATGTCTCGACCACAGAAACTTGGCAAAGAAATATATATCCGTTTTGTTTTGTTATCCACCACTAATTTCAATATATTTTGTAAAAGACACGATGAATAGAGAATAATTTCATAAATAAAATCAGCGTGATGTCTGAGAGAAAAAAAAATCCATTTGGCTTTTGGATTGTATCCCAATCTGCATGCTCAAGTTAATCTTCATTGATATGTTTTCAAGGTATTAACTAAAACAATTATTGCTGAGTCAAATTAAAAAAAAAAGCCAAAAAATATCTTTAAAGTAATACGCGAGAAACTCAAACATTTGAAAAGAAAAGAGTAACACTACTCAATGCACAAATACATAATTACGGTACACGCATGCTTACTAGACTTATTTTATAGCAAATTACTTTTGCAATATGAAAGCATATTAAAATACTATTATCATTGTCAACTTTATAATTTCATTTATCAGTTATTTAAGTTAATTAATATCAATATCAATTTATATTAATATTCAATGATTAAATCTAAAATATATGGAATTATTTCTTTACTAGATAATTGTTTAGAGCCAGAAACATCATCTAAAATATTTTAAGGTAGACCACGTAGATGCTGTTGACTCAGTTCCATTAATTTTAGGTTTATTAGTTGTTCTTGACATCTTAAGGTATTCAATTTTGTCAGTAATTTGAGATCAAAATATTTGCCCATATTTGAATGAATTGAAATAGGTACGCAAAGGTGTTTTAAACAGCGAATGGCCTATGGTAAAGCATGGATAAAGTAATTGAAAATTGATTTTTATTTAATGCTGCAACGGAAGAAGCTGGTGGGGATATTCAATGAACTAAAAAATTAATCAGATTGAGTTTGAAGATTAAGACAAATCCCGGAAGCTGAAAGGAAACAGGTTTCTTTACACAATTATTGCTGTGAATATTTGATCTGTCAAATCAACATGAATAATTCTTTTGAAATTGAAGGCAATCAAAAAATAAAACAGGATGAAATAATGCACATTTGCTGCCTTTTTGTAGCGTTACAAATAATGCATATGTGTCTGCTATGTTATCAATGCGACGAGGAATGGTATAAGGTAATGGAACATTTTTCAAAACGTTATTTAATCTTAAAATAATTACTGTATAATTTGTTCTGACAACAATTAAAAACGTGGAGAGAAACCGGAACATCAAAGTACATGTATAGAACAGTGGAGGTTCCAACATGAAACTGATAAAACAGAGCAGTTTAACCATTCTGGGAGTTTTTGGTTACCCTGGAGGACTCTGTTGTTTTCTAGGCGGCCATTCGAATTAAATACATCCGAGAAAAAAACACCTACTACATTCTTGTTATTTCACTTCCAGTCTGTAAATGCTAAGAATCGACGTCATCATGTATGGAAATGTGGTTGTGCCGAATAACGACTCAAATAACGAAGACATTTACAAGTATGTGCTGTTTACTTTTACATTAACTCTGCAACCTATCACATGACTTTGATGCAAAACTTTTTCATCAGCTTAAATCGTTTCCTAGTTATCAATGGAAACAAGCTAAATGATCTTATTTGGCATGAAAAAAGGAAATGCATTGTCTTTTGTCTAATTCGGGTAGTTCTCTTTATTTTGAATTCATTCGCTTTGTCTTTTGTACTTCATGGCTGTAATATAATTTCTACATGACATTGTATACTTTTCAACGCAGTATATTCTGTTATGTTTGGTTCAGTTCAAGCCCTGACTCTCTTAGTCTGACGACCATCCTTTACGCTGTAAGTAAAATAAGAAAATATACAAGGTAGACCAAAAAAAAAGGGCTGCAACACGGAGGTTATAAATGACAAAACACGCCAATAAAAGACTCGACCTAATATATTTTCTTATAACCTAATACAAAGTATGATACTCAAGTAAGACTATGTTTTTCATTGTAGAGCTTTGAAGTACTTTTCTAGTTAACCGCCTCCTAAAAAAAAAACCCCCAAAATACATAGCAGTTACTCATATTCACAAAAGCAGCCAAGATCGACATCAGCGTTTTAGAAAAGAAAACACTATTCTCTATTTACATATATTTGCGTATTTTTCTTTTTTTTCTTACAATAACCAACATATAGAGTTGATAATATTTTTTTCGTTTACATACCAGGTGTAACGGGATGGGAGAAATAATGACTGACCATACCGGGATTTAAACCCGGGTCCTGTGAATCTCTAGTCAGCTGCTCTACCAACTGAACTATCTTGGGCTGGTATTCGAATTTGTCTGACCGCCACAATCCACCCTCCTGAAATGATCTTCGTCCCCAAAGATCCCCCTTGGCCCTTCCACTGGCAAGGTGGCATAGTGTTCCCGAACGCTAGAATGGACTGACTTGACCCGTATATTACACTAGCTATTTGTTCCGGAAACAAAAGAGGTTTGCATTTATTTTCAGAAGTCAAGTTGAAACTGATTAATCTATTGTGCGTGATGAATTTATATTGATAGAATTTTAATGAAGCACATGTAAAAGATAACTATCAGATAATTCTATGTTACATTGCAATCATGTTGTTTGGAGCCTCCATGGAAAGGCAAAGCACACAGTCCAGTGATATTCTGTTTGAAAATAAGAGGTGGGTGCAATATTGGTATCTGAATATAATATATTAAATGTAGTAAAGGACTGTATACTATATTGAGAACCCTTGCATGCATCATGGTTGCTAGTACGATTTTTTTTTCATCATAAATTGTAAGTTAAAGGGACATCAGATTTGATATTTTACACAATTCAGCAAACTTTACCGTCGGTTTTCTACCTACTACTATACTATTACATATTAGGTGTATCCTCTATATATGCGGTATTATGCATTTTTGCATCCACAATTTTTATAAAGAGCTTTAAAAATAAGGTGAAAGTCGAAATCAGATTGAAAAATAGGTCTGTAAAATGTTATCACCACAGTGACTTCATAATGTAGAAATGACGTCATGAAAATTGTGTTGTTTTGATAAATTGATGTTTGTTGCAACATATTGGTGTGTTTCGATGGTTTTTCGACTGGGAAATATTGAGCGCAGGCACGCTAAAGTACCATTTTTTAGTATGATGTGTATTCTTATACATAAACAAAAAACATATATTAAATACGTACTTGAGCAGACCTGCGCTCTATAATTCCGAATGCAAAATAAAAAAAAATGCAATATTTTCATCTTTTTGCAAAATTGCAGGAATTAGCTCATTTAAGAGGCGTCATAGATAAACAGCGAATAAGCAATGATGACTAAAATAGATACTAAAGTGAATTGCATTCTCTGTGTATGGATTAATGAAGATTTGATATCTATATGATACTATTTAAACATTGATTAAAATTGGGGGCAGATATTTGACCATACCAAACATAGTCCTTTTCCCTTTATTTTCGTCTATTTTAGTTAATTCCTTTAGTGTGTCTATATCTGTTTGTCCTACAAAATTCAGGTGTTCCGAAAACATAGTATTTTAAATAAAATTCCTTAAAGTAACTCAAAACTTGTAAAATTCCCTGATAAAAGTTGAAAAACAGAACTGATATAAATTAAAAGACCTACATTTGTACATTTCATCAATAATTTAAAAATGTACATGTCATCACAGTTTTTAAGATGTTAGATAAACACATTTTTTTGCAAAAGAAATTCGTTCTTTTTTGCTTAAACGTAAAATCAAAGCAAGCAGAAATTATCAAGATTAATTTTATTGTCAAATTTGTCAGAAAGCTAAAATAACAAACGTTTGTTAAATTCAAGAAAACTGAATGGCGAACAAATTTACCTCCAGATATTCCTAAAAAGATTAGGTATAATTTTTTAAGCTATTAACTATAACTTGAAATAAAAAAAATCAATATAAATTACCTTTTAAATTCCGGTGTTTCCCCATATTTCTTTTATGGAGCTCTCCGTTTAAAGGAGATCAATGCAGTCTAAAAATTATCACGACCATCGAACCCTCTTAATCGTTGACAAATGTACAATTGAGAGAAAAATCAGAAAGAATTATTTCCCCTTAGCATCTCCTTGGCATATATCAAAATATTTGAAATTTAGGAATAATTAATTTTCAAAAGTATTTCAAACTTAACTATAATTTAATAACTACTGTGTGGTATTATTTAAATAAGACACATAACACTATTTAGAACAAATTTAAAAAAAAATAAAACGTTTTACAAAAAACGTATGTCATCAAAGGAGATCAGAAGATTTACTTTAAGCTCTATTCTTTTAGCCTATCAGATCTAAACACAGAGAAAACCTATGATTTTTTTAAAAGTTGGCCATTTCTTGGTAAAACAAACATAATGTAGTGTAAGTTTTTTTCGTCATATTGGTTTAGTGTTCATAGACAAATGTTTTAATGCAGATTTGATCAGAAATCATATTTCATTACTTTTTCTTTGATAATTATACTTTTTTTCATCTTAGACATTTTTGCAGATTTAAACGCATTGATCTCAATAACAAACTTAATACAGTCGCGTAAATATCAGATAAATTGTTACAACTCCGCTTACTATTACACTGGGATAACAAATTTCTTTTTGAAAAATATTATACAAAGATTCACTTATGCAGATTGTTGTTATTTTTTTAAATTACTGATTTCATTTGCTTTATTTGGTAATTAAAGAAAATTTGATTAACAAAAGCAAATAATAAATACAGTTCAAGTATTTAACCTCAAAATATATTTTACTTTCTGGCTTTTTGTAGTTGTTTCGGTGAAAACAATTTGTTGATATATCTACAATTTGTGTAATATTCTTATTCTTCTAATTTAGGTTATTTGAAAGCATTCTACATCAATTTGATTTTTGCTGAAAAGAAAAGATTTCATAGCAACAATAGAAAACATAATATAGTTAATTGAATGTGTCATGCAAAAATGATACAACAGATAATTTTAACCATCTTTGGAGTTCTGGTTACTCTGGAGAACCTCGTAGTTGTTTTGGCAGCTTTTCGAAAGAAATGTATCCGAGAGAACACGCATTGCAGCCTTGTAGTCTCATTGTCAGTCTATGATTTTCTCCTGGGACTTACCATTATTTTGTATGGAACTATGATAGTGCCAAATTATGACTCTAATGACGAGAACCTATATAAAGTGTGTGCTGTTTACTTTTGCGTGACGGCCTGGATCTATCTAACGTCATTAGTGCAGACATTTTTCATCAGTCTGAATCGTTACCTAGTGATCACCGAAAGCAAGCTCAATGACATTCTATGGAATGGAAAAAGAAAATACATAACCTTCTGTGTAACGGGGATTGCCATCTTTATTTTGAATACATCCATCTTGACTTCTATTATGCGAGGTTGTGATATGGACTCTATCCTAGGCAACACAGTGTATGCGGTAATGTTCGGTTCTTTCCAAGCCCTTACCCTCTGTCTGACGTTCGTCTTTTACTTTCTCACATTATGGAAGATATATAAGTTACACCAGAAGACAGACTGTAATCTTGAACACATTGATAACAATAGAAGAAAAATAAATCGGATGAGAAAACGAATGGTTAAATCGATGAAAGTCGTCAGTCTGATTCTTATCACGTTTATGATCGCAATGATACCTGCCATAGTAATTGGATTAAAAGGAGTCACATCTCGATTGGATATATTTGTTCTTGTCTGCTTTTCTGTATTAAACTCCGGTCTGAACCCGATTATATACTGTACACAGATAGATGATATGAAAAAAGAAATAAAAACAATGTTTAGAATCGGAACATAACATTTTAATATATTTCAGTATTAAGATATCGAAAACTTTAATAATCTCTCATTTCATTATGATATTTAATGATAAGATGGCAAGACTACCACGTTTATATCTATGTTTTAAAATTATTGGAGTTTTATTTTTCTTTCTTATTTATTCATAAAAGGTCGAAAATTGACATCGTTCAAGGTGAACGCTTGGCAGACAGAATGTTTCAATTTTTAGATGAGTTGTTATTCATTAGTAAACTCAGAGTAAGAACATATGTATCAATGTTTGAACCGTTGTTAAATGGGCATGGTCACGATTTTGGTCCAATTTTATTTTTCTGTTTTTATTATTTGCAATGCTTTAGGAATGCATTTCTAATGATCAAATTATATTTGGGTGCCAGTTGTAGAGTTTTTAGAAAGATATAGGGCTCAGAATTCTTCGTCGTGTAAACAAGGCTCGTGCCCTGTTTTTGTAGACATAGGTTCAATATACCAGTACAAAATATTTTTAAAGCTGGTTTGTCTATCTTATTATTCATTTAAAGCATAAAAAACAGTTCCTAACGATTATCATATTTATTTTAGATCTAAAACTGGAATTTTCACTTAAACATTCGAAATGTAAACAAACGCTTTGTTTACATAGCGAAGAATTGTAAGCTCTGTAACTCGCTTATAAGTCATTAAATGACACTCAAATTTTGGTTGTCTATTAAGAATGCCTTACTAAAGCATTGTGAACATTAAAATCGAAAAAATAATTTTTGACCAAAATCGTGACCATGCTCCTTTAAATACTACAATGTCATATTTAGAACGATTTGTTTTGAACGCCAGTTTTATCAACTCCTGTTGTCAATGCTGGTTAATAAAATCATTTGCCTCTATAACTATTTCTGTTGTTGCAATTTGAGGATGAACACGACTCATTAACAGATACGTGTAACACCACACAGGTATCAAACCTGACGATTTTTACACAACTAAAACTCGTGGCCAACATATAATTATTCCTACCAACGTTGTGTTGGATTTTGGTGCGTTTATTTTCCTCTATTGTTTGTTTGTTTGGGTTTTTTTTTGTTTTTGTTTTATGCTTTTTCGGTTTGTGAATAATGCATTGACCTCTGTAGTTGATGTTTCTTTCATCTGAAAAAGTGCAGAATATTTCATAATGCCATTAGTGTATCTAGCGGATATCTGAAAGTATGTACTCAGCCGGTTATCGAGTTTTATTTACAGCATCACAAAAAAGAGTCCCCGAAAACGCTATATTGTTCTTGTCGGACATTCATGAGAGGAATCTTAGAGCCAGATAAATTAAACAGTATTACACACGTTGTAAGCTATTGCTGTATTTCATTATGCTGAATGCTGTTCATACAAATTGAAATAAATATCGGCCGATCAAGTATTTCCCCATATATAAAGCACGTTAGGATGATGCATTTCCTTGGCGTTTTCTTACGATCTCTCTAAATTAGCATTTAAAAAAATTCGGTATCCTGTTAAGGTGGAATATCAAACCTGGGAAAAGTCATTCAAATTAACAGGAAATGTTTTTGATAATGAAAGATATAATGATAAATAAACTGTACAAATGTCAAATAAGCGAAAAATTTGCAGTTTGGGGATAAAAAATGAATATCTAAAATAATTCTTCCAGTAGGTAACAACAAAAGGCCCTGCTTGATTCGAACTCGGGATGTACGGATCGCAAGTCCGACAGTTTATCCACTAGGCTATGTACTAAGTTAATGTTTCATTCAATAAACTCCTTTTAATAAAACGAAATTTCGTTTCGATCAGCGGTCAGCCAGTTTGTGATGATGTGTTATTCCACCTTAAAGTAGCAACTATTTGTTAGGATGACCCGGTTCAACATCTTTAGAGTCCATACTGTAAATTATGTTTGCATAGTTATATCAAAAAATGAGTCCCTGTAGTGCTCGGCTTGTCTACATATCTCACATTTTAACCTTGCAGTCCCCATCAGCCCATATAAACAGAGAAATGGGGTAAGTTATAAATGGTTTAATCTGGAATGCTTATTTATGCTTTTAGTACAGTCATATAATGTTTTACCATATTCATTATTTATGAAGGAAACAACATTTTGAAATTTTAAAATTTATGACGTTGTTTGCAATTGGTTGTTATTTCTGTTTTGGGGGTTAAATTGAATACCTGTCGGGGTGTTTGAAGTGTCAACACACTTGTAATATTTAATTAACTCCCTATTGCTTAATTATCGAACACAAATTTAGTATCTGCATTTTTTTCTTCAAAATATGCATAAGTTATAAAGTTATACATTATCTTAGAAATAGAAATTCATAGATAAAATCTAATTATATGCCACAAGTTTTGTGAAATTAAAAAAATGTTTTATTTTCTCGTTGTATCTTTATTCTCTGTTAAATAAATTATCTGCAAAGGAACTATAATAAAATACATGTTATTCACTGTAAGTGTGCAAATTTGCAACTGTTTTCCTTATATTGAAGTAATCGGAGAAAATTGCAATAAATAATCAATAGTTATTTTCCTTAGTTCCATACAGTCTCTTTAAATTTCATCGAATTCCGATTGTTTTTTTTTTTAATTTCAGCCATTGTTAAACGGTTCACTTTTCAGTTTATGGAACACAGTTTTTCAGATGATAAACTTATGAAAGATTCCCTTAAAATTTGAAATCTACACAAATTCAAAGATGAAAGGGTTTTGACTATTTCTTTTCTTCAGACGAGATGCTCCAAGTACTAAGTAATTGGAAGTTTGAGGTATTGGAGAATTTTCTTGATTATTTTTTCCGATTTGAAATAACTTTATAACAATACACGAGTATTTCGTTTAGAAGAGATCGTGTAAAATTTCATGTTTAAAAGATAAGACAAAATCGATGTACATTCTACTAACGGGTTCTTGAAATTGATGGTTGATGTCTTGCCTTAACGTATGTAGTTTAATACATAACGAACAAGAATTGCTCTTTAATCTTAGACGTTGTTAACATATATATAATTTAAAAAATCGAAGCAGATTCACATAAGGGCTACTAAAAATTAATGAATCCAAAGATGAAAGAGAAAGAGATAGCTATGTATTAACATCAAACTTTTGTGTTTGATGTCTTGATTTTACGCTTGAGGATTAATATATTAAAAAGAATAAAATGTGTCCAATGATATTCGATCTTGAGGACACAGGGGAAATAAGATTTTATTGTTTATCAGAAAAATCACAAATATCTTTACAATCAGAAGACTGAGAATTTATCATAATACCCTTGATGCATGATACAGTTATGCAGCAAAAAGTGAGTAAGAGAATTTATCTTTTATAAAAAGTATTGGCGAATAGTATAAAACGAGTATTCTATTTTTCTGTTTGGTTTTTAATCTAAATGATAACTAAATATTTGTTCTTTTTCTTCTGCTTTGCTTAACTATCTAGAGTGAACTGCAATCCATAACGTATTAACTTCTCCATTTTCCCCCCTTTTTATAGATACATTTTAAATGTTTCAGCTTTCTGATTTATCAACGTAAAACTAAGTAGATAACAATCCATCATTAACGAAGAAGACTTATCTTGTTATTAGAGTTGTGAACTCCAAAATGCAGGAAATAGAACGTATAATTCTAACCATCGTAGGAATTGTGATTACTCTAGAGAACCTTATTGTTGTTATTGCAGCAATACGAAATAAAAGTCTCCGAGACAACATACATTACAATTTAGTTATATCGTTGTCCGTTTGTGATTCCGTGCTTGGACTAAACGTCTTAACGTTTGGTAATGTGGTCATGCCAAATACCAACTCAAACGATAAAAACATCCATTTACTCTGCACTGTTGTGACTATTTTGACTTGGGCAACCTATCATATGTCATTGGTGCAGACTTTTTACATCAGTTTGAATCGTTACCTAGTGATCATAGAAAGTAAACTGAACGATATCCTTTGGGACGGGAATAGGAAATACATTATGTTCTGTGTCACGTGGATGGTGACCATCGTTTTAAATGCGTCTACCTTGACTTCAAGAATGCAAGGATGTGTTATTATTTCTAAGAACTTAAGCGATTCTGCGAGTGCAGTCGTGTTAAGTTCAATCCGAGCTCTGTTAATCATTCCAACATTCGTTTTGTATTTTCTCACTTTATGGAAAATATATAGATTACACAACAAGACATGCATCGATGATAACACAGATCGAGATATTCGCAAGAGGAAACGAATGATAAAGTCAATGAAAGTTGTGAGTCTCATTCTTATAACGTTGGTGATTTCTATCATACTTGTAGTTGTACTCGGAATCAAAGGAGTGTTATCTCAGTTGGATATGGTTATGCTTATTTGCTTTTCTGTTTCGAACTCAGCTATCAACCCAATTATATATTGAACGCAGATTGAGGATCTCAACAAGGAAATAAAAGCAATGTTGAGAATTCACACATGAGGGGAAAAAAGACAAACGTTGTTTTGTGAAATCGTGACAATTTGCTGACGCATCCACAAGCGACACTTTTCATGCCTGTTTCCAAAACATAGAATTATTTTCCAAATTAAATATAACTAGTACGAAGGAAACAACAAAGGAAATAAAATGGAGGATATTCTTATTTAAGATGTAAAGCATTGAGTATCAAATATAAAAAAAGAAGTGGCCGATATATTATTTCAAATAGATGTACAGGACAGCCACCTTGAGGAAGTCACGAATAACCGTAATAGTATCCATCAAATGGAAACATAGTTTTAAAGAATGGGTGAAAAGTGATAAAGGTCAATCAAACAATAGAATGCACGCCCTTTTTCAACCGTATGAAAATCAGGATAAAAATGAAAAGAGAACTAAATAAAATAAACAAGTCGACCTAATCTGACTTGATTACAAAGTTACACTTAATACCTATAATGAACAAATTGCTGAGCTTAAAATAAGATAAAAAGCCAGTATTATAGTCAGCAGAACGGAGTTAAACGCAATAAATACTCATGAACATGAAAATCATGCAAAGTTTTAGATAAGAAATATTGAATATTTTCCCTATTAACTATTCAAAATATCAACGGCTCGTCGCATCTTTTTTGAAAGTGGAAGGGGTGGGGGAGCAAACTCAACCAAAAATCTTGACAAGCAAAGAAAAAGGCATACCTGTTAACCCTCCCGCATACGAGAGAGACCACCGCAAAACGGCCTTAAAATTTAAAATCTCCAATATCCCATGCAGGAGATTAAATTCTCCCGTTAATTAATTTGTTTTCCCCATTCCCCTCCCAATTTCTAAATCTTCACATAATAATATAATACATAAACGATATATAAGCGTATTTTTTTCCCACATATCCCCTCTCTATTTTTAAATATTTAAATGCAAATTCCAACAACCACTGAGGAGGGGTTTTCTGTGATTTTGGCCTCAAAAAGCTGCTATGTAGCTTGCACAGATCAAAATCTATCCAAATACTGTCTACCGTGATCATAGTTTGACATGCCTAGTTTTCTTTTTACGATTACTTCCGGTTTTGACTAAAATTAGATACGTATTTTTACCGCATATAGTCCAGTCAATCTACTCTAAAATTTGCCAAACCTTTACAAAAGGATTTGTTTTAGTATATTTTAAAGGTGTAATGCCTAGAAAATCATAAAATGACATTTCAGTCCGAGGGAAAACAATTGATAATAATCAGTTATATTTTTATTCATTTTTGTTCTTCAAATGGAGACAAAACACCATATCTTAATTAGAGGGGAAAATTATTTTCTTTAAAAATGGTTTAAAAACATCTGATACGTATTGCGTGTCATTTGGTTTTAAAATCATTTTAACACACAATTTTGCATATACTGATGTTTTCCTTTCATATTAGTTCAATTAATCACATCAACAAACAATTAGATATATTTTGTTACTGATATCTTTATTATTTCTTTTCAAATTACATTGTAAAATTAAGTACGAAGAAGATTTTTCTTCTAACTAAAGAGTCTTTCGCCTTTTAGATTTTACTTCAAGACATTTCAAAGATTGAGTCACTGATATAGCATTCAGATAATTCAGCGATCCAACATGCATCCGTAACTCAAAATTTAGTAATGGCTTGTATCTAGTTAAAGGTTTTTAATGTTCACATTAAAATAAAAATGTTAAATACATGTACCCTCTAATAGCATAGCCATGACGATGCTTAATAATGGTACTACGTAAGTTACATTCATTGCTTTGATGATTGGCCAAAAATTATTCATATGTACTTCGTTAATGAGTAAATCAGCATCGGTTTGTATATGATATGATCTGATTCCTGTGACTTCACTTGGTTCATTTACCTAAATCTTCCATGCAGATCAATACCGTTGTCTTGTACCCTCGGAGTTTTACAACATCTTAAACCCGAAGTAGAGAGACTGATAAACAGTCCATCTCCACCAATACCCAACCTACATACGATAAGGACATTAAATCTTTCCTTCAATTCCTATCCCAACACAATTTGCCGAACTTATACCCCTCCCCCTTGATCATGTTATTAAATATATTTCATTCTTGTCATGTAAGGATACATCTTATGCAACAGCTCGATCTTAATTAGCAGGAATCAGATTCAACTTAAAGATAAATTACTTTCATTACCCTTGTTCATTTTTCACATTTTCGCTAGCCAACGGTTTTCGGTCCACTTTCTTCCCAAATGGAAGCGAAGTGGATCGAAAACCCTTGGCTGGCGATGAAATGAAAAATATGATTTTTCATTGTATAAAATCTCTGCAAGGTTTCCGTCGCATGTCTCGGTCTAGGGACTCTATAGGCCCATAACCCCCCCAATCCTCATTATCATTTTAAATTCCGATTATTAAAGGTATCCAAGTAATGTATTTTTATTTTAAGCCTCAGTTAGCAAAAATTATAGTCTGGTGAAAGGAAACATGCATATAGTGAATATGCTTTAGATATTTTTACAAATTCATTATACGGATATAACGAAATACGGATATAACGAAGTAAATCCATTGGTCCCTACGACTTTGCTATAACCTAGATTTACTGTAAGGAATATACGACATGTGATAATTTCTTTTTTCACTGTATGTCTACCAAAAACTGTTTTTACTGTTGACCGTTGTTTTCCTTTGTTTTTCCGACTTTGTTCATTTTATATAAGTTTTTTCCCGCATTCATACTTCATACTTTGTGTTTCTGGAAACGATTATTAGCTTTTGAAAATGATTAAAAAGCAATATATCGATTCGCCATACTGTCATCTCTATTAAAAGCCTTCGCCAACAAAGTAGCAGTTTTCCATCGCATAATATTTATATTTGTTAACACAACACAAGACGTATCATTTCTTTAACACAAAGCATCCGTATCTATTAAGAAAAAACCCACTAAATTCATTTGAAGCATTTCAAACGCATGTATCGTCGGAGGTCCTGAATTCGTTACGGTCCTTCAGTCGTGTCTCTTTCGTATGCTTCGCGTATCTCGCGAGATTTGGTTCGAAGCTGCCTATTCAGTAAGAACAATTTTACTAGCGCATCATGGAAAATATGCCAGCAGAGCAGTTGCTATTCATAACGCTATGTTCACTAAATAATCGTTGTTTATTACTTCTATTTGCATTTTACTACTCGCAAATGCCCTGTATTAGCCTAGACCTTGACATTTAGCTATTGCATCAAACATAAACATTCAGACTGTAATGTATTTTAATTCACATAGATTTGTTAACAGAATCAATGATACTGTGGAATCATTTAATTTCGTGGGGGCCATTTTCGTGGATTGTTGGTTTTTTGCTTGTTCGTGGGGATCTAATTTCGTGGATGAGTCAGTTTTCAGTTTCAGTAGGTAAACCAAACCTTTTATTATTAGTTTTCGTTGAGGATGTAAATTCGTGCGCGAGGGCTTCCCACAAATACCACGAAAATTGAGCCACCATGAATTCTAATGATTCAACAGTATGTAATAACAGTAAATCTTTTAAAATGTTATTATAAGACAGGTTTTATATTTAAATACATCAATTTTATGGAGTTGGAGAAAAACACATGATGTATCGTATAGTGGTTTAAATCTATAACCTCATGGAAAAGTATATGACGTCACACCTTTATGACGTCATAGTATACAGACGGAGCAATTGCGATTATAGAAAAATAATTGCAGTTCCTCCCTATGGACTTACAGTGGGAAGGAACAATGCATATGCAAATATTACGATATGTGACGTCAATTCTTACTATAAGCAGCTGATAATGTGATCAAAACAGGCAATATTTTGATTTTGATTTTTTTTCCCAACTATTTGCTAAGATTACTTATTCCCTAATAAAGTCACAAATACACGTCTAAACCTAAAATTTAAGAATTTAACAGCGATTGTCTCCTTTGTCGACATCCAGTCAATGAAAGTCATGTGATCTGATCGGAATGTTCAAGGCCAACAAAGATAATTCTAAGTTACGTGAAGTAAAGTTCCTTGTGGGATTTTAGTTCTGTTTTTTTGTTGTTGTTATTGTTAGGTGCATATATAATCCCGTGTCCAAAAAGAAACAATACAGATTGTATTTGCCAACAGATCTCATAATCTCATAAATGCCTATATAGCTACAAAATGGTTCAGGAACATAAAATGTGAAAAAGGCATCCAGGATATATTAAATGCCAGATACTACTCTCAGAGATAGAGTTTTGCAAAAAGTTGACCCAGAGAGTGTAGTTTTTTGGGAAAAGGTAGGTGTTGTTGTTTTACTGTTTATTATAATGTTCAATTTGTTATTAAATATTGTTATTTTATTTTCATAATTAACTGTACTGTGCCATTCATTATAGCTAGCACTATTGACCATTATAAACGAATGTTTCAATTGATTTGACCTTACAGTTTTGTTTATATCTGACGTCACGACTCTAGGACCACAAGTGTAACATAAAGCAATTAGGCTAGGCCTAACGATTTTTTGTTGGATTAGATATTCAAAAGCGGACTCTCCACTTCAAACCAAAGGTTGCTGGTGTAGAATGTATATAAAAAAAATCTTCAAAATAAGTTTACAGGCTACATCGTCAATATTCAAGTGAAGAAAATATTTCTAATTATTCAGCTGATACTTTATTTATCATTACAATAAATAAAGTTACCAATCTAATACAGTCTGACATTCACGCCTTGCCGCGATCATATGCAAAATGTCATATCGGGCGATTAGTACAAATATAATATTTATATATGTATTATATTTGTTTTATTTGCTAGTTTCACGATTTTTCTGCATATTTAACCGGACAAAAGACAAATATTAAATAGAAGTGACTGTTGATATGTACACAAACAACTAGATGTTCTCATAAGACAATCGACGTGGATAGAACAGTAGGCCTAGAGGTATACATACGTGTGATGTCAACTGTTATCTGCGATCAAAAATCATTTACATTGTACGTTTTAACTGAGGAAAAATTACGCATTCAATGTAATTTTCTGCAAAC
Source organism: Magallana angulata (assembly GCF_025612915.1). Lineage (NCBI taxonomy): Eukaryota > Metazoa > Mollusca > Bivalvia > Ostreida > Ostreidae > Magallana > Magallana angulata. The sequence continues at coordinate 19,972,650 of NC_069119.1, forward strand.
GCAGGTTCATTTACTTTATGTTATAATATGTTTGGTGTAAAATAATATTTGTGCCGAAAAAACCGATAATAGTCTACCAACTGATAGTCATTTGTTAAAATCTTTATACCAATAGTTTTAAAATAAAATAAAATATAAAAAGGCAAAAGAGACTTTACAAATGAAGTACAGTTGTACAATCATATTATCAAACACTGCAACATACTTTATTGTGAAGTGCGTTTTTCTGCTTGTTTGGATAGTTTGATTCAATCACATTGTGCATGACATAGGGTTCATTTTATGGAATTTAAGGTTTAAAAATATTTCATATCAGTGAATTACACGTCAGTAATCTCTCTCTCTCTCTCTCTCTCTCTCTCTCTCTCTCTCTCTCTCTCTCTCTCTCTGTACGTTATGACGATCATTGAAAATAATCAATGCAAAAGTTTCTTTGTTTCTTGAAGCAAATGATACCATAATGATCTTGTTGAACGTGTCTTGAATAGAGTAAAGACAACAACTTACAGACCTGATAATGACAGACATTTTGTCTACTGATTGAATATACGCGCTATCAAAATTCTACATCGCATACATATATTAAAGAAAGAAAATAAATTTAAACTTATCATTAATATAAAACTGTATATCATTTTTTTCCAGAAAGTACAAAAGTTTGATATCATGTCCTCAAATTTGATGACGTTAAATGTTTAAGATAGTGAGACCAGATCTACGAGATAATAAAGCTTAATACACTTAGTAAACTGAAAATAATTTTTCTTTCTGATTAAAATACTTCTATAAATTTATAAATAAAATATGTTTTATACACTTACATTTCATGTCACGTTTTTAGTTGCTGACTTTTGGGCCTGGTTGCTAAAATCCTAAAAATCCTAAAAGGCAAGGTAAAACTTGATGCAAATGATTTTGTTCAATTTTTTACCTAAACCCATTGCTTTTTAAAATGTGTCATGAAAAAGAGCGTTCCTACCCGTTACTGTTGATTTAAATTACTAATCGCAAATTTGTTTGCCTTTCGTAAATAACAAAAAATAAAAACTAAATCGATTGCAACAATTACGTGACGGTGACGCTTTTCAACATCTTATTTCAGGGAAAACAATAATGCTGAATATGAGCAGAAAGTGCAAGATGACAAACATACGAATTGTGTGGGTCACAAATGCATTTATTCTCAACGATTTTAAGCATGCATACCTCTAACAAAATCATCGTGATGCTCGAAACTGCGAAGACCAAACAATTAACTTTTCCAAACATTAACTAGGACAAACCCGATAACAAAAATTATTTCTTCAACTCAAGAAAAACCCGATTTCTTATTATGAAACTACACCGCAAACCTTAACCCTGACGAAACTAGATTGGATGCAAATGGAAAACCGGAGATTGCATGTAGGTTTAATTGGCAAAGATAATAACAATGAACTTTTTAAAAACTTTTTTAAAAGAAACATCAACTTGTCCAATAAAGATTGAATAATTTATGTAAGGTAATTTAAAAGGCACACGTGACGGCTGCCAAATGCCAGTTGAAGATCGGCGTCGTCCATCATTGACATTTGCATTGAAATCTTGAAATTGCTCGTATATTTTATGTAATTCGTATTCAGCTGTCATTAATTATAAAATAACTATACTATATGCTTTTATTATAAAGCCATGAGAGTGCAGCCATTCATCTTCTGTGACTTCTTTCAAAATAAAGAGGAAAAACATTAGTTTTACCAGTTTAGAGAATTCTGAGAATTATGCCATGTATCTGTATATAAAAAGATCACATTATAGCTAGTTTATTCATTCTAACAGGAAAGTTGAACAACATGAACCCTTCCTTCGGAATTCTTCTTTGCTTGGCCATTTTCTCCGGTACGTTTATAAACATTAATATTTAACATCATAATAATGTAAAAACAGATGACTATCACATTGTATGAATACGTTGTTTCCTTTAAATAACGTCTGGTATGTTGTTAACATACATTGCCTATAGCACTTAAAGTAATGAATGAAAACTGTAAAAGAAATATATTTTGTTATACATAATTAGGCTAAGTTTAAAAATGCCTGTATGTTGAAAAGCTAAATATGTCATTTGATTAAGATTTCTTTATTTTGTTAACGTTTTTTGTTTTAAATCAAATTAAAAAAAACATCTTTAACGAGCTTTTTACTTTCTTTATTGACTTGAATTAGCCTAATCATTTTTTTAATTGTGAATCTCTGTCTCTAGTGATATCTTTAAAAAAAAACAAAGAAAAAACATATATTCTATGAACTAATTGTTTTATTTATGTCACTTCTTCATCTTATACTTCACATAATGTCCACGTTATATCTAAACTAGTAAGATATATCTCTTTGCAACCTAAATGACATTAATATATTTCCCTGACACACAGTTGTGGAGCTTGGACATTGTAGGAGATACGAACGCCTACGCCCCGAATGTCCCATTTTAGATTGCGCCAAACCCCCGGAGAACTGTCGCACGGAGGTTGTTTATGACGATGGCTGCCCTGAGGCCTGTGTGCTAGTCTGTGAGTGTCCCAAACCGAACCCGTTGTCTCTGGAGTACTGTGAAAACACAAACCCTAGGTGCTCTGTGGAAGAAGACTTCCTTATGCTGGCGAACGGAAAAAGATGTTTTAATGGATGTGTGATAGAGTGTGGGTTTTAAAGACAAAAGCCTATGTGTGAACAATAAAAATAACACAGTTCTTAACAATTGTTAATGTTCTTTTGTGTCAAAAAAGGTCTAGGATCCTTTTCAGTTTTATTAAAACAATTAGTAGAAAAACGAACTTTAAACAAATGTATATATCTGGAAATGTGTATAAACATATTTGATAAATGTAAATAATAAGGATTTTGATCTAATAATAATACCTGAAGAATTTAATACGTTGTTAACATAAAACTAAACTCTTTCACATAAACAACTAATCAGTCACGTTTCAACCTCTAATGATAAAACACCGCTTAAGGATAAAAATATCATTAAGCGTTGCAATTGTAACGGCTAATGCCCTAAATTCTTGCATAAATAGTTGACATCATTTACTGCTAATGATAAATCGCCCCTAAATGATAGAATTGTATCATTAAGCTCACAAATGCAAAGCAGACCTAACGTTTAATGAAACAAGCAAATAGATACATGGTCAACCCATAATAATACAAACATCTTTATCATTAAGCGTTGCAGTTGCATTCTTAATGATATTATAGCATACCAAAATGTAGAACTCTCGCCAATGTTTTTTAAGAACAGTCTCGGACAGAATGACAAAAGGATGGATGGAATAAAAGATAGACGGACAGACATCTACTGATATGTAATTATAAGCTAAGCTTAATGATAAAGATGTTTGTTTGCATTTTTGGGAATTGTACCAAAGTACATTCCAATATAATCACTATACTAAAGGGATTTCTTTCTCAGATAAAATTCAAATGATTTTGCCGGACGGACCCGTTTTATAACTACAAAAGGTCAAAATATTAATTCCAAACTGTTGTGTTGATGAAATATATGTTGGTGAAAATATATGTCCATTTTGTATGTGTCTATTATGGCGGTTATCTATGCTTAAAATGTTCGAAAATAATGTCATTATTTATATCATCATTCATTTATTCAATATCTTATAAATTATTAAAAAATATAATAAAATTCAACAAAAGTCTAAAAAAAACATGGACGCTATTGGCTGAGAAATGCCCGGTATCAAACAATAAGTATTTATTTCCAAACGTTCAATTACCTTTGTTTAAAATTTGAATTCCGAATCAAGACATCATACACGTAGTTGGGGACTCCGTACTGCAGCAAAAACCCATCGAAAGTCGAAAACAAGAGATAAGTGTGAATTTTACAGATAAAAAATGTGAATATTACATACTAAAGTTTGAATTTTACACTTTAAAGTGTAAAATTTACAGATTAAAGTGTGAATGTTACAGACAAGAGTGTGAATTTTACATATTAGTCAATATGTGTATGATTTTTACAGATTAATGTGAAATCTTTAGAGATTAAAGTGTAAACTTTGCATTTTAAAGTGTACATTTTACACTTTAAAGTGTACATGTATATTTAACAGATAAGTGCGATTTGTAACTTTTAAAGTGTAGATTGTACACTTTAAAGTGTAAATTTTACAGATGAAATTGTAAATTTTATACTTAAAGTGCAAATTTTCATATAATAGTGTAGAAAATTTAAAAAAAAAATGTGAAGTGCATATGTGGCACTAATACGCATCTGTAATCAATACAAAATTTACAAAATGATATATTGTGATTTTTGTTCTTGCACCGAATCAGTATGTTGAAACAGTAATTGTGTAATTTTGAAATTACACCTACCCAGTATAAAACAAATTTACATTATGACGATACGCTTACAGTATTTTCTTCATAAAAAAAAACCATCGATGTCTTTTTCAATATCATTTTCTTAACATTTGTAACGACACACATTACATGTACAATATGGTTTTATCGTTGTCCGTCTGTAATTTCGTGCTTGGACTATACCTCTTAACGTCTGAAGATGTGATCATGCCAAATACCAACTTAAACGATAAAAACATTCATTTACTATGCGCTTTTATATATAATGTGAGTTGTGCAACCTACATATATATCACATGTCATTGGTGCAGACTTTATTCATTAAATTGATTCGTTACCTAGTGATAAACGAAAGTAAGCTGAATCATATCTTTGGGACGGGAACAGAAAGTACATTATGTTCTTTGTCATGTGGATAGTGACCATCGTTTTGATAACGCCCATCTCGTTCAACATTCTTTTTATACTTTCTCACTTTATGGAAGATGTTTAGATTACACAACAAGGCATGCATCGATAATAATACAGATCGAAATATTTGCACGAGAAAACGAACAATTAAGTTGTGAGTCTCATTCTCATAACGTTTGTGATTTCTACCATACCTGCAGTTGTGAGTGCTGTCTCGGTTTGATATGGTTATGCTTATTTACTTTCTGTTTCGAACTCAGCTATCAACCCAAACATATATTTCACCCAGATTAAGGATCTCAACAAAGAAATAAAGATAAGCAATGTTTAGAATGCAAACATGAATTTTTTTGGAAGAGAAACAAAACGACAATTGATAAACGTTGTTTTGTGAAATCGTGAATAATTGCAGATGCTCTCACAAAAGCATAGAATTACTTTCCAAATCAAATACAACTAGTACGAAGAAAACAACAAAGAAAAAAACCTGGAGGATTTTTTTTATTAACGTTGTAATGTATGGAGTATCAAATATAAAAAAAATGTTACCGATATATTATATTTATTATGTTAATATATGAAGTCATGACTCTAGGACCAGGGGCCCGTTTCACTAAAAGGCGTAGGATACGACGAAACTTAAGTTAGGCCTTAGGGCGTACGCCAAAATTAAGAGGCGTACTCCTGGCCGTAAACACTAGTATCGGACTGAGTTAAGGCCAGACTTACGTACTTGACAACGAGCTTATGCACATGCGCAGACAGATGATAAACAGTAGAAAGGAAGATAGATAGACAAATATCGATATATAGATAGATATCTTTAGATACATAAAAAGATAGAAACTGAATTGTGTTTGCGAGAGAGAGAGAGAGAGAGAGAGAGAGAGAGAGAGAGAGAGAACCGTAAAGATCAGGCATATTAATCATGCATGTTAAGTGACAAAATCACACAGCAAAACTTGCTAAAATGTTTTATTTGAAAGATATTTTTGATGAGGCATATAGGATATGGTCATTCAAAATTATTAAGTCAACAGAACTATTTTGTAATCGATATCTACGGGGATACATGCCTCAAACCATCCTTCGAACATCCTTGATCATACATCAATTATGGCCCGAGTATAAATATTTTTTTATTAGATTTTCTTGTTTCCTCTTGCTACATCATTGAAAGAAAATCAGTGAATTTGTTTAAAAATAGAAAATATAGCAAATTAATGCAGTAATGAGCTTTTAATCCATGGATTGGACAATATTAAGCAAGCATCGAACAACCATACCACAGATAGTAAAAATTTAAATATTTCATGCAAAAAAAGAAGGTCGGATAAATATGTTTATTACTTTCATATTAAGATTTGTGTCAATGTAAAATGTGGAGCAAAAATGATCTAGGAAATAATTCCAAGTCTAATTTTTTTTTTACACAATTTGTTTCCGAAGTTTTTTCGAAATTTAAGTGAAAGGGTACATACAAACCATAAGTGCATGCACGTTTATTTGTAAATGTTTCACCAAAGTTATCAAATCCAAGGTACAGATGTATGTGTCAGACGTATGGTGGACTCAACATAAACTACCCAAGTACACTTTCAATTGTATTTATTATATTGAACGAGGCTTTATATAAATTTGAAGTTAATGCAGAGTAGGTGTATGTAACCTACGAAATAAAATCTATTTAATCTGGAGTCAGTGTTTTGCACGGTTGTATGATAAATACATTATCTAATATTTAAAAAAATATAGGGACTTTTGACGACTCTAAAACAAAGTTGGAGCGAGCTTTCATCATATTTTGGTATTTACATTTTAACAATACTGAAAATACTTTTCTGATTAACCTTAGTTTAACTACCTAAGCTAACATATTTTACTCACCAAAAATGAAATAATAATTCACTAAGTGAGTTTTAAATTTCAAAATATCTCACTCACACATATTTTGCGTGGAAGTTGGGGGGGGGGATGAAATGCTTAAAATGCTAGACATTTCTTATACAAATATACCTTTGTACTACATGTGCATCATGTATGTATATTTTCTGCATTGCCCAATTTACTAAAAAAAAATCAAATTATAAGATAAAAATAATCGAATGAAAACTATATATCGATTGTCTAAATTTGTCATTTTAACATGTAAACGGCATGTGCAAATATAAAGAATGTGCATAAAAAATGGTAAGAAAGTTTCTATTCGAAAATTGGTACCACCTATCAAAACTCTCTTTTTTCTTAATTTCATATGAAATAAATAAAATCTACATGACAAATTGTACAATTTAACATTAAGGTCAGCACCGATATTCTCAGCAACAGAATTAGCGGTCAATTCCTATTTACGCCATAAGTTACGACTACAATTGGCTAGGCGTAGATTTTTGTCTTTGCTAGGCTTAATGATTTGTTTTGGATTAGATATTCAAAAGTGGACTCTCCACTTCAAACCGAAGGTTGCTGATGTAGAATGTATATAAATACTAGTAAATCTTGAAAACAAGATTACAGGCTACATCGTCAATATTCAAGTGAACTTATTATTTTTAAAAATTCAGTTGACACTTTCTTTATCATAACAATAAATTAAGTTGCCGATCTAATACAGTCTGACATTCATGCCTTGCCGCGATCATATGCAAAAAGTCATGTCGTGCAATTAGTACAAATATATATTATTCTTTTTTTTTTGGTCAGTTTCACGATTTTTCTGCATATTTAACCAGGCAAAAGACAAATATTAAAAAGAAGTGTCTGTTGATATGTACACAAACAACTTAATGTACTCGTGAGATAATCGACGTGAAAAGATTAATAGGCCTAGATGTATACATACGTGTGATGTCAACCGTTAACTTGCGATCAAAAATCATTCACATTGTACCTGTAAACTGAGGAAAACTGACTCATTCAATGTAATTTTTTGATAGAAAAGTATTATTTACTTTATTATATAATAATATGTGTAGTGTAAAATAATATTTGTACCGATAAAGCCGACGATAATCTACCAGTTAACCGATAGTCATGTGTTTAAATCTTCATACCATTAGTTTAAAAATAAAATAAAACGGCCAGGCAAAAGAGATTTCAATAATTTTTATCTGTTTGGACATATACACATGTACAGGAGAGAGAGAGAGAGAGAGAGAGAGAGAGAGAGAGAGAGAGAGAGAGAGAGAGAGAGAGTTTCTTTCAAACAACGTAGCGTATACGAATTAAACCCACAAATGAAGTACAATCATTATCAAACATCACAAACACTGCATGCAATATACTTTATTGTTAGACGCGTTTTTTTCTTTGGATTTAAAATGAAACATTTAAACAACCATGGAAGGAGCACATGGCGCAAATCGCGGACTGATTTGATTGACAGGTGCTACACGTGGTCTGAAACTGCTTGGTTGGATAGTCTGATTCAATCACATTGTGCATTGCTTACAGTTCATTTTATGGAATGTAAGCTTGAAAAGTATTTTATATCAGTGAATTACACGTTAGTAAAATTCTCTCTCTCTCTCTCTCTCTCTCTCTCTCTCTCTCTCTCTCTCTCTCTCTGTACGTTATGACAATAATTAAAAAAATAATGCATTAGTTTCCTTGTATCCTTAAGCAAATGATACCATACTATAAAAATTCTACATTGCATCCACGTATTAAAGAAAATGAAATGAACTTATACTTATCTTTAATATAAAACTATATATCATTTTCTTTAAGAAAGTACAAATGTTTGAAATCATGTCTTTAGATTTGATGACGTTCGAAAATAAAAAATAAAAAGTAAATCGATTGCAGCAATTACGTGGCAGTGACGCCTCCCTACTTCAACGTCTTATTTCAGTGGATACAATAATGCTGACTATAGGCAGAAAGTGCAAGATGACAAACCTACGAATTGTTTGGGGCAGGAATGCATCAATTTTATTCTCTACGATTTTAAGCATGCATATCTCTAACAAAAAACATCGTAATGCTCGCGACTGCGAAGACCCAAACATTAACCAGGACAAACCCGATTACAAAAATGATTTTTTCATCTCTCAAGAAAAACCCGATTTCTTATTTTGAAACTGCACCGCGGTCCTAAACCCTGACGAAACTAGTTTGGATGCAAATGGGAATATGGAGATTGCATGTAGGTTATTTGGCAAAGATAATAATAATGAACTATTTTAAAACTTTGTTTTTTAAAGAAACACCAACCTTTCCAATAAAAAATGCATCATTTATGTAATTAAAAAGGCACATGTGTTTGCTGCCAGTTGAGGATCGGCACCATCCATCGTTTTGGCATTTGCATTGAAATCTTGGAATTGCTCGTATATTTTAATATGTAATTCGCATTCAACTGTCATTAATTGTATAATAACTATATCATATGTTTTAATAATAAAGCCATGACAGTACAGCCATTCATCTTCTGTGACTTCTTTCAAAATAAAGAGGAAAACATTAGTTTTACCAGTTTAGAGAATTCTGAGAATTATGCCATGTATCTGTATATAAAAAGATCGCATTATAGCTAGTTTATTCATTCTAACAGGAAAGTTGAACGACAACATGAAACCTTCCCTCAGAATTCTCCTTTGCCTGGCCATTTTCTTCGGTGCGTTTATTTACATTGTTATTTTAGATCATAATAATGTAACAGATGACTATCATATTGTATGCACATGTTGTTTCCTTTAAAAAACGTCTGTTGAGTTGTTAACATACATAGCATATAGCACTAAAAGTAATGAACGCAAATTGTAAAAGAAGTATATTTTGTAATATGTGAACTATTAAGGCTAAATTTAAAAATTACTTGTATGTTGAAAAGCTGAAATATGTTATTTGATTAAGATTTCTCTATTTTGTTAACATTTTTTTTAAATTAAATTAAAAAAAAGGTTTAGCAAACGTTTTCACTTTCTTTATTAATTTGAACGAACTCATCATTTTTTTTAAATTGTGAAACTGTGTCTCTAATTATATCTTTTAGCGAAAAAAAAAATAAGTTTTTTATAAACTAATTGTTTTTTGTATGTCACTTCTTCATATTATACTTTACATAATGTCCACGTTATATCTAGTTAGATATATCTTTATGCAACCTTAATGACATAAATATTTTTTTCTGACACACAGTTGTGAAGCTTGGACAATGTAGGAGTTACAGAATCGGCCTCCCCCGTTCAGAATGTATCTTTTTCCGGTGCGCTGCACCCCCGAAGAACTGTCGCACGGAGGTTGTTTATGACGATGGCTGCCCCGAGACCTGTAAGCTAGTCTGTGAGTGTCCCACGCCGACCGCGGAGTCTCTGGAGATCTGTGAAAACCCAAAACCTTATCCTTTGTGCTATGTGGAGAAAGACTTAATCATGCTGGCAGACGGAAAAATGTGTTTTAATGGATGTATGGGGCATTGTGAAATGTAAAGACAAAAGCCTATGTGTCAATAATAAAGAAACAGTTTTATAACAATTGTTAATGTTTTTTTGTGTCAAAAAAGGTCTAGGATCCTTTTCAGTGTTATTAAAACAATCAGTAGAAAAACGAACTTTAATCAAATGTATATACCTGGAAATGTGTATAAACATATTCAATAAATGTAAATAAAAAGGATTTTGATGTAATAATAATACCTGGAGAATTTAATACGTTGTTAACATAAAACTAAACTCTTTCAAATAAACAACTTATCAGTCACGTCTCAACATCTAATGATAAAACACCGCTTAAGGAAAAAACATCATTAAGTGTAGCAATTGTAACGCCTAATGCTATAAATTCTTGCATAAATGGTTGACATCATTTACTGCTAATGAAAAATTGCCGCTAAATGATAGAATTGTATCATTAATCTCACAAATGCAAAACAGACCTAACGCTTAAAGCTATACACGCTATAATTTGCATCAATTTTGAATAAAGGGGAAAATGTATGTGTTTGATTACTAATAAAAGTTACCTTTATGCTGTTAATTATAATGCTCAATTCGATAACGTTACAAATATATCAAATATTAAACAATAAAAAATATTTATTTTCCTGCCAGGAAAGTAATGCCCCCTCGTGAATATCAATCTATCACGTGATATCGACAGCTAAATTTAGTCTATCATACAAAAACTGGTGAAGGGTCAACATCTTCATAATTGTGATAGTTTCACAAAGGAAAGGATATTTACAGTAAAACATAAATTTGTCCGATTTACGAGTACAAAAAAAAAACAAGCCTTTGAGTAGATATGAATACTTCCTTTAAAAAAATGACGTAGACCTGTGTGTTTCCCCTATGTGCTATTTATAGATCCTATAAGTGTTAATGCAGAAGTAAGGGTATCGTGAATGACAAACGTATTCTATTCATTATACATGTATGTATTTCAAATTAACAACTGTTAAGCATATTAAAAATCAAGTTGGATATTTAATTAGGCAAACAATAACGACCACCTAGTTCTCCGCGGACATGCGCAATGAGGTCGGTTTCGCTCTTCCTTCATCAATATTCTTGAAAAGGTATATTTTCCTGGCAGGAAAATAAACAATTAAAAATCTATATCTTTGTAACGAGATGGAATTCACCATTGTTATTTACAGATTAAGGATAACTCTTATAAGTAGACAAAAACATGCGTTTTCACTGTCATTCAAAATTGACTTAAATTATAGCGTGTATAGCTTTAATGAAACAGGCAAAATGCTACATTGTCAACGCCTGAAAGTATGACAAACATTTATCATTAAGCGTTGCAGTTGCATTCTTAACGATATGATTACTTACCAAAATGTAGAACTCTCGCCAATTTTTTTTTTAAAACAGTCTAGGACAGAATGACAAAAGGATGGATGGAATGAAAGATAAATAGACAGACATTTACTGATAATTTACGGCAAGGTTTGCGGTTTGCATTTTTTAGGAATTGTACCAAAGTACATCCCATTTCATTCACTTTACTAAAGGTTGTTTTTTGAGATAAAATTCAAATGATTTTGCCGGACCCGTGTTTTAACTACAATAGGTGAAAGTATTAATTTCAAACTGTTATGTTGATGAAATATAAATAATTTCGTGAAATATATCCATTTTGTATGTGTCTATTATGGCATTATTTATGCTTATAATGTTCGAAAATAATGTCACTATTTATATCATGATTCATTTTTTTTAATATTAAATTCTCATGAACTATTTTAAAATATAACAAAATCCAACAAAAGTCTAAAGAACAAAGGACGTTATTCGCTGAAAAGGCCGCGTATCAAACAATAAGTATTTATTTCCAAACGTTCAATTACCTTCGTTTAAAATTGGAATTCCGTATCAAGATATCATACATGTAGTTTGGGACTCCATACTGCAACAAAAACCCGGGGAAAGTAAAAACGAGAGATTAGTGCGAATTTTAAAGATTAACGTGTGAATATTACATACTTAAGCGAAAATTTTACACTCTAAAGTGTAGAATTAACAGATTAAAGTGTGAATGTTACAGATAATAGTGTGAATTTTACATATCAATGTGTGATTTTTACAGATTAATGTGTAAAACTTACAGATTAAAGTATGAATTTTACAGATTTAACTGTGAATTTTCCATTTTAAAGTGGGAATTGTACACTTTAACGTGTAAATAGTACAGATTAAAGTGTAAATTTTATAACTTAAAGTGCAAAGTTTCAGATTAAAGTGTAGAAAATAAAAAAAGGTGATGTGCATATGTGGCACTGATACACTTCCGTAGTTAATACAAAATTTACAATTTGACATATTATGATTTTTGTTCTTGCATTCAATCAGTATGTTGAAACTATGATTGTCTAAATTTTGTATTTACACCCACCGTGCAGTAAAAATCAATTTCACAAAATGACAATACGCTAACAGTATTCTCTTCATAGAAGCTTTCTTAAGAGGAAAAAACCTAGCAATCATCTTTTTTAAAAATTTCATTTCCTTTAACATTTGTAATTTTAGTATTTCGGAAATGTTAAAGATGTACATTTTCTTGCATACATGTACTCTTTATTTACTCTTCATTTTATGATTTGACGCTTTATTTACATAGTATAACGAATAAATACCAAGTTTTAAGACTTTATATTAAATGATTGCAGTCGGACAAATCAACATTAAAACATTATCAGTCATCTTCGCATATGTATCGGACAGCATAGAAATATTAAAATTTTGAGACTGAAACTTTAAAGTATGCACATGTACAGTTAAAGCGTCTAAAACAAGTTCCAGTTCAGTTCAAAGGCAGTTCAAAACTCTGAAATAGTCCTAGAGTCAATTTTCAACAGGGTCAGTTTTCAACGTGTAGAGGTCATCAGAGTTTTAAAAAATCTTTTACAAACAGTTGAAAATAATTCTGGGTATAACTTTCACGAATTTTAGTCTTAATTTTCAACGTAAAAAAATGACCCAACATTTAATATTTAACCTTGGTCAATATTCTTCGTTACAACGATACTCCTGCCTTCCCATCTGACACAATATTCGTTTTATTTGCTAAACAGGTGTGGAAAAAAATTTAAAGGACAAACCCTATAAGTAATAGTAATGAAAAACAAGTTGAGATGGGTTGTTTAAAATTAATTTTGTCATCATATTTAGGCAATTTAGGGTTTATTTTGGGTCCATTTGGGTAAATAGATGCACCAGCGCAGCTTTAATCAGATAGTTGAATATGAAATATTTTCAAAAATTAATTATTACAGTTACATTAAAACCAGAGGATGGAAATTAAAGCAAGTCGAACTCGATGTGTGTTGATTGCTGTGTTGGATGAATGGTACAGTAGGATCTGCACGAAAAAGTCCCGTCTTTTCATTGATCACCTTCAGTTTTTGGAACACTTGCCCGATCATAGTAGTCGAATTTGAAATGAACTTTGTTATATATCTGTTGATCAAAAGTAAACGTTATAAGTTTGAAATGTTTTAGCCGAACCATAAAAAAACAAAAACCCTCAAAGAAATTCATCGCTGCAAACAAGATCACTCAAACCGGGTGATATGAGAGAGAGAGAGAGAGAGAGAGAGAGAGAGAGAGAGAGAGAGAGAGAGAGAGAGAGAGAGAGAGAGAGAGAGAGACGGGTCGATGTAAATCACAACTAAGTTCGCTACTAACGGTGAAGGAAATAAGTATATATATATATATATATATATATATATATATATATATATATATATATATATATATATATATATATATATATATATATATATATATAATCTTAATTTTAATTTTTGTATTTTTGCATTTTCGGTTTGTGGATAATGCCTTGACCTCTGTATTTGAGATTATTTTCCTCCAGGCTTGGAAAAAGTTCAGAATATTTCAATAATTTCTTATCCACACAGGTGAAACCTCTTAAGCAGAATACGTTGAACTGTTTTAAACTCGGTGGCATATATAGTGGTTGCAACGATGAAACAGGAATATGTCGGACATTGCCTTTTACAAGTCCTGTTAAACTTTAATATTGTTGCAGTATTTCTTTTTTTCAAACTGTGTATCCATATGGCATTAGTGTGTTTATACATCATTTATCTAGAAGTATGTAACCAGCCATCTTCAAGGGTTTCTGATCTACCTCGCTTGTGAGGAACGATGCGGATCAGAAACACTTGACTTGGGAAGATGGTAATCAACTGGTCAACGATTTTATTCATAGCATCGCAAAAAAGCTCCTGGAAACGCTTCAGAGTTTTTGTCGGATATTCATGGATGGGAGAAATCTTAGAGCCAGGTAAATTAAACAATAAGTCAATAACACACATGTAAATATGCTTAACGTTGAATACGTAAACAATTTCAAGTAGTTTCTTTCCAAAAGTGATCACCTTACTCCGTAGCGCAGTGGGATAGAGGGTTTACTACGAACCTGTACACACCTCACAGCCTTATTAGCATAATCGGAACCTTTCTGGTTTTTATATTGACGAAAGAATGAAAAAACCCGAGAAAGTCAAAACTTCGTATATCTCGGGATTTTAACGAGACCAGTCTCATACTCGTGAAAATCGAGAGAGGAGTTTAAATGGAAAAAGTAAGTAAAAGTTTTTGTTTCTTATATTGGCAAGCTTTTAAATTATTTAAAGTTGCAGAACAATTGTTTATTAATGTGAAGTCGAAGTTTGGGGTGATTAGCCTTATCTCTTTAAATTTTGTTATGCAGCATGAAACAGTCTGAACAGCAATCCTCGATTTTGTCAATAATCTAAAACGTGCTAAGGAGTAGTCATTCGTCGGTAAGAACATCCTTACTTACATTGTTAAACTACTCAAAAACTCTTTTAAAAGCCTACAATGTATTAAGTCTAGTACAAGTGTTACAAAAATGTCGATAATTAATGGTCGTTGTGAAATGTGACTTGAAAGACATGTTTTAGTATGAAATGTGTATGCAGGTGAATTATAGTCAGTTTTTACACATATTGTTACGTAGCATACGTTAAAAAAATATTGTATGTTTTTCCTAGAATATTGACTATTGAGTTTGTGTCAACCATGCTTTCAGTCATTTCCATACAGAATTTCCTCGACACGTAGTATGTACACTGTACATGTGGTTTTGATATCTGTATCTCATTCAAACTGTTAACTTTATGTCTTATTTATCAATTAATGATGAGAGTGTTTATGAATCAAGGGTCTGCATTTGTTATGTAAATATAACATTATACGATTGAGAGTATGAGACAGAGATAGACTCAGAGAGAGAGAGGGAGAGAGAGAGAGTGTGTGTGTAATTACTGTGTACCGTACATGTAATTGTTATTGATTGCCTAGCTTCCATGAACCATATATATATTTCAATAATGCCACATTGCACTAGAAATATTGCTGACAAAGATGTTAAGAGAGATCATGGAGAGAGAGAGAGAGAGAGAGAGAGAGAGAGAGAGAGAGAGAGAGAGAGAGAGAGAGAGAGAGAGAGAGAGAGAAAAGCCATAACAAATTTTATAGTTATATGTCATTTCTCACTTAATGAGTTGTTATAGCTGTTATCATAGTAATGTTTTGACCATGTCTCAGATACTGCATGTGCCCATAAAAAAGTGTAATCTAAGACACACCCTTTTGTTTGATAATGACAGCATTTAGCTTTGTAATGATAGCTAGTGTATCTTTTTTCTTCTAATCTACAGGTTTACCTGCGGCTTCCAGAGGATCTGAAGATCAGGAATATAGAAAATATTGTCAATTTGATATTGCTAATGACCCAGTCAAGTCTGCTGAAGCCCAGAAGGTACTTCTTTGTCATGTAATAAACTTACAACTTGTTTTCCATATGTAGATATATTTGGTTTAAGCTGATTGAAAGCCAAGCAAGGTCATCTAAATAGCTACAATGTCTTGTGTAAAAGGGAAAGGTTTATATGGGCATCTTGTTGCAAATCTGCTTGATTATTAGCTGCAGATCTGTAGCTCTCTAGTTGAAAAAATTCGGATAGACTATCCGAATTTTTTCAACCAGAGAGCTACAGATCTGCAGCTACTTGATTATCTGTATTTTAAGGGGTGGGAACCTCTGAAAAGAATACCAGGAGTTTGAAAATATTATAAACTTTAAGAGATGTGTTTTAGACTCTCTGAGAAAATGGGATTTGCAGAAATCCCATGAATTTCTTATGCTGGAAATATGTTTTTCAGATGAGTTTTTGTTATTGACGCAATTATATTTTGGTGTACATAGAATGTTGATACTTGAAACTCATACAGACAATCTCTCTGTCCACTGGATATCTAAATATCTTTGAAGTAACACCATAAGTCCATTGAAGTAACACATTCATTACATTTAGCATGTGTGTGCAGAATTGATTGAGCCAGGTTTCCTGATGTTTCCTGATGTTGTCATATAAGTGATACATTGTACTGCTTTAAAAAGTATATATCACTTGTGACTTACTGGTATATTAGTACATATTTCATTTGTAAAATCATTTGACAAATTTAAGTGTTTTGTAGTACTGAAATGTTTTTATGGCTTTTAAAATTACTGAAAGTACATGCACATGATGCAACTTTCTTTTGACGCTGTATATATAACAAAAAGAAACTGTCAGCTGGGTTTAAAATTAGTGGCAAAATGATGTAATACATGTATGTACAATATTAGTATAGCATTGAATGATTCATTTTTGACGTCGTCGTGTCAATAACTGCCGTCAGGTGAGCAGACAAATTGAATAACGCGCGTTAGCGCGTTATGATAATTTGTCTGCTCACCTGACGGCAGTTATTGACACGACGACGTCAAAAATGAATCATTTAATGCTTATATTTACATTCCCTTACTGAAGAAATCAATTGTTTACTTAAATAAATCGATATAAAGTGCAGATCACGGAGGGAGTGAATAAGTAACAGCAGGAACAGCTGTTTTGTAAAACCGGTTTAAACTGGTTTTCACATAGACTGTTGAGATGAGATCGACGAGCATGAAAATATAATCCATGATAAATAACTCTTGAAATGGTGCTTTAAACAATAAAGTCAACTTTTTTGTTGAATAATTATAAAACATGGTGTTTTTACAACATTCATGAAATACATTTTTTAACAAATAACATAGAAATCAGTGTTTGAGAACTACTTATGTAAATTACACGTAAATTCATACGCAGTGAATAGGTGTTGCATTTAGAGGCATTTAAACGTCACGGAATTTAATGGAAAAACACAGTAGAATGTAAATATAAAAGATTACATTGTTAGTAATTGCACATTCCATAAATAACTTCATTGAATATACACATGTAAGTATTTGATGAGTGCACAATGTTTGCAAAAATCACATGTAATTCTCTTAACACTTGATGTTTATTCTATTTGAGTTTCCAGACCATGACATTAATGAATATTCCTTGAATGAAATGCATGAGGATTAGAATGGAACCTTATTCTGCCTTTTTACCAACTCACACCATCTTTTCAAGATTTATGGAGCCAACCACAGAAGAATTTGTTCTATACACATCATTCATAACATTCTTATTTATGTTGCATAACTTTAAATGTTACTGGATGAATTGTGTTCACATAATGAATACCAGCAAACTTTTTATCTAACATATGTTTTTATATTACATATTCATATACATTTTACATAACATTTTTGGAAACAGCTATTTTTTTTAAATTGGAATTTAGCCTTACTATTTTATACAAGTTTTTTTTTTAAAGGGACTTGGACACAATTTTAGATCAAAATTTTGTTTTCAATTTCTTTATGGATAAAATGATTTACTTGCACATTTTGAATAATTGACCATAATTTGAATGTTAGAAGTCAAGTTATAAGATAGATACAGGGGTACGAATTTATTGTTATGTAAACAAAGCTTGAGTCTTATGTTTGTTTACAAATAATATAAAGTATGAAATTACCATACTGATTCGATTTGATCATAAATGATATTAATGATATTATTAATAGAAAAAAGCAACATTTGAATGAAACTTACACCAATAAAACACATATGTAAATAAGAACAAGACTCTTGCTTTGTTAACAAAACAAAGAATATTTAATTCTTTATCTTTCTTTTAACTCAATATTTGACTTTCAAAATTAGTATCATGATTTTTTTAGAATGATATATGCAATTTCATTAATTTATTTTTCATTTTAAGAAAATTCATTTTAAAAAAGATCTCTTACAACCTGTGTATTTTTTTTCAGTTTACATAACACAGTGTATTAATTGAATGTAGTTGTGTAGATTTATACATGTACCTACAAGCAATATACATTTAATATTCACCAGGAACATGTACCAGCCTACTATATTTGATAAATAAATGTACTTCTTTCATGCCTTTTACTCATTGTTATATGTATTATTTATAATTAAAATACTTTGAAAACTTTTCTCAATTTATTTATTTTAGTAAGATTAAGAAACGTCCGTTATATAACTATAGTTAATGCATGTTTTCAAGAGTTGTCTCTCTTGGGGACAATAATGAATGGTCCCCAGGGTTCATGACCCTGAATATTGAGTAGGCTGTGAGGTGTGAGTAAGTCATGAGTTTGAATCCCGCTGGGGGATTTAAAATTTTTTCCTTTACAAATATTTTTAAAAGCTATTTTTGGTAAAATATTGTAAATTCTGAGAATTCTAAACCGGTGAAAGTTTTTCAATTATATAGTACTTTAATCCACATTAATATCGACAGATGTCCCATACCACCTTAACATTCACTGATGGTTTCTTGAAATTGCTTTAATCCAAAGATAAATAAAAAGATGAGTATCCAATCAAAAATCAAGCTTTTGTGTTTGATATCTTCACTTAACGTATGTAGATTAATATATAACAAACAAGAAATGTCCTTTAATGTCCTCGTTCACTCATATGCAAATTTAAAAAATCGATGCAGATTTACATAAAGGCTACCAAAAATTAATCAATCCAAAGATTAAAGAGATTAATATTTTTCAAACAAACGTTTGTGTTTGATGTTTTGGTTTTACGTTTGAAGATTAATACGTTAAAATGATAAAAAAAAGTCTTACAATCTTACATCTTGTGGACACATGAATACATATAAAATATACTTTTTTCTGATTCATCAACGTAAAACTAGATAGACAATGATCCCTTTGTACTGAAAGGGTTTTTTAGAGTGAGCTCAAAAAATGCAGGGAATAGAACGTATAATTCTGACCATCCTAGGAATTGTGGTTACTGTAGAGAACCTTATCATTGTTATTGCAGCAATACGAAATAAAAGTCTCCGAGACAACACACATTACAATTTAGTTATATCGGTGTCCGTCTGTGATTCCGTGCTTGGACTTAACGTCTTAACGTTTGGGAATGTGGTCATGCCAAATACCAACTCAAACGATAAGAACATCCACATACTCTGTACTTTTCTGGCTATTGTAACATGTGCAACCTATCATATGTCATTGGTGCAAACTTTGTTCATCAGTTTAAATCGTTACCTAGTGATCACCGAAAGTAAGCTGAACCATATCCTCTGGGACGGGAACAGAAAGTACATTATGTTCTGTGTCACGTGGATGGTAGTCATTGTTTTGAATGCGCCCATTTTGACTTTAGGTATGCAAGGATGTGATATGAACTCTTTTCTACGCAAGTCTGTGTATGCGGTCATGTTAAATTCAATCAGCGTTCTGGTTATCAGTCCAACATTCGTTTTGTATTTTCTCACTTTATGGAAGATATATAGATTACACAACAAGACATGCATCGATGATAACCCAGATCGAAATATTCGCACGAGAAAACGAATGAATAAGTCAATGAAAGTTGTAAGTCTCATTCTCATAACGTTGGTGATTTCTATCATACCTGCAGTCGTGCGCGGATTTAAAAGGGTGTTGTCTCGTTCTGATTTTGTTATTTTGCTTATTTGCTTTTCTGCTTCGAACTCAGCTGTCAATCCAATTATATATTGTACACAGATTGAAGATCTCAACAAAGAAATAAAAACAATGTTTAGAATTCACTTGTGAAATTTTGGGGAAAGAAAAAAAAGAACGACAAATGATTAAAGTTGTTTTGTGAAATCGTTACAAATTCGCGGACGCATTCACAAGCGACACTTGTGATGCTAGTTGTCAAAAGCAAAGAGTTAAAAAAAAAACCATATTAAATATAACTAGCACGAAGAAAACAACATAAAAAATAAAATGGTGGATTTTCTTATTTAAGATGCAATGCATGGAGTATCAAATATCAAAAAATAGTGTCCATTATATTATTTCAAATAGATGGACAGGACCACCTCTGTGAGGAGGTAACGATCAACGTAATAGTACCTTGAAATGGAAACATGGTATCGAAGAATGGAAAAAAAATGATAAAGGTCTTTCAAACGATAGATTATACACCTTTTTTCCAATTGTATGAAAATTGTATGTGAAAATTGTATGTGGGGGGGGGGGGGGGATGAAAAAAGAAAATTAAATATCAAAGTACCGAAGAACTGACGGTAGTTAATGTTATCGATGTTTTTTTTTTTATTCTGAAATAAACTATATGTTATTTTGCATGACAATTACAAATGTCATATAGTGTCTAATCTGTATTTTAAATACGTACATTTCTATAATCTGAATTCTCGGACTTTTTCGACAAGAATTTCGAGAAATCTCCATACTGGCATGTTAAGTAATATTTAAAGATAAATTATTAGGCCAAACTATGTATCAGTATAGAAATTTTTGTGTAAAATTGTACAGATCCAAGCAATACTGTACTTTAGTCTCGTTCAACCAGATGCTCGGCTGTCGCCGTTAATACCCGACAAGAAAGAGAGACTCTCTGCTTGTTGGAGATAAACAAAACAGCCGGGGGTCGATTTGAACGAGACTATATTGAACTCTGGCGTAGGAATACATTCGACTACAAAAATATCTAAATTGTTAGTACCATTTAAATTTGGCTATTTTCATATTATTTATAAATACGTTTCCGTGTTTACAGTTTACATTGTTGTACTGAGGCATTTCTAATAGTCTACTAAAATTTTACAATCAGTCGTCGCGTAATAAGAGAGATACAGAGGTCACATTTCTTTGTCAAGTAAACAAAGCTTTGTATACGTTTTTGAATGTTGAAATAAAAATTCCATCGTTGGACACAAACGAACGTGATAAATGCTAGGAACTATTTATTTATGCTGAAAACAAATTAGAACAGAGAGAAATCAGCTTCAATAAGAACTATTGCCGGTATACAAAACAAAATGTTTTGTATACAAAAACAGGGCACGAGCCTTGTTAACACGACAGAGAATTGTGAGCTGTGTATTTTACTGATTACTTTACGACTGCCTCTCAAATTTTGGTTGATCATTAGAAATGCATTTCTAAAGCATTATAAACACTAAAAAAAAAATTGACCAAAATCGTGACCATGCCCCTTTAAAAGTACCCATATCAACTATTCTAAACATTAAAATTGACAAAAAAAAAGATTTTAAATTTTGAGCTCAAATCGTGTCCAAGTCCCTTTAAGGGATCCAGGTTAATTCATTTCTGGTCAGATTCATTCATTTGTACCAAAATGGAAGTGTATTATGAAAAAGATTTTTAAAAAAAAGATGTTTAAAGTGGATAGAGAATGGTGTCTATGTCCTTGATTTCTTTCAGTCATATAAAGGAAATTTTAAGGGAAAATATTACAATTCGAATGTGCCTCCCAAAACATTATACACCCAACTCTAGCATTTGCAAACTGTACTCTGATTTTATTGTCGGAAAATTAACTCAATAGATTCAGTATGGAGCTATAAAACTTTTATGTAGAGTGGTGAGTGTCAACCCCGACAGTGGTTATGCCTCTTAATGTAGAACCAAGTAAGCCACGTCTTTGTCATGATGAACGTAACGTTAGTTTATGGGTTAAGGATCTGTCTTTTCGGTCAGAGACACTGAAGGATATTCATTGTTTGGTAGTTAAGAAAGCTTTATTGATCACATGTGATGAGAAATCAGGATACAGTCACATAAAAATTGATGAAGAGTCTCAGCAAGTTTTGTGTATTCAGTTTGTCAAATTGTTCATGGTGTATACAACATAATCCTTTGGTTAGAAAGCTTCGACCTTTATTTACCAATCAATAGTTATGTGTTACTTCTTCTCTTAGGACATTCTCTGTACATAATTCTCTGTACATAGATGATAGGTTTGTTGCTACTAGGGGAGATGATTTTGTAGATGATATGAAAGTTCACGAGGAAGCTAGGAAGTTGGTTTATGGTTTAGTTGAACTGTTGACAAGGTTGGGCTATACCCAAGCATTAAGTAAATGTTCTTTAAATCCTTCAAGTTGTTAGAGGTATTTAGGTTTTATTGTTGATTCTGTTAAGGAAGCATACATAGTACCAGATGATCAAAAAGTGAAATTCATAGATCTAAGAGAATCAATTTTAGAAGGAAAAGAAGTATATGTCATGACATTGTAAAGATTTACTGAAAAGTGCATTTCTATGAGTTTGGTTATCCCAGGATAAAAGTTGTTCTCTAATTTAATAGATGCTGTAATTTTTCAACGTTTGTAAAATAGTCGGTCTGTTAAAATTTCGGGACACTTAAAGAGGAAATTAAACATTGGAGATTTGTAGATAAATGGCAGGATTATTCTATATCGAGATTGGAATTTCACAAAGCAATATCAATTTACACTGATTCTTCTGGATTTAGATATGGGGCGTTTGTAAGATTAGGGGAGGAAGACCTAGTGTTAGGTGATTATTTGTCAGGAAATGATGCAAAGCCAATACATGTTACTGAGGCAGATGCAATTTTGAGGTCTTTAATGTCATCTAGCAGTATGGTGCAAGATTCACGAGTGGATGTATACACATACAGCATGACTGTTATTGGTTCTTAAAATAGTCAGGGTAAGAGATGTTAACAGCTTAATGACATCATAAAGGATATTTTTAAGTTAATGCAAAAAATATTGATTTACACCTAACTTTTGTGTTTTCAAAGTTGCATGAGGCAGATAAGCCTTTTAGAATCCTAAGTGCAGCAGATACTATGCTTAACCAAAAGGATGGACATATGGTCCACATTCAGTAGATTTAATGGCACTAGATTCTAATACAATGAGTTCAAAAGAGGGTATGCCTTTAAAACATTTTACACCTTGTGCCCCTCTATTAGCAGGTATTAATGTCTTTTGTCAAAATATTAATTAGAAAAAAAATCAACCACTATGTTTTTCCTCCCTTTAGATTGATTTTTCCTATTAATTGTTTACTGGAGCAGCGAAAGTTAACGTGTACAATCTTAGTTTCTATGATGAAGCCCTTACGTATGTGGTGGCCAAAGTTGTTAGCTAATTCGGTAGTATCATTTTGTCTTGGTGTAAACGGTGAAACAGATGTGGTTAAAATTCCATCTAAGAAGGGTTTTGTGTTGGATAATGTTGGATAATGTAGGTTTCAGGTGGCCGTTGTTTGCTTTTGTTCTTTTTTGTGTGAATCATTTTTGCATCTGGTTTTTATTGCAGAATAATCCAGGAGAAATTGAGATTGACTGGGACGTAATAGATAGGAGACTTTTGGAACTAGACGGGGTAATTGTTACTTCCTAAAAGTCTAAAAAAAAAATAATAACAGTAACAGTCTGGTAGAGTATTTTCTTGGATTTTTGAAAGCAGCTTCAGGGTCTCCAACTTTATTGTCATGCCCTCCAAATGATATCCGTAGGTTTTTAGTTTGGAAAGATCTAAAGGGAAAGACTACAATCCATTAGATAGATTGTGAAAAGTTAGGTTCAAAACGTGATTTTGATTGCGGTTGTCCTAAGAGACCTGCTTTCGGAACAGTAGAAAATTAAATTCACCAGTTGAATAACATATTTCATGAGTTTGAACGTGAAAAAACATTGGACATATTGCTGTCAAAGGGAAACCCGGCAGCCTCACCTGTGGTAAAAGAATACCATAAGTTAATTAGGGAGAAGCAAGCAAATTCAAATATATTACCAAAACAAGCAAAACCAATTTCTTATTAAAATTTAAGGCAATAGCTTTACTTATAAATAGAGAATTAGAAAGATGAATTTGACTCTTCGAGAACATTTGTTTTGATTCGAGATCAGGCATGGGTAAAAGTTCAGTTCTTTGCAGGTGTTGGGCTGGTGATTTGACCAATGTAGTTTCTCAGGAGGTCAAGATTTTAGATGATGGTTCTGGTTTGGTATTTCAGATACATTTGGTAAAATTGAGGTGTTTGAAAGGAAAGAATAACTCTTTTGTTCAAAAGGTGCAAAGACATAGTTCTTCGTCCGGTCAAAGATTTGTTAGATTATTTTATATTGGCCCAAAAATTGAAGGTCGATCTTTCGAAGGGCTATTTGTTTAGAATTGTGTCAGAAAATGGAAGGGTTTTAGATAAAAATGTAAATAACTCTGTAGTTTATGAAAGATTGTTATATTATCTTTCAACTTTGGCTATTTACAAGGGCAAAACACCTCATTGTTTCAGAGATGGTTGTGCAATTGCAATTGCTTTGTCGAGATCTGCTGAAAATGTGGATCAGGTGATGAGACAAATTGGTTAGTTTGTCAAGTGCACAGTATTATAGTAGAATACAATGATTGATTCAGGTGTTGTTGCTACAAAGTTAGCAGAGTCTCTATTTCAAGGAAATGGAATTGAATCTCAGTACAAAGGAAAGGCAGATAATGAATCTTTGAGTAAAAGCCTTTCATTGAGAGATTGAACATTTAATGATGTGCTTGGGTGTTATTAATGCCGATAGAGGGTGTTGTTATTTGTCTTTGTTTGTAAGCATATTCAAAGGACATAATCATATGCTAAACTAAAGTTTTGCTAATGCAATTTTTTATGCATAAAATCGTGCATAAAATGTATGCATAAAAATGTTTGCTTGTTTTCTTTTAGTATTGGGAGAAGGTTATTATTTTCTTTAGGTTACTGAACTGAAGGAGCATGTATGATTGATAAACTGCACAGGTTTTATGCCCAAAACTGAAATATATCCTGAATGCAGGAGGGTATTATACACTAAGTATAAGGTAAGGGCCTCTTTCGTTAATACCCAAGCGGAAGGACATGTGAAGTATAATTCATTTTTAAGAAATCCATGCTGGTTTGTAGATATGTATAAAAAGGACGGAGTAATGAACTTTATAAGGATTATCTTTTAAATACTGTTTCTACCCCTCTGTAGGCGTCAAAAGGGGGTGTAGTATGTTAATATAATATTGGCGTGCGGTATGCATCTATTTGCATATGGTATACATCTATAGAAAACGCTATTAAATGACCAATTTTAAAGGTAAAATGCAAAAGATGCAGTGCTTAATATCATCCTACATTCAGATTTAAATCCCTGCAAATGTTTTTGCCCAAAACTAAAACATTATCTGAATGCAGTAGGGTATCAAACACTGAGGATAGGGAAATGCAGCTTTGAAAGCTTAAAATGTATAAAAAAAATGAAAACCGCAACTTCGCAAAATCACGAAAATCCTAATCCCGATGGGGAGGGGGGCTTCATATAACATCAATATCAATTTCCCTGTTAGTTTCCTCCCTTTTTATTCCAGTTTTACTTGCTCCGCCTAAAATGGGGGGGGGGGATCAAACTCCTTCCCGAAAAATGGAGGGGGGGAGCAAACTCCATGTTAATTTACTTTTGATATGTTAATTTTTAAAACAAAAAGTATGCTGCGAAAATGTGTGTGTGTGTGTGTGGTGGGGGGGGGGGGTGTGACATCCCCCCCCCCTGATGTTGTATTCATGATTATACTCTTAAACATACGATTATATTTATTGAGTGTGTACTATTTTTTTTTTTTAGTTTTGCTTGTTTAAAGAAATCCACTTGTTAAAAGTGAAGTGAAGTTAGTGAATGTCCCTTTTTCAATAATGTTTTTTAACAGTTAAACATATATTTTTTTTAAAATGAATCTTTTCAAAAAGTTCTAACTTAACAATTTTTTTTAATTTTCGGGCATAAATTATTTCAAGTTACTTTGAAAAATGAATGGAATATAAATAAAATAGATATATTTTAGGGCAAAAAAGATTTTTAAGTTACTTTTACGCATAACGTCTTCGATTTAAATAATATATAAAAAAAAAAGTGTGAGTGCTTGTTCCTTCATCTTTGTTGGTTATCATTTATTTGGAAAACATCCAAAAGGATTCGTTAATAATTAAAGATTTGTAAATCTTGAATCAATCATGAAAACAAATTTGTAAAACCTCTGTCAAGATAAATATGATATATCTATTGTATTCATATTCCATTAATTTTTCTTGAAGTTTTTTAAGTACTACATGTAGTTTCTTTATGTACATGTTTTTTTTTAAGTATTGGTGTCCGAAAAACAACCATAATAATATCAAACATGTTCTATCACGTCCAATTTTGATCAATTTATTTAAAATGCAACTCATATTTATTTGAATGTACATTTTATGTCGGATGTACCAATATTTCTAAACGAACTTTATTTAATATTATTTTTATTTTTTTTTTTTGGGGGGGGGGGTTCATGTTCTCATTAATGTACTAATTGTTTTGTTTTATTTGATTCACTTATTTAAAACACATGCAATAGACAAAATTCCACGTGATATTAAAACTAACATCACAGAATAATTATATCAAAAACACGTTATTGTAAAGGAATGAAATTACAGGTATATGTAACAATGTACAGGTAAAATTAAAGTGATGTTTCCCCTCTG
Source organism: Magallana angulata (assembly GCF_025612915.1). Lineage (NCBI taxonomy): Eukaryota > Metazoa > Mollusca > Bivalvia > Ostreida > Ostreidae > Magallana > Magallana angulata. The sequence continues at coordinate 19,999,665 of NC_069119.1, forward strand.
TAAAATTGTATAACACATGATGCAGTACCTTCAGAACTCTAAATTGCCATGTATTGTATTGATGTAAGGATATTGCTGGCAAAGCTTTTCGCAAGGACAGGTAAGTTGAATCTAATTTATCTTCATACTTCCGTTGTGTTAACCATTAGGATATGATATTCGATATCAGCCTTTAAAATTTGCTTCACTCATCACATGAATCAACAAAGCTATGTTTTTGAATTTGATAAAAAGATTAGAAGAAAATCCCGGGATATTTGAAATATTAATTCCTAATTATAATTCTTTTTAGAAAGCATGCTTTTGTGTTTGAGCATTTTTAATCTGATCATGATTAATGTTCTCTATGATTTTAGCAACGTGAATACCTTTAAAAGGATCAGGCATTATTTGCCTTGGTAATTGTTTAGACTTAGGAAAACAAGCAATTTGAATAAATTTATCAATAACAACCTTTTTTGCAATGTAGAAAATTCATTTTTTTTATTGGAAAAAAGCAATCTAAAGGAAAAAAGAGAATACAATTGTGTACATTTTTGTGCATTTACCTCCTTTTACGTACAAACATAGTGTATGGAGTACTTTATTTATTTACTAGACTTTCACCCGTCCGTGCACGGGTTGACATTGCATGTGATATCGATACAGTTAAATCGTTTGTGTTGGTAGGGGTAAATTTTACCCGGATACTATTTTCAGAGATTCGTAAGGGTGTAAATCCGTGTATTCACTTTTACGGTTGATGAGACGAAATCAAGTTTCATAGTTCTCGAGGACTAAGTCTTGTTGAGGATTCCACAAAATATCTTAAAAGATACAATTAAACAGTGGAGTTCTTTCCGTTTTTGTGGTGGGAGATCATATCGCACAGAGAACATTAATAAATGTAAACAAAGCAATCGACTGTTGAAGTAGGTGAAAATACGATGTTGAAATTGTTGGAACATGTTGTTTTTACTGTCTTTGGGATTGCAATAACTATTGAGAACTTTGTAATTGTTTTGGCGGCAATTCAAAATAAAAGTCTACGGGAAAACACACACTACAATTTGGTTCTTTCGTTATCAGTATGTGACTTCGTGTTTGGACTCAACGTCATCATATATGGTACTGTGATTGTACTTGTAAATAATGACCCCAATAATAAAGACTTTCATATACTTTGCGCTATACATTATTGTGTTATTTCTTGGAACTACATGACGTCATTAGTCCAAACATTTTTCATCTGTTTTAATCGCTACCTTGTTGTTACGGAAAACAAGCTGGATCATCTTCTCTGGAATGGAAAAAGAAAGTACATTGTTTTCCTTGTAACAAGCATCATCATTTTAATTTTGAATTCATCTATCTTGGCATTTGTACTGCAGGGTTGTGATATTAATTCTATGATGGGCAACACCATGTATTCAGTCATGTTTGGTTCAATTCAAGCACTTACCACCATTCTGACGTTTCTTTTCTACTTTCTCACATTATGGAAAATATACAAGTTACATCAAAAGACAGACTGTAACTTGGAAAACATGGATGATAACAGGCGACGAAAAATCCGGTTGAAGAAACGAATGGTAAAATCTATGAAGACGGTGAGCCTAATCCTCACAACGTTTTTGATATCCACTATACCTGCCGTTGTGCTTGGTTTAAAAGGCGTATCGTCTCACCTTGACATAATATTGCTTCTCGGCTTTTCTACTCTGAACAGTGCCGTCAACCCAATAATATATTGTTCTCAAATTAAGATTCTACAGAAAGTTATAAAAACAATGTTACGAATTGGAACATGAAATTATGAATCTATACCTCGAAATGTGTTTAGATACATGTATTTTGACGTTAAAATGACTTGGACATCTTTTTCCTTAATTTCATGCTGGTTTTTAATATTTCATTATGTGTATATGTTATTATTTATTTACTTTGAAATAAATCCATTTCAAGATTTAATTTTAAGTTTGAACAATATTGAACAATCTACTGCATTGTTTACCGTACAAAATACTAGCATGCAATAAATCAAGTCTCAAAGAATCGAGATTATATGATAATAAGCATTGTCGTAAAAAAAAATAGAAAATGATAAAAGTAAACGGGGTTTATTATTTTTACAGCAATGCTAATTACACTCATACTCACATCTACCAACGAATTTGATTATTTGTATACCTGTTACAATTAAGTAATACTTCAAAATTGTGTTATTTGAGTTAAAAATCGTTCACCCTAAAACAATAAACACTTACAATGCTAAAACTCTCGTTACTAATATTAATTACATGCTTTGCAGTATAATAAGTGAAAGGATGGTTGAAATTTCAATTTCATGCTTAGTTTTTCGAATTTTTACATAATTTTAGCACTGACATAAAATCATTCATTTCTACGCATTATTCACTGTAATTTGTGCCTCCATATCAGTCCTCAGATTTTATTGTTGCGCTTATTGCTACATAAATACCTCTGTGTTCCAGACCTTAATCGTACTGAACATGTCGACTTGTAGGCAAGCGCCAAGGAGGATGTTTGCGCTGATCCAAAAATATTTTGGGGTAGAGGGGGTAGGGTTCCGAGTGATGATCATGTTTTCGGGGAGGGGGGGGGGTAAAGACTAGGCTACAATATAAGTCCTACATGTGGCTTTGGTATCTATGAAGTTTAGATTTTATAGGGGTAGCCCGGACTCCCTTGCTCCATCCTCCGATTCTCCTTGCTTCGCACATAGGGCGAAACAGCTTCTCTATTTATAGAGGTATATACCCCACTTAAAGACCGCCCTTCGTCTTAAGAAATTTGTACAAACATAAACTAAAGGTAATAACTTTCCTGACATGCAGGTTTCTTGAGAGACACCTGACATTAAATGTTGTGACTATTTTTACAAAATATGCATAAGTAACAAAAATTATTCATTATCTTAGAAATAGTAATTTTTAAATAAAATCAGATTTTATGTCACATGTTTTCTTGACGTATATTCAATATCTGTGAAACAAATTTCCCGAAAATAAGCTATAATCAGAATACATATAATTCAAAGTAATTGTGCAAATTTTAAACTTTTTAAACTCTTCTGCCTTATAAATGCATTTTCAGAAAATGACAATAATCAATTAATAGTTCATCTGCTTGTTTTAATATAGTTTCTATAAATTTCATCCATATCATAATACAAGATTCTATATTGTCTTTTCATTTTAGTTACTGTTAAACGATATACTTTTCAGATGTTATGAATCGGTTTTTCAGATGATTAAAATTATGATAGATTCCATTAAATTTAGAAATTTGCACGAATTCAAAGATAAAAGGAATTTAACTATTTCTTTTCTTCAGAAGTGATCAGCAAGTATTTGAACGTTTGAAATATTGGAGAATCAAAAAGAACATTTATTCTGATTTCAAATAACTTAATAACAATACAACAGTATTTCTCTCATCGGGTAAAATTTTATTTTAAAAAAAATGATGTTCATTCACTGATGGGGTTTTAGAAATCGATTAATTCCATAGATTAAAGAGATTACTATCTATTCAAAAGTCAAGCTTTTGTGTTTGATGTCTTGACTTTCCGTATGTAGATTAATATATAACAAATAAGAAATTCCCTACAATCTAAGATCTCGTTAGCGGATATGAAATCGATGCAGATTCACATAAGAGTTCTTAAAAAGTAATTTAACCTAAAGATTAAAGAGATGACTATCTTTTCAAAACTCAAACTTTGTGTTTGCTGTCTTGATTCTACGTTTGAAGATTAATACGCTAAAATAATTAGAAATGCCTTACAATCTTACATCTTGTGGACACATAGGAAATTGAATATTATGATCTATAAAAAAAATTCCATATATATTTATAAACAGAACAGTGAGAATTTCTCATAATACCCTTGATGCGTGATACATTTATGCAGCAAAAAGTGAGTTCGAATTCATCTTTTATAAAATCTTTTAACGAATCGTTTAATACGAGTATTTTGTTTTTCTGTTTGATTTTTAATTTAAATGATAACTGAATATTTGTTCTTTTTCAAACAGTTTGCAAAATTTGCTGGCGTTGCTTAACAGAGTAAACTGCAATTCATAACGTACTTACAGTTCTCCATCCCCCTTTTTTAAAGATACATGTAAAATGTTCCAGCTTTATAATTTATCAACGTAAACTTAATATACAAAAACCCTTTAGTTCTGAAAACGACAGTCGCTGATATTTAGAGTTGTGAACTCAGGGAAATGCTGGGAATAGAGCGTATAATTCTGACCATCATTGGAATTGTGGTTACTGTAGAGAACCTTATTGTTGTTATTGCAGCAATACGAAATAAAAGTCTCCGAGACAACACACATTACAATTTAGTTATATCGTTGTCCGTCTGTGACTTTGTGCTTGGACTGAACGTCCTAATGTTTGGAAATGTGATTATGCCAAATACGAACACAAATGATGAATGCATTCATTTATTGTGCACTATTATAAACATTTTGAGTTGTGCAACCTATCATATGTCATTGGTGCAGACTTTGTTCATCAGTTTGAATCGTTACCTAGTGATCACCGAAAGTAAGCTGAATCATATCCTCTGGGACGGGAACAGAAAGTACATTATGTTCTGTGTCACGTGGATGGTGACCATCGTTTTAAATGCGTCTACCTTGACTTTTCTAATGCAAGGATGTGCTATGAACTCTTTATTCAGCAATACTGCGTATGCAGTCGTGTTAAATTCAATCCAAACTCTGGTTGTCAGTCCAACATTCGTTTTGTATTTTCTCACTTTATGGAAGATATATAGATTACACAACAAGACATGCATCGATGATAACCCAGATCGAAATATTCGCACGAGAAAACGAATGATAAAGTCAATGAAAGTTGTGAGTCTCATTCTTATAACGTTCGTGATTTCAATCATACCTGCAGTTGTACTCGGAATCCAAGGAGTGACGTCTCGGTTTGATATGGTTATGCTAGTTTGCTTTTCTGCCTCGAACTCAGCTGTCAACCCAATTATATATTGTACACAGATTGAGGATCTCAACAAGGAAATAAAAGCAATGTTTAGAATTCACACATGAATCTTTTGGGGGGAAAGAACGACAAATGATTAACGTTGTTTTGTTAAGTTGTGATGCATAGTGGACGCATGTAACATAAAATTATGATGAAAGTTTATCGCCTGCCTTACCCAAAATATAGAAATTATCTTCCAAACGAAAAATTTTCTTGTATTTGATAATAAATGTTTTAAAACTGTGTTAGTGTTCGAAATATAAAAGAAAAAGCAAAGCAGAAAACAAAAACAAAACAACAGCTAAAAATAAGCACAATTTTGCTTTCTATAAAACATAGCACTACCGCTAACAATATTCTTGTGTATTTAACCAAATCACTAAGGAGGATCAAGACTAACTATTGAAAACGAGGCATAAAAAAACAAGATTCGTAAAGAAGAAAACATCAAAGTAAATAAAATGGAGGAATTTTAAATGAAAGATAACATGCATGGAGTATCAAATACTGAGAAAGAACTGGCCATTTTGTTATTTCAAATAGATGGACAGGACCGCCACCTTGAGAAAGTAAAATATTACGGTACACATAAAATGAAACCATGTATTAAAGAATGACTGGAAAATGTAAATGATCAATCAAACGATACAGCATTAATATACTCCCTTAAGAAATGATATGAAAATCAGGAAAAGATGAAAAGATAACTAAGTAAAATGAACAACCGTACCTTATCTGATTTAATCATTGTGTTAAACCTTTAATGAACAAATCGCTCAGCTCAAAGTAAGATAAAAAAGGCCATGAAGAAGAAAAAGGGCATTGAATATTCATGATGAAGAAAACACTTAGCAAAACTCTTTATATAAGTTACATTGAATATTATTCTGTATTGTGATTTACACAGTAAATTTTCCATCAATGTTTATATACTTTAACAGTCGATTATATTTATTTACTTTGTATTACATTGTTTCTGACCCTAGTTGAAGAAAGAAACACATTAACGGTGAAGTGAAGTTAGTCGTAGTCCTGTTTTGATATCAATTTTCAAACAGTTTAAAATATTTTTATTAAGATATTGAATGGTTTCTTTCAGTAAAAACTTCACAATTGTTTTCATTATCACACATAAAAGTTTATCAACTTACTTTTTTGCTGACAAATTTCTTTATTTAGTTTATATTATTTTATTAATGTTTTTAAACCCTTTAGTGTTTTGGTTTGAATAAAACACGGAAAACTGAGAGTATCTGCATTTTTTGTTGTAGGTAAGCCAACTTTTTAAAAAAAAAACTTGTCGTAAACATTCGGAAATTTATATGCACACTATCGACAATTGAATATTAAGATGAAATATTTAAAAAATGATTTAAAATATTAGTATTTTTTTTATATATCGTCACTGAGGTAAAGCGATATCTTATTGCTGCAAAAAAGAAAACACCTTCAGATTAAGATTTTTACTTATTAAAAAAAATAAGTAATGCCTCTTTTCATTCAAGCATTCAGAAATTCGTAATTTATTATTTATCTCATTAAAAAAATCGCTTATAGATTTAATAATAATCAATTTATCTGGAAAAAGATTTGTTTATTACTTAAGGTACTTGTAGTTCCAAACACCAATGAAATTAATTATTTGAAATATTTCCTCAAATACTCTATATATTTATAGTATGTAAAAGTTAATTTAATCAATTATCTTAAGAAATAACATAATTGAAGCTCATAAATTACTCAAGGCAGAATAAAATTGAGGTACAGCGTATTTTGATAATTTTAAAACTTACATTCGAATGGTGTTCATTCAATTTTTATACAGTTAGGTCATCTATTATCTAGAAATGTGTAACTTGTATTTTGTTCATGTTAAAGAATTTGAATTTTAACACAACCATCATTAGTGTGCAAACTTTAGGGCCATAAAATTTCAAGGTCATATCAAAAGGATAACGGTCAAATATGATCACGTCATTTTGGATTTTTATCAATTTTCACTTCCGTCAAAAATACTTAAACCTCAATTAATCTAAAACCCGCTGTCAAATTTTCATTATGTTAATATATATATTTTCATGACTTGATCATGACAATCATTCTACTAAAACTTTAAATTTTAACAGTTAAATTTGTTTTTAAGAGACCGTTAAGTGTTGCAAATTTTTGTCTTAGAGATGATTCACAAGTGCTAATTTTACCTCACATTACTTAACATATTACCATAAGTTACCAGTTAGAATTTATAATTTAAGTTACTGTAATTAACAAAAAGGTCTCCTTTATATATAGCAGTGCAAGCATTTGTAATATCTTTTAAAGTTTTAATAACACATCATCACTGAAAGGACTACCTCTGATAGAAACGACCTTTCGCTTTATTAAAATGACTTTATCCACGGCAACGCGTAACTTACTTCATCGAGTAGGAAAGTATGATCCGTGCATACCGAGTACGTATCCTGTATTGGCTTTTTTTTTGGTTGAATTGACATTTTTATACTTTTTTTCCCCAAACTGCAAAATTTGCTTATTTGACATATGTACAGTTTATTTATTATTATATCTTTTATAGTCAAATAAATTACTGCTAAGTTGAGTGACTTTTTCCAGGTGTGTTATTTCACCTTAAAGAGTAGGTTATTTGCATAGCAAATTCTAACGATGAGTATTTCATTTTACTCTCCACTGAAAAGAGATTCAATTGGTAGGTTTAAGACAATGTGAGCAAATATTGTCCCGTCATTTTTGAACGCCAATTTACATGGTAATAGATTTTATTCCAAATAACTAAATATCAAAATTTCAGAAAATTTAAACAATAGGAAAATTTAAGCTTATCTGTGTTGTACTACATTAAAGACTTGTTAAATATGAATATATCATTAAAACAAAATCGTAAAACCTTTGTGAAATCCCATGCATGAGAAAACTATTCTATTCTTTTTCCGTTCCTTTTCTCTTATGTTGAAAGTATTAGTTACGTTGTATACATATAGTTTTCTTCACGTACCAGCGTCTGAGAAAATACCTAAACAATCAAACAGATCTGTCCTTATCAAGTCCAATTTGGATCCAAATTTTTAGAATACAACTAATTACATTTGAAATATATTTTTTATATTTCAGATGTCCTAACATTTCTTTACGGACCTTTTTAGGGGATGGGAGACACGTTTTCATGAGTGTTACTATTTCGTTCCGTTTGAATTACTTCTTTAAAACGCAAGCTAGAGAAAATCCCGAATGTTTTTTAAAAATTTTCACAGAATTATTATATCAAAAGCACGTTGTTGCAAAAGATTGAAATTACAGGTGCATGAAAATTATGTATAGGTAAATTAAATTGGTGTTTTCCTTCTGTAAAAGTGTATAATACATCATACAACACCCGCAGAATTCTTCATCCCGATTAAATTGATGCAAGTGTATAGTCGGCAAAGCTTTTTACAAGAACGTGTAACTTTAATCGGATATATCTTCATACTTCCGCTGACTTTCACAATTAGGATATTTCAGTATTTGAAGAAATGTTCACATATAAACAATTAATGTTAATGCGAAGATTGGAAGAAAATCCCGGAATTTTGGAATTTTTATTTCCTTTTCAGAATCATCCTTTTGTGATTTAGCTTTTATAATTTTAACCTGATTAAAGTTTATCGATGTTTTAAGTAACTTGAAAACAACCAAAAGTATTTAGCATTATTTGCCATGGTTATGAGCTTGTTCAGATTCTTGAAATAAAAGATGATAACATTCAATCAAAATAAAATTATCGATGAAAACTTTTTTCTTATGGTAGAGAATTCAGTTATATTTTTGAAATTGAAAATAGTTTGCTAAAAGCATAGAGCAAAAAAACCTGTGTTCATATTTTGTGCATTAAATTACAGTTTTGCAGACAAAGTCCATGGAATACTTTAGTGTTTTATTTTGACAATGGACTGGAATCGTTTAAGTCGGTGGATGTTAATCTTCCCGGACTGGTGATATCATAGGTTTGGAGGGAAGTAATTTCGTTTTTCACTTTCAAGTTTAATGAGACGAAATCATTTCAAAAGTTTCATAGTTTGTTGAGAACTTAAAGTTCTGTTGAGGAATAAAACACCCGTATGTAGCCGCTGTGAGCATTTATGATTTCTGATTAGAATTATACAATGCAGTTCTCTCTGTACCTTTTGTGGTAAATTTTAATAACAACACAGATAAGAACATTGATAAATGTAAACAAAACAACAATCGACTGTTGAAGTAGCGAAAATACGATGTTGAAATTATTAGAACATATTGTTTTTACTGTCATTGGAATTGCAATAACCGTTGAGAACTTTGTAATTGTCTTGGCGGCAATTCGAAATAAAAGTCTACGGGAAAACACACACTACAATTTGGTTCTTTCGTTATCGGTCTGCGACTTCGTGTTTGGACTCAACGTCATCATATATGGTACTGTGATTGTACATGTAAACTAGATACGATCTCGTTACGAGTAACGAGTAGGTCTTCCGTTCAATTTTTAAACGATACGATTAAAATATAAATGAAATTTCAAATTTCCCCTCAACCATTCCCTTTCAGATAATGCATACGATTGTCAATATCCCTTGAAATGCTTAACAAAGACGTTTACTTTTTCACATACAGCACATTTAAGGTTCAAGATTTTAGTCCCTAAAATCCCTAATTACGTTATTAATTGGTTTAGAAATTAGTTTTATAAAGTGATATTGTTACGACAAACAAATTTGTTTCTATAATGCATTAAAAAATCTTGATGGTTTTTAAGATATGTGTAATAGACTTTACGAGTATCTTGGCCCCTAATTGAAGGGGCCAGTCCTATTTTCTTGAGTTCATTTGAAAGGTCTCACGAATACTAACATTTTTTGTTCTTACACTAATCTAGAATTGTTGTTCATTTTTTAGATACAAGTGATTGAATATTTTAGGGGCCAGCCCTCTAGATCCTTGATGGGGACAGACATTTGTGTTTTGATTAATGGAATCGATTAAAATCATCAATGCAAGCATTTTCTCTTCAACAATGCTTAACAAAATATGTGTATTTTTCTAGATAAATTGCGTCAAAGTTTTAGTACTTTGGCCCCTAAAAATCCCTAATTACGTAATAAATGGGCGTGGCCACGATCTTGCCTGATAGATACTGTTACGGTCAACAACTTTGCTTCTGTAATGCATTACAAAATCTTTATCGTTTTTAGGTTATTTGTAATAGAGTTTATGAGTGTCCTGGCCCCTCATTTAAGGGGCCAGCCCCTATTTCTTGATTTTGTTGAAAAGGACTTTTGATTATCTACCACTTTTGTTATATATGTTTTAACAAAATATCAACTCATAAAAAGATACAGATCAAAACGTATGAAAAATTTGATTCGAAATTCGTACCCAATTTTCGAGCCTAGGCGAGCTCATAGAAATGGCGCCACTAGCGCAAAACAACACAATAGTGCACAACTTCAAACTGTAGACTACTTATCCTGAAAATTTCATAGTCATATCTCTGATAGTTTCTGAGATCAACTCTGCACAAAATAGGTCGTAAAAATGTGCAAAATGGTCGATAAATCGGTACCGGAAGTGACGACAGGAAAAATCTCAAAAATGTATAAAGTTTATATCAAGTCTCATCCTCTGTGAAAAAATGGTTGAAATCGGTCGAATAGTTTTCGAGAAATCTCGTGCACAAAATTCGTGGAAAAAAATAATAATAATAACTAGATACGATCTCGTTACGAGTAACGAGTAGGTCTTCCGTTCAATTTTTTAAACGATTCGATTAAAATATCAATGAAATTTCAGAATTCTCCCTCAACCACCTCCTTTTAGCTAATGTATACGATTGTTAATATCCTTTAAAATGCTTAACAAAGAGTTTTGCTTTTTAACGTAAAGCACATTAAAGATTTAAGATTTTAGTCCCCTAAAATCTCTAATTACGTCATTAATGGGTTTGGAAATGAGTTTTACAAACAGATATTGCTGCTATCAACAACTTTGCTTCTATAATGCATTACAAAATCTTGATCATTTTTAAGGTATGAGTAATAGAGTTTAGGAGTCTATTGGCCCCTAATTTAAGGGACCAGCCCCTTTTTCTTGATTTTATACGAAAAGTCTCATGAATACTAACATTTTTTGTTCTTACATCCATCTAAAATTGTTGATCACTTTTGAGATAGAAATGATTGAATATTTTAGGGGCCAGCCCTCTAGATCCTTAATGGGGACAAAAATTCGTGTTTTCATAAGTGGAATCAATTTAAATCATTTATTTAAACATTTTCTCTTCTATGATGTATTACAAAATATGTATACTTCTCTAGTTATTTTTCGTCAATGTTTAAGTACTTTGGCCCCTAAAAATCCCCAATTACGTAATAGATGGGCGTGGCAATGATTTTTTCAAATAGATATTGGTACGACCAACAACTTTGCTTCTATAATGCATTACAAAATCTTGAACGTTTTAAAGTTATTTGTAATAGAGTTTACGAATGCCTTAGCCCCTAAAAAAAGGGGCCAGCCCCTTTTTTTGATTTCTTTGAAAAGGTCTTAAGAATACAAACATTTTTTGTCCTTGCACCCATGTAAAATTGTTGATCATTTTTGAGATACAAATGATTGAATATTTCAGGGGCCAGCCCTCTAGATCCTTAATGGGGACAGAAATTCGTGTTTTGATAAGTGGAATCAATTTAAATCATTTATTCAAACATTTTCTCTTCTATGATGTCTAACAAAATATGTTTACTTCTCTAGTTATTTTTCGTCAAAGTTTAAGTACTTTGGCCCCTAAAAATCCCTAATTACGTAATATATAGGCGTGGCAATGAATTTTTCAAATAGATATTGGTACGATCAACAACTTTGCTTCTATAATGCATTACAAAATCTTAATCGTTTTTAAGTTATTTGTAATAGAGTTTACGAGTGCCTTGGCCCCTAAATAAAGGGGCCAGCCCCTTTTTCTTGATTTTGTTGGAAAGGACTTTTGTTTCTCTACCACTTTTGTTATATATATCTAAACAAAATATCAACTGATAAAAAGATACAGATCAAAACGTTTGAAAATTTTGAATGAAAATTCGTACTCAATTTTCGTGCCCAGGCGAGCTCCAAGAAATGGCGCCACTGGAGTAAAATAAAATAATAGTGCACAACTTCAGACTATGGACTACCTATCCTGAAAATTTTATAGTCATATCTCTGATAGTTTCTGAGATCAGCTCTGCACAAAATAGGTCGTAAAAAAACTACAAAATGGCCGATAAATCGGTACCGGAAGTGAAGACAACAAAAATTCCAAAAACATATAAAATTCGGATCATGACTCATCATCTGTGAAAAAATCTTTAAAATCGGCCGAATAGTTTTCGAGAAATCGCGTGCACAAAATTTGGAAAAAATAATAATAATAATAAGAAACAGTACGAAAACTATAAGGTCTTCCGTTGGAAACGGAAGACCTTAATAAGAAATCGTACGAAAACTATAAGGTCTTCCGTTGGAAACGGAAGACCTTAATAATGACTCCAGTGATAAAGACTTTTATATACTTTGCGCTATACATTATTGTGTTATTTCCTGGAACTATATGACGTCATTAGTCCAAACATTTTTCATCTGTTTTAATCGCTACCTTGTTGTTACTGAAAACAAGTTGGATCATCTTCTCTGGAATGGAAAAAGAAAGTACATTCTTTTCCTTGTAACAAGCATAATCATTTTAATTTTGAATTCATCCATTTTGTCATCTGTAGTTCAAGGTTGTGATATCAACTCAGTGATGGGCAATACCATGTATGCGATATTTTTTAGTTTGGTCCAAGCCCTTATCGCCATTTTAACGTTTCTCTTCTATTTTGTCACATTATGGAAAATATACAAGTTACATCGAAAGACAGACTGCAACTTCGAAAACATGGATGATAACAGGCAACGAGAAATCCGGATGAAGAAACGAATGGTTAAATCTATGAAGACGGTGAGCCTAATCCTCACAACGTTTTTGATATCCACTATACCTGCCGTTGTGCTTGGTTTAAAAGGCGTTTCGTCTCACCTGGACATAATATTGCTTCTCGGCTTTTCTAATTTGAACTGTGCTGTCAACCCAATAATATATTGTTCTCAAATTGAGGTTCTACGCAAAGAAATAGCAGCAATGTTCAGGATTTGAACATGAAAAAATTAAGATTTTAAAATATTTCAACATTCGTCGACTTATCAATGTTACGTAATTTTTAATGAGTTTATTTGGTGTTGTGACAAACCTTTCTATGATTTATAAGCTGGTTGTTTTTCGAACAATCTTGAATGGTCTAATGGTCTGTGACATTCATTGGTTTTACTCACATGATGCAAATCTGCAATAAATCTTGTCTTTTTAAAAATTAATTTCCATCTTCCTATTTTTACATAGGTACAATTCAGCTCTATCTGTAGAAAGGGATTCTTCAACGCTTGCAACCTTTATGCCTCATAAACCAGAAACTTATTTAACTATTTACAAATTAGATTTAACTGCTGCAATACTGCGTTTAAATTTATTGAGTTTAATATCTTCCACACATAGTAGGATATTGAGTTTTGTAGAGAAAAGTAACATATAACTTTTAAATTTTACTATACACAATCAATTTTTGTTAAGTGTTTTCAAAATATTAAATTTCATCTGATTGTCTTTCAATTAACTATTTAGGTGGCAGCTATCTGCACACGAGACAAAAATACTGAATATAAAGCACACGGCTCCAAAAACAACGCATACTAAGAGCTAAAATACCTGCAACCGATCCTTATCACATAATTGTCGGTATGACAGGTGTAAAGATGACTGAATTACGTTATAAACTTTTAATTTAATCTTAATGTATAATTCATTTGAATTTTTACATTAGATTTCATAAATGTTAGACATCAAATATCATTAGGTTTCCCCGTTAAGGCATTAGGCTTTCTAGTTGGGTCACCTGTTAGGACATTAGGCTCCTGTGTTAGGACCTGATGCATTACCGATAGGTGTCAAGACACTTTATGCATATATATTGCATCCAGTATTAGGTAACGTATGCTCCATAATAATGAGGCCTTTATAGAAACGATAACAATTCTATTTCTTTAAAACAAACTAATAATAGACTTACATTTTAACAAAAACACGAGGCAATTATTTATTCCAGTGTGGTCTTTTAATATTTCGACAATGAACATTCTATAATGATTTCACAGTAAATTTAAACCAGTGTTTAAATTCGTGTGCATCTGTTTAGTTGACAGTAGAGTGATACAGGTCAACTACTTGTTAAACATAATTTGCGTCATAAGAATACATTGTCCTTTATGTATGGACGCAAGCTGAATGTAAATAAAAGGGGAAAACATTAGTTTAACCAGTTCAGAGAACTTGTGAGAATTATACCTGTACATAAATAGATCGCATTACAGCTAGTTGAATCATTTCAACAGGAAAGTTGAAAAACAACATGACCCCTTTCACTGGAATTCTTCTTTGCTTGACCATTTTCTCCGGTATGTTTATTTTTCAGTTTATTTTTTGCGTGTAAATCATGTACATGCATATTTTTTAAAATAATAATTTAAGCATTATGATAGGCCGTTTCATTGAAATTCACGGATGTAAACAGTCATAACTCATAGCACTGAATATGAATGTATTAAATTCAAAAGACGTACCTTTTATTTGTAATTAGTAAACTATATTGGACTTTATCAAAAGTACCAGTGTGTACAAAAGCTTATGAAACGTGTCATATGTATAAAATTTCTGTATTCTGCTAATATTTTCTGTAATTCAGTTAAGATGGTATGGGACATCTGTTGATATTAATGTAGATTAAAGTACATTATACATGTAATTAGATTAATTTCATCGGTCTACAATTTTTTTTTTCAATATTTGACTAAAAATAATGTAAAATCCCCAGCGGGATACGAACTCTTGACTTACAGATTAGTATAGTACACACTATAACGCTCTGCACTACGCAATATTTGGAAAGAATCTGCTTATATAATTACACTCCATTTTATTGTTTATTTCGATAAACAATACGTCACAGCATGGAGGTGTCCTATACACTGTACCACCTGAAAGTACATGTCGAGCAAACGTCTTTTTTTTATTCATCTGATTTAACCTCATTTTAAAATTTTAAAATAAAATCATAAATTTTATCAGTTAAGGTATGTGTATGAGGTTTTTTTCTATGAATATCTTAAATTGTAAATATATTTATCCCCGTTTTATCTTATAGCTATAGAAATAAGTGTCCTAAGTTTCATGAATAAGATTTTTATATTTTATTTAACAAAATGTCCACTCTCTATCAGAAGTAGTGACATACATCTATATTTCTATCAAACCTACATGGGGTTTTATTTTTCTCTGACACATAGTTGTGGAGCTTGGTCACTGTAACGGTTACAGACGCTACCGTCCCCGCGAATGTCTTCCTCCCCCGTGCGCCCGACCCCCGGAGAATTGTCGCCAGGAGTTCATTTATGAGTACATAAATGGTGAGCGGTGCCCCGTGGCCTGTAGACTAGTATGTGAGTGTCCAACACCGACCCCGGAGTCTCTGATGTTCTGTAAGAACACAGACCCTCTCTGCTTCGCAACAAAAGACTTTATCACCCTGGCAGACGGAAAAAGGTGTTTTAATGGATGTCTGCTAGCTTGTCAATCACCTGCAGCATGAAAACAAAAGTCTATGTGTCAACAATAAACAGTTTGTTATAACAGTTATTAATGTTCTTGTGTGTAAAAAGGTCAAGGATTCTTTTCAGTTTCATTAAAACAATTAGAAGAAAAACAAACTTTGATCAAATGTATATCTGGAAATGTGAATAAACACATTTGATGAATAAAAATGAAAAGGGTTTTAAGGTAAATATAATACATGGAAAATTTAATACGTTGCTCAAATAAAACGTGTCCCCTTGACATTGTCACCAGCAAATCGTTCTAAGTGTTAAAAGGTTTTATTATGACATTATAGATAATATTCAAATTGATAAAACCATTCAAACTATGCAATAGCTCCATATAAACAGGTTTCGAATTAAATATGGCTGTAGCTGAATAATCTTCCTTGTTGGTAGGTGTTACATTGTTGTTAATGAGTATAGTTACTGAAATCGATCGTTAGGTATAGTTAGAACCTCAAAACAACAGTACATGTAATAATCCAATACTTCCCGCCCTTTCTATGTCTCATTCGGGAAGACAAGGGATATTCCCCGACATTTACAAGGTTTCCTGATTTGAAGTGAGGTTTTCCGAGGTTATTTGAGCAAGAAGTAATGCAATATCTTTTAAAAATCCTTTTATATCTTAATAGCAGTAAGTCTGATGTGTAAAACAAGTATTTAATGATTTATTCTCAAGATTTGTCTGTATTAAATATTTAAGATATTTTAATCTATAATGTTTAATTGTAGATCTACTGACAAATTACAAACATTAAGGAGGAAGGGTGATCAACAGTTTAGCGATAAAATACCTTAAGTCTATAAAATACGTTTTTAAGCTGGAAACTATCGTTTAGAGAAAAATGTTATTATTAGGTTAAAATTTGAATATTTTTCTTTATCTTCATCTTTATCTTCATCTTCTTAGGCAATCTGTTTTTGAAACGATGAAACGAAGTTCTTAATCGTTATTCGCAATTTAAAAGAATACAGCATTCTAGAACGAAGTTCGCAATTCAAAATTTATTATTCCAATTTGGGGCCTGAAATTTACGGGGATATACACTAGTGGTAAGCTGCTACCACTGTCAAAAAAATATATAATGTAGTTATCATTAGTTTAAGACATTTGGTGCCCCAAAGAAAATTCAATATTCATTAAAACAAAAACATCAGGATCGGAAACATCGAGGGCCCCTACAATTGAAAATGAAACTTTCAGTGTCATATCTTTATGCTGAACTACATGTACTTCCTCTGTGAAAATGGTGATGTAGTGATCTCTAGTTAGTTTTTTGGGGGGGTTTTTTTTGGAGATTCGGGGCCCAAAAAAGGTACACTATTTACTAACATGAGAGTTTAATCATCGGGGTTTGAAACATTGAGGGCCCCTACCCTGGGACAGAAATTTTGCCGGGTCATCTACCATTTGTAAGCACTAACACTGTGAAAAAATGATGTTTCCAAGCTAGATTTGTAAAATCCGACTCTGAAGAATTCAGCCTTCAGGATTGAGGCCCTTGATGTTTTCGAGCCCGGTTTTTTAAAACCCATTTCAACAAAAGATGTATTTTCTTAAGGGCCTAATTTCATTAACTAGAGATGACCGCATATAACCATCAGTAAATAACCCTAAAAACGATTGTCCTCTTCTGAGTAGATCAAAATAGTATAAAAATGGCCATCCAGCTATCTTAATGGTTGAACAAGTGGTTATCAACTTAAATTAGCCACGACCAAACTAAATTCTCACCACAATTCATTGTTTTAATCCACGAGGGATATCTTAATACTTAAGCGATGCCGTGTGCGCAATTAGAAATATTAAAGCAAACGTTAAAATGGATGAACGCTGAATTTTTCCCCTTTGCCATTTTGGTTGACCCCGCAAAGGTAAACAACTAAACCCATTATTTTTTGCAAAACGTGGATTGGTCTATACTTTACACTATATTACACTAAACGACATTGGAGCTGAGCAAAACCTGTCAACATACATAACAATACACTTAACGACGTCGGAACAAAACAGAAAGCGTTTCCTTTTAACATAGTTAGCAAAGATATATATTATGGACCAATCAAAACACTGGATATTTGTTGTTTTTTTCTTCTTAAATCAACTGCAAAATAATATTACTTTTTAACACGAATCAACAAGGAAAACCTGATGAAGCATTAATAATATGAAAAAAATAGTTTTACACATTTTAACGACCCGGTTCTTTTTTTTTTTTGTAAGAACAGTACTAGTACACTTAATTTGTACAACAATATATACCAGAACAGAACAAAACCAGCTATGCATTTCAAATGATGGTTATCACGTTTTAATTCCATGTGTCCATTCTATATAAACACTCTGAACAATTTTTACAGACCTTGGCTCCTTTGATTAATCGAAGGAGACAATTTTAAAATTTGTATGATAAATAACTTAAAGGCATGAAAACCAAGATATCCGAAGTATTTATTGTATGAGAACCGCGTATATAGTTTTAACCACAAATAATCTATTATTTAAAGATACAAATATTCTTGTTAAAATACGTCCACACCAGGAAGAGAAAAGGATGTTCATATTAAAATGTACATGTGTTTGTGTACCCAATATAAAGCTAGAGTAGGACAAAGTCGGGAAATTTCCGGATAAACTGAAATTGCTCACCCTCCCCAGGAAACAAACACTAGAGTACATGACAGTATTAATATATCGGTCAGTTTCAGTAAGTGGCTAGATTTATTATTAATAATTTATAATAAGCATTGAATATTAAATTAATAATCATGAATATATTTCTATTTTCATGTGATAAATAACCAATTACGCATACATCAATTACAAAAGAGTATTTAATTAAAAGGTTTGTTAAAAACATTTAAAGTGAGAAACACACAATTAACATAGCCGAGTAAATAAAAAAACACAACCATGAAACAATCTAATTTAAGCAGTTAATTATGCAATTTCAAGAATCGACTCCTATAATGAATTTAACGGATTGTCATCCTTTTTTCTCTCTCTCCGATGTAAGACTCATTATTATTACGAAAGGACAGAAAACACGTAAAATTTAAGATGTCATTAAGAGGAGGGATGGTAGTGGCCATTTTTATTGTATATGAATCCCCTTCTGAAGAAGAGTTCTGTACAAAAATATAGGAAAATGCTAAAATTTTAAAGCCAAAATATTTCATAGATTTTTTTTCTTTTCGAGTGTTACTTTATGTCCTTAAATATCATATGTCAAAGTATAAAGCAAACCTGACGGTTAATTTGTTGGCGACCAAGCCTCACAAAACCCATTGACTATCGTAAACTAAAATACAAGCAAAGAGAATCAATTTCTCCGAGTCTTAGACTACAAAAAGGCAGGTCCAGGGCCATAAAACTAAATGGGGCTAATTTTTGATCGAATACATACTTTTACACAAGAAATATATTGTGGAAAGGTGAGATTGAGATCAAAAGTGAGCTCGTCTAAGTAGTATGGTTCCGGAGGCAAAGCTATAAAAAGAACTACAAGTGCAAAGTTTGTAAATTTTGTTAATTTTATGGAAAAAAAGTAACTATTATCAAAACTAATTTTAAACACTTACATTTTGATAGAACATATATTACGCTGTTAGAATAATTAATGCATATAATGTTCATCTGGAATTTTCTCATAATGAATAAAAAAAAATCTGTACAAATCATTAAGTGTATTACCTGGTACAAAGTGGGTCAAAAATTCATTTATAATTCTACGTAGTTGAGTACCAAATTATATAATGATTCAAGTACACTCAAAATTATCCCCTTGATACCAAAGATGACACTTGTCTCTTGATTATGAAATAAGTGGATTTAGAAGATCAAAGAGACAATGTCCCAGTTTATTTCATTTCTAATAACCAAGACCTTTCTCGGAGGTAGCTAGTGTGATATTAATTTACCCCAAAAATTTTCCTCAAATAAAAAAAAACTTTCATTTTTTTATAATTACAAAAAAGTAAACTTGAGTGCAAAAAAAATCAGCCTGCATTCATTATTTAACAAGAGTATCATTTCTAAACTACTTTTGTACGTTACAGAGACTTAATCAGTAAGGGTTGTTTATCTTGTCATCACCTATTGTACATATTAAATCAAAAATTGATTCATAATTTTAATTCGTTTGAACGATTTCTATTCCAAGCGTTTTATCACACATATTTTGTTTCGCGTTTTTATAAAACATGTTTAAAATTAACATAATTATTTATTTCCTCGCAATTCAGCGTTTTGTAATTTCATAGACATGTGCAGCTTGTAGCGTTATTGTATTTTTAATTGTTGTTTTATCAGCGCCAACCCTCCATCAGCTTAAATGTTATCATAAAAACATTTTGTTATCAAATGACACACACACATACACACACTTTTTGTTATTGATAAAAATTAGAAACTTTATGTTAATTATTTGTTGTTTTTTCTTGTTTTTTTCTTGTTTGTTTATTTGTTTTGTATTCTTCTTTTGAATTACTTGCTTGCACTGATGATATATCTATAATTTAAGGGGTTAAGTCTCCAAAATGTAACAAGCAAATTTTTTTTCATGTACACACTGTATCACCCATCATATAGACAAGTTATAGAGACTGGATGTTGAACAAATTACAAATCGGATCTACCTTACAAATCAAGCTATGATTTTATCAACAGACTTAATCATGAAGTAAAAAAAAATTGGTTTAAATTTCAATATTTTCCTACACATCTTAAAGGACATATCGCATGTTTTTCAATTTTCGGAATTTTTTAAATAAAATCATTCTATACTCATTATAAATCAAGTTTATTAACGTTTTCATAAAATATTCTGCCTAATTCATGAGTTTGAAAGCGATGAAATTCAAATGTCGCGATATGCATATTTTCTCTCTCGATCTACCCGCCATGATGTGTGACGCCATATGCGACCTCGAGCGAGAAGGTGCTGTTAGCCATCTTAGTAATTGGATTAGATTTAAACGACAATTAAACTAATTATCACCTATTAAAATTGTCGATAACGGGACATGATGGTGTTCTGTGCCTCCTGCGGGTGATTTAGCCACCGAAAATGGGGATTTGAACTGTTGTTTGTTTAAGTTTCCCTTACGAAAGTATGCGGAAATCCTTTGACAAATAGGGGTCTATCTGTCGACGAGAGGATTTATAAATAAACATTCAATTCATATATTATTAATTATATGGTACATTTTTGTAATTATAGTTTCATAAATAAATCTTATTCATTTCTCAAAAAAGAAAAAAAGAAAAGTTTATGCAAAGGGGCCTGTGTACAAAACGCAAGTTCATCGGAGAAAAATAACGAGAGGGGACGCCATTTTGGATACCGCCTCGCTTCATTAGCTGTTTTCTTTTTCTTATTGTTAAACTATACGTTCAAATATGCATTGGTTTTGTATACATGATTTCTTCATTCATACATGTAGCTCACCTCTGCAGAAATCATAATTTTAGTACGGGAGGTGAGATTTCTATGAGTTTTATTTTTTGTGGGAGAAGTCATGGATCGAGTTGTCGATATTGATTGTTTAAGAAAGAAATAGACAAAGTTTGTTGATATACATTTATACGTACATGGATAAAAAAAATACGGAGATGGGATCTTACAGAAATAAACAATAATTAAGGAAAACGTTCTTGCTTACTTTTATAATCCAGTGTAATATAGAGTAAACAACCTTAGAAAGTCGTGATCACTTACTGCCGAAGAAACAAACTTCTTGTGCACCACAGTTTTACAATAATGAACATTCTGAGTCGTTAGGAACGCCAAAAACCAAGACTGTTGTAGATTTTAATAAATAAACACCTTTATCAGATTTATTTGAGCTACAATCCTTACTAAGTTGTGTTTACAATGTTTACACGTAGATAAATTTGATCGTTATTGCCGACTTCATCGTCGCTTCTTCGGCTATATCATCGTATTTTATCAGTACTGGTGGCTCAAACATGTACGACTGAATAATAAGATTCTTTTAATTTAGTCAGCATGTAAAAAAAAATAACTTACATGGTGAATGAATGTCAAAATTTAAAGAAGATAATGCTAATCCTACAATTTGTTTACAATCAGCTGTTCGAAGAAGGTCGCATGTGACGTCACTGTACCACGTGACACGCTATCTAATTAACGAGTTTTTAAACGATCGGGGCTATAATTTAAATTGATATTATGGCTAATTACCGCTTTTATACCGTCAACAAACTATTAGATACACAAGGAAGCCAAAAAATGTAAAATGTCGTATACTTTAGAAACATGCGATATGTCCTTTAAAGGATAAATATAGACAAAAAATCGCCACAAATGAAACATCTTAAAGTGTTCTGCGTTGGGCATTGCTTGGATAATACGGTCATGTGACACGTATAAGCCAATGAAAGCACGATATTTCAATTAAATACGAAAAATACAATAAATGATAATGATGCATTATTAGATCAAGGAAGTTCAATCATGAAAATAAACAAACGCAGTTCACTTTGTCATATCATATTTATTGCGACACATTTATCACAATGGACAATCAATTATAGAATAAGATAATATATAGGACACATATGGATAGTTATGCTGTAAAATTCGAAAATAAAGCTTTAATGACGCTTCGAGATTTCAAAAGATGTTTTATATTGATGCTATAGGAAATTTATGTTTAAACAAAACATCATTCTTCGTCTAACAAGAGGTACTTAAAATCTTAATTGTAAAAATTTAATTGTAAAATCTTAGATTCCACATAGTTTCTTCTTTAGGACAATGCGGAATTCTCGGTCAAAATATCCATAGATCATTGGATTTATAACCCCATTTAATATATATAGATTCTCGAAAAAACCCTTTAGAACAATTTGTGTATCTGAAAAATTGGCTGCAAAGTTTTTGTCCATTGCTTCCATGGACTCTATAGCAAGCCGTGGCGAGATGGTAATTAACAGAATAAGAGTAATCACAAAGAACATAATCGAAAACCGATGTGAAGCAATGGTTTTTCTGCTCCTGCTATTTGTGGATGCATCGGAGTCCCTCTGCTCTCTATTTCCAGACACATTTTCGGAACTCTTTGGACTCGACTGTTGAGCCCCCGCGTTGCTATTAGTGTTGGAATATTCACGCAATATTCGACCAGTTTTATTATGAGTTTGGGATAGCTTTCTGTTTCGAATATAAATGGCTCTGACCACAAAGAAGTACAGTACGATTAAAGAGATATAGCATACTCCACCCACTAGTCTCAATATTATATCGTACACTAGTAAACTGGTAGTATTGGAGTATTCGTCAAGAATACCACATACTGTTCCAGTGAATCTTACGTCCCGCGTCTTGACTTCGGTGATTCCGGTGAAAATAAACTTCGGAGACGAAACAGACAATGCAAACAAAAGCGCCACAGAAACGATGATATTTTTTGTTCTCTTCGAGGACGGATGGTGTAATGGCCGACAGACAAGCATAAACCTTTGCAAAGCAATGACTACCAGTAGCAATCCCGAGCTGATTACTAAAGCGTTACCTAGGAAACGTATCCATTTACATCCAAAGTTATCGTTGTATGTTAAAGGTTGCATATCAAACATAATTTCCCATGAACTGTTCATCAGACAGGACAAGAGATCAACGAGAGCAAGAAATGGAATGTAGTGTCGGTTGTGTCGCCGCTTAACACACAGACAGTAGACTAGCAACACACACGAATTCCCACTGACTCCGAAAAGAAAATAGAATACGCTGATAAATATGTTCGGTATGTTTATCCTGATGTATTCCTCGTTTAAACGAAGGAAGTCGTGTTCGTCCGAAACGTTCATGATATCCCTTTCTGATAGTCCGGAAGTGTAGTTTTGAAGTTTTGCAGCTAGGGAACAACCTGTGTAGTTTCCGTAGTTCAGCGACTTTCCTTTATCTTATGGCATAGCAATAGAAAAAAGATACAAAACTTGTGATGTTTATGGTTTACCAATTGAAATAGAATCTCTTCTTACAACTCAAGTCCATAAAAAGATCATCAATGGTTATGAAGAAATTCCTTTGTTACGGTAATTAGTAATTCGCTTAGAATCAATGTCCTTCAACTCGCCCGAATCAAGTTATATTTCGCAAATTGTATGGTCTCTTTTACGCAAGAGTCTCTGTGCGTTTCGTTTTCTTCATCGTATTCGCCAATAAATACGACGGATGTACGGATATTTTAAAACCTCCTTTTAGGAGTTATATTTCCGCTGTGGACAAGATATCAATTGTTTGATATCCGTTCAATGTCAAAAGGAAGGAAAGAGAGTTCGTTGATTTACTGTCTACTTGATTAATTACATGTACACTGCCATCTTTGCGAGCATAAAGTTTACCTTAGGTTTATGGTCCATTTTGCCTGCTAAAATCTAATTCTTTGCAACAACGCATACTTTGGAATCATCATTTTCGCGGAGAACCAATGTTCGTGGCTTTTGATGATAACCCTTGCCCACGAATTAAAGTGCACACGAACATATATACAAGCATCTGATTAGTATATAAATATAAATAAGAACTTACTCAACCGAAATTACGTCTCTATGAAACATGAACATTTTTGCTACCCACAAACATTGACCTCCAGGGATAAATATGATTCCGGAGTAGCTAAAATACTTTTCAACCTAATGAATGGGCCTTAGTAGCTGGCAATGAAAACAAAAACATTACTTTGTGACTATCATAACGCGGAAAAAAACCCTCCAGAACACATCATCAGAAAATTAAGGAAAATAAGATACATTTTGCCGTTTATGCCAATGCATTTTTAAGTAAGTTTATAAAGCATTTGACAAAAGGAGGTTATATTCAATTTACTAAAACATGTAGATCAGGTAAGACAAAAAAAATTCCAATACGGGTTCCATTACAGTGTCTGTCGGGTGTAGCCTGCATTTCATCGCCATCTCATTTTTCTAAATTCAAGCTCAGTGAGGTGTTGAGTTGTTTTCCTCCAAAAGTCTTCGTTTCGGTTTTTACTCGGCCATTTGCTGTATACAGCTGATGATGAAATCATCTTCTAATGGAGATTGAATTAACAGTCAAAAAATGGCCACAGCCCTCGAGCCCTCGTAATTGATGTACTGGCTTTTCCTATTCTTACTTTGATGTGCATGTCATATCCTCTGATTTTGGTTACCTTACTGTCTAATTATGAAAATGATAATACTTCCTCTATTTCTTGAACTTTCAGTTTGCTGCATGTCCCTAATGTATAACTGTGAAGTGGTAAACGTTGTTGTTATCATGAATAAACATTGCGTTATTAGAGTAAAAGGTTTAAAAGAGTTGTTGCCCTTTGTTATTTACAACTGCGTGCTTCTTTGATGCAAATAAATGTGCATAAAATTATAAAAATATTTTTTTAATGGTGAAGGTGGAAATATGCCAAAGAACCTTTAGATTTTTCGAGTGCCATAGAAGTACTTGTATAGAGTGTTTCTTCTCAGATAGAGAACATGTTCAATTGATATAAAGTAAATCCAATATTATCGAAGCTTTCAGGTCAACCGACTTTATAACAGAATAATAATCATTTTCGTCAGCAACTCTACCTAATTTTTTTTTTTAGATCACTTTGACATTTCAATTTCATTCAATTTTTAGATATATATTAATGACCTTTTAAAAGATATATAATAATTTTATACAGCTTTCTAAATCATCATCATAGTTTTGACAACTGCATGAAGAGACAAAACTTGGTTTAAAGAAATATAGTGCCTGTTTAAGCCGTCCTTTACACTTGTACTAGATAGAGAAAAATATACCGACGGCACTTGATCTTATTTCTCAAAGGAACCCATTAAAACCAAGAAATCTTGTGTATGCTCTTGTCGTCACTTAATACAGTAAGTGATTTAACTCTTTCAAACATAACTTCATATGATCAGGGCTACTTAAAGGACAGTAAAGTGTGTTCACCATTGCTACAATATATTGGGGTATCCAAGTTGCGCATGCAAGAAAAAGGATTTAGAAAACGATACACTCGCTTCTCACCCTGCAATGAAAGTTTGATTTTTGTTATCAGCAGTAGTTAAATGAGAAAGGTAGGATGGTCGCCAGCTAAGACTCATGGGTTTTCTCAAAGAACCTTGGCTTTCTCTCACATCCTCTCTCCCGCCCTTTTACGCTACTATCAATGCCATCGAAAAATATTTACATAATTTGAAGAATGTTTAGTCAATCTATTTAAAATAAAATTCAGTTGTGAAAGTGTATTTCATACAGAATTTTTTCCCACAAATCTGATGTGCAAAACAGACTCGAAGGCTTGATTGAAGTATGCATAAGCACAAAAATCATAATTATATGAATTTTATTAATATATTCAAGTAAAATACTGAACATAATATCTTATGTGTAATGCACAGACAAACATCTCGCTTGACATAGTTAATGCTTGTAAACAAATATTTTGGGATTTTTTGTTTGATAACTATATTTATATATAAATGTATAATACTTGTATATAACTCATCGGCTTTGTACTGTTTTTTAACATCCTGTTTGGATATTCCATAGTATGTTGGTGAGCAAAGTAATTACTCGTGTGATAAAAGCTCACAATAGGTGCCTACTGTTTACATGTGCATCCGCTGTTAAATTTTCTCTCACTTCCTTCTGAGGCTAATTGGCTAGCTGTCAATTTAATTTTGAACGTTCTTTGTGTCGATTGTACAAATGGATAACGCCACATTCCATTTATTAAAAGAGGACATCGTCCATCGAAACTTATACAATTCGGTGCTTTTAATTCTCTACATTTTGATCGGAACACTGGGTAATGTTTCTGTAATCATAGTGTACTTAAGGGACATGAAGAATGTGTTTACTTCTGGAAGGCTATTCATACCGTTTCTAGCTTTTAGTGATCTTATAACACTTCTCTATAATGGTGGGGTTGAATTAAATGACGAGATCAGCCAACCTCTCTATTTCTCCGAAGAGAACGAGGTTAGTTGCAAAGTAAACAGATTCATCGGTCTTTTTTTGGTTATAATTTCCGGTGTTTTGTATTTTGCCATTGCTGTTCATCGTTACTTTTTGATCTGCAAACCGCACGCTAAACGTCTGACAACAAGGCAAAAACTGGTTATTCTGACAACAACAGGATTGTTTGTGTTGGGGACATCAGTCCCTAAATACTTTTTTGTTGGACTCGCTGAGGTTAGGCTTGACGTGGGTCCGAACCAAACAGCGGTTGCCTACGTGTGTGGAACAGACGAAAAATACGAAGATACTCTCGGCTCAAATTTTTACCTTTATTTGCTTACTGTTAATTCGTTCATTTGGAGCTCTGTTATTGCAGTTTTGTATATTATTGTTGGAAGGCAAATACATCAACGAGGCAAAGAATTAATATCCAAGCCGTATGTCAAAGACGAAGAGAGTGTTTCGCTGAGCTCAGATTCAATGCGCAACGACCAGATTGTGAAAAATAAAAGACCAAGGCCAAAATTGGTCAAACAGCTGACGGCCCGATCCATAACAACCTTTATCACAAACAATAGGCTGTCCTGGATGTTCATCCTGATGTCTGTCCTCAATATTCTCTGCTTCACGCCCAAACTGATTTTGGATATCTATTTCAACAGGGACAGATATTTCTTTCTCAACCAAGAAGAACGAATTTGTGTACTTCTGGTGTTTTTTGACAATTTTTATCTTTTCAGCAATGTTGTTAATCCCTTTATTTATGGATTTTTCGACAGGGAATTCAGAAACCGGTTTAAAAAAAGATTCTGTGTTTGTTTAAAATAGTATAATTTATATATTCTTTGTTTTCAGCACAGAATTTGAGCACTTTGACCAAATGATAATTTATGCAAAAAAAGACGATTGCCATCGAATTACTATTTAATTTTACAAAAAGCTCTTCTTGTTAAAATTATGCTGATGCTGGAGTTAAATATATGATCTTAAAACTCACGTGTTTGGTATTTATTTCACGACTCACAGCTGACCATTAGGCACAGTGGTAATAACTGTCATTGTTTTAGACCATACGATCTTATGTTCTAGTTTTATACATTTATAAAGTTGATGTGAGAACTTACAAGAATGATACAAAGTTCGATCATGTCAATATTTCGTGTCATTTTGTAATCAACGAAGCTAAAATAATAAAAATAACTTAAGATCCGTCGGTTGTGTTTATATTTGAAAAAGACTTTATGATGCTATTAAATACTGTAAACGTACTACATTTGGCGGTGTATTCTATTTAGCGCTTTTGGCGAAATGCGGCCCTCCGCTAAATCAAGTACATCGCTAAATGTCATACATCTATGTATAAGAATAGTCACATTCAGGAATGTGCTAATTGAAATCCACGCCAACTTCTTCGAAAACCAAATTCCGCCAAATATCGTACACGCCAAATACAATACGTTTACAGTAGCTATTGACAGACACACTTCAAATATTTATTGCAGGATAAAATATTCAGGTTACTAAGAATGATGCTACATTGCAAATACCCATCCATGTATCCAGTATATAGTTGATCTGTGTCAAAGACTGATGAAAACTCCTCATATACATTCCTTTTTATATCTTTCTCAACTTTCATTTAGAATTATAACATGCTTCCTTTGTTACAGTTTCGATAATGTTATCAATCTTATGCAACTATCAATCCTGTTAGTCATCAATAATTTATTTTAGAATTAAAAGAACTTGAGTATTATAGCGTATTTTGCAAAGTTCAAAATGTTAGTCATTGTATTTCCCCCTTTCTCATCATTTTGATATTAACTTTATCGTTTTTTTCCGAAACGGATTTTTCATATTTGTAATACACAAGTGCTTGAATGTTAAGCATGCAATTTAAGGGTTTGCCACAAACGACCTTCCAGAAATACAACATACACACAATTTAAGTGGCTTTTTTGTTGGTTTTTCATGAGATTAATGGTCATACATTTTTTGGGCTTGCTTGGAATTCCAGGGTTTTCTCTTGGATTAAAAACCAAACATTCATTGGCTTTCTTGAAATTTGCCTTTTCTTTATAGATGTATAAACTCTATGAACACACCATTTGTTGAAGAATATTTCATCATTACTCGTTGAGCACTACTTTTCTTGAATTATATTGTTGAAAGGAAATCAACTATTTATTATCAGTTATCCCTTAGGCTTGTCTTGCCGACTTTGTGCCCCTCCCCAATTTAATATCGGAGAATAGTTACTTTAAATGAATTGCTGGATAGTTGAATGCTAACATTTCATAAATAAATGTCCTTTCAATTTGTATCTTGAAATCGCAAACATAAGAAAGACCTTGTTTTATCGGTAAAAAAAAGTAAATGAACCTTCCAGATTTATTAAAAGGGGTGTTATCTTTGTTAAGATTACAAAACAATCATCACTGAAGAAAAAGGGGTACCACGTACTGAACTCGTAAACGGCTGCTATGTGGCTATAAAATTCCTTTGATTAATACTGTCGATTTATCAAGATAAAATTAGATGTTGTATTATTGTGCATTTGCACTGGTTAAGAAGATATGTTCGTGTGAGGTACCGGAAACCTCTCCAGCCCCCCCCCCCCCCCAAAAAAAATCTCAACTGAAGAAACACAGTTCTTAATGTAGTTTGAAAGGCGCTGCTGTTTTCCTCGGAAGACCTGGAACATTTTATACTTATTTGCGAAAATGAATTAATCTTAAAGAGAGAAAACTACCAATATGGTCCGTTCTAAAAAAAGTACAATGGAATCTTGTGATGAGGTAAAGAACGAACTTTCTTCCTGTCAGGATTTTACAAAGTGTCCCATTTGCCTTGACGAATTTAAATCGCCAAAATGTCTACCGTGTTCCCATTCGTTTTGTTGCGAATGTTTATCAACCCATATACAGTCTTCGTGCAAGTCTAAGATGGCACCGGTTGGATTTCGCTGTCCCCTCTGTCGAGATTTTATTCCATCTGAAAACATTTCAGTTACGCCAAGCAATTGGGCAAATGATTTCCCGACCAATGATAAAGTAAGTAAAATAGCAAAAATTACAGGGGACAAACTATGTGATGCCTGTAAAAGAGAGGGAGAGGAGGTTGAAGCAAAACAGTATTGCTTGATGTGCGAGGACAAACTTTGTGATATGTGTGTGAAGTTCCATAGAAGGTTCAATTTTACAAAAGATCACAAGCTGTTCCTATTAGAAGAGTTAAAGAAAACTCCCATTGTGACGGAAGCTGTAAGGTCTTGTCTTGCCCATTCTGAAGAAAACATAAAATATTACTGTGAATACCATTCGCTTCCATGTTGCGCAACTTGTGTCTGTACTGCACATAAAGAATGTAACGATATTAAAAATGTTTCGGAAATAGCTGAGGAGTTGCGAACGAAGGATTTCAATAACTTTTGCGGTGAAATAGGAGATATTGAAACGGAATTGACAGTTATTAAAGTAAATGTGGTAAAGAATATCTCAGATATTGAAGAAAAATCTGTTGAATTATGCGAACGTGCCGAAATGTTGTATGCAAAAATTCTTCAACATCTTGAAAAGCAGAAAGCTGAATATCTCAACCAACTGTCAACGAAGAGCAAAGAATGCATGCAAAGTTTAAAGAAAATTGCAGAATCAGTTTGTGACAACATTTTCTACCTAGAGCATTGCGGAAGATCATTGAATCGTCTAAGGGAGGAAAAAAAAGATGCCAATTACGTTCGAAAATTTCATGAAAATAGAAAAAAAATTATCTTGCTGAAAGATATTTATTTTAGAAATAAGGATAATCTAAATTCAGTTAAATTGTTACCTGATCTCGAAGAATATAATCCGGAAAATATGAAATACTTTGTCAGTACTAGTGTTGCGTGCGTGAATATGCATGAAATAAGAATTTAAAATTATCTTTTGAATAATTATCCCAAATAAGTTAATATTTTATTCTTAAAGTTTAATTCTATTGCCACCAGTAAGGTTGTCCAACGCCTCTGCTTACAAACTTCAAGAAATGCATGATAGAATGTATAAATGTATTTTTATACCCCCCGCAAACGAAGTTTGTGGGGGGGGGGGGGTATATAGGAATCACCTTGTCCGTCTGTCCGTCCGTCTGTCAGTCTGTCTGTGCAATCGTGTCCGGTCCATATCTTTCTTATGGTGAAATATTGAAGGTTCTAACTTCACACAAATATTGCTTATGACCTAAGGGTGTGTCATTACCTTGACCAAAGGTCATTCGGGCAAGGTCAAGGTCACTGTAAGAAAAAATATAAAATTCGTGTACGGTCCATATCTTTCTTATGGAGAATTATTGGAAATTCTTACTTCACACAAAGATTCCTTTTGACGTAAGGGTGTGTCATGACCTTGATCCAAGGTCATTTGGGCAAGGTCAAGGTCGTTGGGAAAAATAGTGCAAAATTCGTGTCCGGTCATTGTCTTTCTTATGGAGAAAAATTGAATGTTCTAACAAATATTGCTTAGGACCAAAGGGTGTGTCATTACCTTGACCCAAGGTCATTTGGGCAAGGGCAAGGTCACTGGCAGAAAAAGTGCAAAATTCGTGTCCGGTCATTATCTTTCTTATGGAGAAGGATTGAATGTTCTTACTTCACACAAATGTTGCTTATGACCAACAGTTTTCAAAAAATAGAGCAGTTGTTATTTATAGAAAATGGACGGTGAAATAGATTCATCCAATATTTTCTATAATTGGAAAAATACACGCATTATGATTTTTATCTTAGCGGGGGGTACATGTATCAATCTGAACTTGCTCACAGTACCTCAAGTTTTTTGGGGTCATTCACTTCATTATTCTTATTTTTTATCCCTGAGACTTGGATTTCTAGTCTTATTTAATGATGGAGTGTCCAATACATATATTAATTAAAGCAATTTTGTGTTATGTTACATGTGTTTATTATGTTTTGAATGTTATAGGTTGGTGTTTATTTACGTTTGGTTGTCAAGATGAAACTGTATATTGCATCGCAAGTGTTGTGATAATATTTTTGACAGTTGGCTTTATGTCAGAATTTGAAAGTTTTAGTTGGAGAATGTATTTCTTTAACCAGAATCTGTCCTGTATACTATATATTATTCAAGGCACTATTAATGGTAGATAAAGCAAGTTTTCTTTTAGAAGTTTTCAGACAGAATTTTTGTCTCTTTTCCATTCAATTTTAATTTTTTTTTTTAAAAAACACAAGCCTTGTATAGGGCTGATTTCTAATTCTATACACAAAATTGATTTATATATTGTATCTATAAATCCTGTTTATTTGTCTGTGATGATAAGTATGCTGGATAGCTAGTTTATTTGTCCGTGATGATATGTCAAAAGTAAAAGTTTCACTTTTTGAGGAAAGTTTGTTATTTTTTTTTATCTTGGAAGTGAATAATATTTAGTTCAACATTTTTGTCATACTTTCTAAAAAAAAGATAATGCAGTTGAAATATGCTGAGCAATTCAAAGGATGTTTGCTGCTATTTTGAATATCTTGCTTCTTTCGCTTTCATCAATTATGTATTATTTCAGAGATGCTTGTTGATTGTGGCTTATCGTGTTACATATGATAAACAAAAAAACATGTGCATAATAATCGTTTAGATACCCGGTACGTGATAACATGCTATCAATGAAAGTTTTGAAATATTCGACAATTTTAAGACGAATTCAATCCATATTTGCATGTGTAACAGATTAAATTCTGATGCTTCTTTTATATTCTTAATTAGATATTTGCTTTCTTAGTCAAATATTACATGTAGTTTTTTTTATACATTTTGTTTCTCTGGTTGTGGTTGCATCTTAGATATCTCATCATGCAACTCTCACTTTCACTATACTTTTATTTACTTATATTTAAAAACAAAAACACAAGCAAACAATGAGTAAGTTTATTTTTACTTTTTACAGATGATATAAATGATGGTTCGGTGCATATACCATGCAGTGCGTGGAAAACGGTTAAGATCTTTTTTTTTATTAATATAAATGAATAAAGTGTAAAAAACAGATGACACTTTAAGGATGAAAATTCAAAATTTATAATTCACTACACTTAGGAAGATCAACTCAATTACAGGAAGTGACGGAAAACCGTAATTTTATTTATTTGGATATTCGCGACACAAATCGCTTGGGTGTGTAACAATATCTATATAAATTCCACTCTAAAATTATATCATACTAGATGATAACCCGCGCGAGCGCGGGAATTAATACGTAACAAATGAATGACATTATGCAATAATGTTGAATCATATTTTTTTCCCGTACATATTGTGTCCGAATTTTTTCTTCATGCGCGGATCTAGAGAGGGGTTAGGAGGTCCGCCCCCTCCCTGTAAAATTCTAATTTCTTTAAATAACATTAAAAAAGATAACAAAAATATACTTCAACACCTCCCCCCCCCCCCCGGGGCAAGCTGAAATAATCGTCGGACACTTTTCGCCAAGACGTTAATTAGTCAAACCTCGTTCTTGGTTACCCCGTTCTGGAAAGTTCTATTCCATTCTTTCTCTAGAGGTCGCGAAGCGCTAGCTTCTATCTATCAAAACAAAACTAAAATCACCCACTCAAGAAACGAATTGCCTTCTTTCATTTATTCAACATTTGTCAAATCTTAACTTCTATGTGTAATCCTGGTAAGTTTCTAATAAATGTATTTACTGTTTACGTAACTATTCAATATTATTTCCCTGTCTTTGATCTGCCAAAGCGTGTCCACCACCTTTCTCTCATTTTTGCTATTTTGGGCTTGTTTATCGAAAATGAAGGTAGGTTTTTGATTAATTTCACAATAATAACCTATTAGTTAAAATTCAATTATACCTTACGGACATCATCACCCATGTGTTGAAATACCAAAGATGTAAGCAGGTACTCTGGTGCAGGCATTTTGTAGTTTATTTGCAAAATGCCTTAATTTGTAAGTATAGATTTTCAATCAATAGGATAAACGAAATTTAGTGAGTAAGAGCGAAATTCATGAAGTTTTCGTACTTTCATTTTCCTGAACAGTTAAATAAAGATGATAGCGAGTCTTTTAAAAATATATTTACACACACATGTACTTAAAATTCAAACTGACTGCATAGGTCTATACCATACGATCTTCCGGAAATGCAAGTCACATTTGCTATCTTAGTGTCCTGGCTCGCATGTTTACAAGAGTGAAGTATTTTTGTCGTTTTCCAGTTGCTGAAAACACACAGTCATATTGCCTTCCTATATGTTATACATGTATGTCAGACGTGAACCCTTTAATGATACATGTATTGGTGGGACACGTCAATTTTACAAGGAGCGTATATATATGACCGGTATACAAACGTGTACATGTAAAGCCAACTGACTGAATATGATACAAGTATCTCTAAGTTTAAATTACATACATTGTATAAGTTTAATATTATAAGATTAATCTTACAATTTAAAATGTATAGAGCAAATTTATATGACAAATATTTAAAAATGTACCCAGTTGTTGTTCACGCTTGTAGTAGGGTGTCTGAGTATGAATAATAATACAGATACACATGGACATCGATCTAATGTTCTTCATTTACATATATATTATATAATGCCCATCATTTTGACCAATTTTTTTTTTCCCGCACAGATTGTTTGCTTCAAACGGAGAAGTTTTTCTGGGATTTCCTTCAGTATACTGGCTGGGGATACCGCGTTAGTCAGCGTCTCACTGTGTTTTTACATCGTTTATTATTCCTCGTCCTCGTAAGACCAGATTCCTAAATAATTCGGAGGGGGGCCATTTCTGCTTCGTTATGTTTATTGCTCAACAGCTCCTTTTTTCAGTTACCCAAGTTGTAGCCTCTGCAAATGTACATGAGCATAATGATGAATTCGTGACACTTTCTTGGCATATTTTGGATATTTAAGAAATAAACAGCAATTTAAGAAGTTCACCGGGATATAAAGTTGGTTGGTCACGTGATCAATTCCTGTGAAGCCCAAAGGGCTTCTCGGTAGCTTTGATCACGTACCAACCAACTCCATATCCCGGTGAACTTTTTAAATCCTGTAAAGCCCGAAGGGCTTCTCAGTAGATTTGATCACGTACCAACCAACTTCATATCCCGGTGATGTTTTTAACATTGCTTTTTACTTATACTTGCGTTTGAAAAAGAAAAATCTTTCAGAACTGTTATAATTACCGAGATTTTGCGTTAACAATAATCCACGCGACAAGCGATAAGTGCGTGCTATGAACATTGTGACTTCACGAAAAATTTCATAAAGAATTGAACGCTTTCGATATTCTATAGGTTCATATAAGGAAATGTATTTGCAAATGTAAATATACGTCAATGATATTGGTACTATTTAAACAATAAAATGCTTTCTTTGGTGATTCATTCGGGATATGAAGGTAGCGACATTACAGAAAAAATTACATTACCCGCATTAGCAATGATCGCTACCTTCATAACCCACATGAATTATTAAAGAAAGAATGTTTTGTTTATATTAACATCTTTCTTTAACTAATTAATACATTAATTATGAAAAGTTAGTAAAATTCACTAAATTAATACTGTTAATATACACAAGTACGTTAACTAAAAGAAACAGCCAAATAGTTTCCTGTTAGACATCAAGTCTGACATCATCATGATTTTTTCATGCAGTCATGATTTTACTTAAATCGCTGTAGGTTCAGACAAATCAATAAACAGGGCGTGTCAATATTTCAGTCCTGTCTCTTTCAGCCGCTGTAGATTTCGACCAATCGATAAATTGTAGATTTTCAGTCTGGCTGTTCTACAGAGCTATGAATTAACTTTCCGTAAGAAATAGAGGAAATTATACTTGGTAAATGTAAATATACAATTTTATTATACAATTATGTTAAATACTGAAATCTGATTGGTTTAGACGCAGTTGGTAATCTGTTATATTACCCTCAGCGTTAGCAACACACTTGGCAACGGGTAACACAACGAATTGTTACATGCGCGTAAATTATGCGCGTACGGTTCGCCGTAGAATTCACTTCATTTCTATAATAGCAGTTAAATTTTCTTTAAAAATAAGACATTCAGTATAATAAAATAAATAGTGCCTGTTGGAGGGTAACTGTTGAAATTGACACCCCTCAAAAACCATTGTCAACTTCGCGTCGGTTGACAATGGTTTTCTCGGGGTGTCAATTTCAACAGTTACCCTCCCAAACGGCGCTATTGATATAATATTGTGTTACCTGGTGAATAGAGGTCCTATCATTTATGTTATAAAATTTTATCGTGGAATAATGTCTCAAGAATGATATCGAAACAAAATATAAATATGAAGCTTCTAGATTAAAAAAACTACATTAAAAATACCGACAGAACAATGAAAATATATATCATACAGGATGTGACATCACTCACTTGATCTGTAAAGGAACAGCAGAGTACACCATGATACAGAAGGCCGTGTCACTTCCGCCCGGTTTCTCGTTGTACAGAATGCCGCAGTACCGGCCCGGTTCCACAAGGAACGTGGGGGCGAGGTAATCCCACTCCCACCCCTCAATGGATCCGTCCCTACATCTCACGGTGTGCTCCCAGTTGTTGTACAGCCATTGTGTCTCCTTGGGAACCGCGTCTTCCGGTCCTATCTGAGTAGTGATAAAAGAATTGGAATCAAAGTTCATTCACGACAGTGTTTGAAATTCTAAACTTATTATAAAAAACTCTTAAGATAATAATGTAATAGTTACAGCACAAGCACGACAAGATATTACCCTGAACAGTCTGAACCCAAGGCAAGCATCGTCTGAATTCCAGTCTTTGAGTACTTTGAATCGAATCACCTGTTT
This sequence comes from Magallana angulata, assembly GCF_025612915.1. Lineage (NCBI taxonomy): Eukaryota > Metazoa > Mollusca > Bivalvia > Ostreida > Ostreidae > Magallana > Magallana angulata. The sequence continues at coordinate 20,036,266 of NC_069119.1, forward strand.
TAGTTCATCTAAAAGTAAATTCAATGATTGACATTTTTGTTAACATACATGTATACCTTTTAAACAGCAGATTACTGAATGGTTTGGACCGGGTGTATTCATGACAAATCACGACCTGCATAGAACATAAAATTCTGCGATACGGGATGCTGATAGAATATAAACACAAACAATTAAGGAATATTGAAAAAAACTGTACCTCCCCCCTCGGGTACCGAAATGTCGATCTGGGGGTTCAGGTCGAAGTCCCTGTCGTATATGTAGCCTCCCTGGAGCCCCTCTGTCCATCTGCCCCACACCTCCTCACAGCAGTCTAAAATCAGAGGTACATGTACATATACTGTGGTTTCATCAATATTCGTTGAATACCAATTTTCGTGGATTTCGTTGTTAAGTTGATCCACGAAATTAAATGTTCTTTGAAGTTCAATATCAACTAACATTTTGTATTGATAGGATTATTGGCCACGAAATTACGTATCCTTGAAACTGTGGTTTTCAGAAAATCCACGAAAATTGATACCCACGAAAATTAATGAAACCACAGTATACAGCATCGCTGTAAAATCAATGTGCTATAATGCTATCTTTAGAGAAACGCTCCCTCGAACTCGATATTTTTTCAGTGGGAAAAATAAAATTTTATGACGTAAAAATTCATTTTATTTATTTTACATATTGTATGCCGGAATATAAAATAATTTTTAAAAAGCGGTAAATAACCAAAATGTTAAAGTCAGGAAGAACATATTCTTTCAGAATTAAAATGTTGTTTTTTTTCGGAAGACCTTTAATCGACGGTATCAAGATCAAAGAAAATAATGTATTTGATACACAGGGACACGCCAAAACATCTTTAAATATGGCGTAGTCGCACTCTATAAGGATCATGCAGTTTAGAATGTTGTTTTTAAGAGTTCCTTATTACCTAATGTACATTTTAGGTCCTTCAGAGTCAAGGGTTTGTCTTCTTTGAGTAATAGCAGAGGCTCAGTAGAGGGTATCCACCTAAAAATAAAAAATGGATTAATGGTTACAATATCTAAGCTTACTAGACTTATCTGTTAAAAATAAACCTCACGCAAGTTCACCAAATTGGAAGTGGTACTCAAGCAATCGCTGAGTTAATGATCTCAAAGAAAAATAAGTCAGATAAGTCTAGACTTTCCATTCCACTTAATGACCCCAACCCCATCCAGACAATACTTTTCTACACTGGGCGTTTCATGTAGCATAAAGAATATCCAGACGTAAAAAATACACGATTAATAATTCTAAGTTGCAATTTCATATTATTACTTATTAGGCTAGTTACTGACTCACTACAGAAATATAATTTAATTATGGTTGTAACGCGGCATTTGATTGGATAGAAAAATTTAGTTAAATTTGTATAACCTGGGTTGCACGTCACAAGACACGTCACAATGCACCAACGTACTAATTCACTTGACGTTACGTTTGAATTTTGAACAGATTTATATCATTTTTAAAAGTAAAACGGACTCAATTTGTACAGCAAATTCCAGAAAATTAAATCATAAGGAATGAACTCAATATCTACCCAAGTTATACTCGTATAACCTGGGTTGGAGCAATTTACGCTTTTTTATAATCCGCTTCGCGGATTATAAAGCGTAAATTGCCCCAACCCAGGTTATACGAGTATAACTTGGGTAGACATTGGGTTGATCAAACTCATAGATGGCGAGGCGAAGCCTAATATTATTTCTCACAGAACAAATATAGAGATATATGAGGCAATCACGGGCTATGTTTAATCCAATGAAAGTGTGACATTTCAGTCCGAGGGAAAACAAATAGTCATAAGTGGGTATCAGCTATCATGGATTTAGTAACAGAAGTATGTTTAAGGATATGTAAATTCCTTACTAACATGATTCTTCTTCATGTTTTTTATTTCGATGAAACTTTTTTTTAAATCACCATAGCAATAGAATATACGAAAATTGTTTTTTTTTCTTTTTTTATTCATCGTATGACTTCATTATATTCATATGGAACCCCTTATTGCCCTTAAAAGCATGATTTTTTTTCATTATGCTTCATATTGAAGCTCTGCTTCCAGGCATGATATTACATGTATATATATATATACACATACTGAATAGTCCTGAGGGGTAATGCAGTATAAAGGCGGATCAGGAAGTGACGTTCGGTGTTCATCTTGGCGGTGTGGGGGAGGATCATGTACTTCCCCGGCCTCAGTTTCATCGTCCTCAGGACCTGCTGAAAGTTCTGTTCAAATGTCTCCCCGATCTCTTCGATCAGCATCCCTTGTTTCTGCTGTCTAGCCTTTAAGATTCAAGATTAAATAACTCATTTTTTTGCACATAAGGACAGACTGATGAAAACGTGTTCGTTTTTAAGTTTAAGAAAATTTTACATCCTGTGTGCTAACAATGTTGTTCTTACCTTGAACATCTTGAGTGTTTACGCTGTTTTCTACTTTAAACTTCCTATGTGTTCACACAGTTTACCTACCGTGAACATCTTGAGTGTTGACAAGATGTGATCCTTGATCATTCGAGTGTTTAAGGTTACGCTGTTATCCTACCTTGAACACTCCCAAGTTTTTTTCCCTAAGGAAAGCTGTTTACTCTACATGTATACCTTGAACATCCTGATTGTTCGTGGTTTTTCTACTTTGAACATCCTGAATGTTCCCGCTGTTTTCCTACCTTGAACATCCTGAGCGTTATGGGGACCCTGCCATCCAGTCGGTCCTTACAGAACTGGAGAAGGGAGATGCCGACATTGACCGGGCTCTGGTCCTTACTGAAACCTGTCAAAAGGTATCAAAGCTAGAGAGGGCCATTTACATACTAAATGTAAAACTGGTATGTCTTAAACGTGAATTGTTATTTTTTTATAGGGGAAACACTGGAATTACAGTGTGGAAGACATCTGATGGCAATTCATCCGCTACATGTTAAAGCATGCACATTTTCATTTTATTTTTACACGGAAAACTCAAATAGTATATTGTTATTATTGTCATATTTGCAGAGTACGTCATTTAGACGGATTTAATCATATTCGCATGTGAAATATTCCGTTAAATAACAAGTGCAAACGTCAGTTCACAGCAAGATGACGTACCACTCTTTGGAATGGTGAAGGAAAATTTGGGGTTGTCCAAGAGCTTCTTGCTGCCAGCAGCGGTCTGTCCTCGCCATTCCCCGAATATGTGTGTACAAAACCCTACAATAACCAAATCATATTTCCACCATAATGCTATTTTATATCTGCACATCATTTTCGTTTGATGATCGGAATACGAGGTTTCAGTTTAATTTCCATTAATTGTGGCAAAAATGAAATGTTTACTCTTTTTAAACAAAACTTACTTAAATGTACAGGTTTGTTGTTGTTTTCCTGGTCGACCACCGGTGTCATGGAACACACACAGACATACTCCATGTAGGCAATGACGTCACGGAACGCCATGATGAATTCCTGGTCGCTGACAGAGCTCAGTATATGGTCGTGTTCCGGCGGCAAAGACGCCCACTCGCTGCCGCTGCAACGTAAATAAAAACCCACCAAGATGTCAATATGTAGCAGTCCAATGTTTTAAGCAACTTTGTTTGCATATACGTCTCATGATTGGTTTTAAAAATTTAGGCTTCTTGGTTAATTTGACCTTTTACTGAAGTTTTGAATCCTATTAAAAAACAGAGAATTTGTTCATGTAAAACACGTTGACCACAAAAGCTTAAAGGAATGCGAGTGGTTTTACGAGTTATTTTCAAAAGATAGCATTTAATAAGTGAAAAGAAATAATCAAAGTACTGAAGTACTGACGGGAGTTAATTGATTATCATTTATTTTAAAATCAACTTATCTTGCGTGGCAGTTAGTTTCTAGTTTGTATTTAAATTACGCACTTTTTTATAATATGTATTTTAATTAGACTTTTCAGACAAGAATTTAGAGAAACCCCATATGGATCATGTTGTGTAATATTTAAAGATAGATTTCAAACTATGTATTAGTAATCGAAACAATTCTAAAAATTGTATGGATCCAAGCACTATTGATATTGAACTCATGTCTCGTTCAACCAGACGCTCAGCTGTCTCCGTTAATCTCCGACAAGCAAGAGAGCCTCTCTGTCTGTGTCGGAGATTTACGGAGACAGCCGAGCGTTTGGTTGAACGAGACTATTATATATTAAACTCTGGCGTAGGAATACTTGAGACTACAAAAATATCTAAATTAAGTGTTCGTATTATATAAAATCTGACTATTTTCAAAGTGTTTATGAATAAGTTTCCATAAAAAACAATGCTTCAGCATACATTACATCGAATTTTTCTTTTATATTCAAGAACTAAGTGATGATTTGTGCTTAGGTCCAAACACTGTTTCACGTTCGGTTTGCCAGAATAACTGCATTGGAGAGTTGATCAAAATCAACTCCCAAAAAATCTAAGATGGCCGTATGGATCACTTCTTGGCCAATTAAAGCCTCAATTTCAATAATAGTAACATAAGAAATTTCGCAAACTAGTACTTTTGAGGTTTAAAACAACCCACTTTTGGTTCCAAGGACCTTTCCAAATCGTGTATCCCAAAGGATCACGCATGCGTAGAAGATGAATTTCTTTCCCTCTTTGCGTATGAACCTTCAAAGTATAAAAAAGGCATGTAATTGCCAACAACTTTAAAAAGATATTTTAATTTCGGCATTTCAAAGGAAGAATTGATATTTAGAAATACCACCAACTTCCAAACAAATAAATAGGTATGGTATTGACAGGAATTGAATAAAAGTTTTACTTGGTAAGTGTCTTCAATAGTGAAAGTGTCACCAGCCGTCAGACCGTAAACTCCGTCATGCTTCCTCTGAAAAACAAAAACATAACAAAACTGCGCACATCCTATTGTACGTAATTCATTGATTAACTACTACGTGTAGTTGGTTAATTAATCATCGGTTGAAAATCAAAGTTCCAACTATGAACTCAGAATTACACAAAACACAGTTTTTATTTTTGTCACTAATAAAAGTATTAGATGATATTAAGTTAAGGGTAACAGAATAGACTGGTTCCAAATGGCAAAGGCAATTTTATAGTTAAAGAGGAGGCGGGGCAGGGATAAGCGCACGTCAATGCAAAGGTGGATGCAAATGATATCTCTAGCGGAGCATTAAAAAGATTCTAAAACTTATACGTAAGACAAACCATTAGAGATGCTTGGTCATTTCTATGTAATTTAAGAACATGAGGAATTTGATATTCATTAGATAAGTACATATTCGAAGACGATGTTTATATGTACTTTGAGGCCGCATTTGAAACTAGTAAATTTGATATTTTAGCTTTCATGCCAACTGATCACTGTACTTTGCGATAATGTTATGATCTATAAGTTCGCAATGTTTTCTAATCATGCATAATATCTTTCTATTAACGTATCGACATCCTATTGTCATAATACTAATTATTATTCTGATGACTCACAGATACGGCGCAGCCGACAATTGCACCCTGGGAGATCGCACGCCGGATCCGGAAGTAGATATCACCGGGCTTTAGTCGCGTCTTTTCCAGATTGATGGCGTCATAGATTCCCCCGGTCAGACTGGAGTATGTGTCATGGATATATCCATACTCTATGTTAGAGTACCCTCCCCAAAATCTACATAGCAAAAATTATACGAAAACCGACAATAAATGAACATTCAAAGTAAGACTTTTAGCTGAAATTCTTCCAGTGCTATACTTTTAGACAATATGAATTATAATATTTACATAATGAATAAATGTTCTTTTAAGCAAGTATATTTTTCAATAAATAGGCATATTATATATTCATGCTCTTTTAAGCTAGTACATCTTGATGAATAAAAACGCAAAAAAAAATCGATTCTCTTTTCAAGGGTCTGAATAAAAAATCGAACACGTAGCCTAAGTAAAACATAGAAGCAAGTACTAGTATACTCATATACAAGTATGATTAGTATATTTCCACGCGGGTTAATCCCACCACCCATACCTGGCCCAAGCTTTTTCAATAAACGTCAACCAGAGCTCGTCCTTGTCGTGGCAGTAGGAGAGAAGACGTATACCCCCGCTGTTAGCGACTGAGGGCACGGAGTCGTCCACGAAGATGTCGACCCAGCGGCCTGCCCTCCACACCCGGCAGTGGACCACCCCCACGTAAACCTCCACCTTCTTGTGGACGGTCCGCAGTGTGTCGTTGGGTATCAGCTGCAAGCAGGAAATGTTTTGTAAAACTATAGGTTCAAATACATCTATTGGACAGCTCGCTACAAAGTAGCGGCTTTTTTGCTCTTTTATAATGTCAAACAATATAAATGAGTGTATATGAATATGAGAAAAGGGGGACTTTAAAGGCCTAAAACATATCAAATGATGTTTTGAATGAGTCTTAAAAAAGGTATTTAAATGAAAAATTAACCCCAGAATATATCACAATGATTATTCTGTTTTATGGCAAATCTGCATTTTGACACTGCAGATTAACCTGTTTTGTCGACGATATGGGTTTTCATATATCATGATTTTTATATAATTATCCTGAATATCTTTTTGCAAGCCTATATTCTAAACTTTTGGATTGCGAAGATTGTCATCGTCTGGCTTACGTGTTTGATGATGTCAGTGCGTGACGTCAGTTTTTCGATGACAGTGAGGAAATAGCTGGTGTCCAGTTCCCCCTGGTTAAAGTCTGGGTTCTCTGGGTCCTTACAGAGCAGCAGAGAGTGAACGCCCTCTATCTACAGCAAACAACTTTCATATTTTATAATTACATAAAAACTATGCCTATCAGCACCCGGTATAGATGTAATTTGGAAAGAGATATGATCTTTCGGATTTCTTCAGAAGAACGTTATGATATAATATGGTTGCTTTCATGATATCTCCTTTTCTGAAAACATTTCATACGCGGATCCAGAATATTTTTCAGGGACCAAGGAGGGGGTCCAAAAGCTGATAGAGTTTGCGGGGGATGGGAGGGGGTTGTTGGAGGCATAATTTGAATAATTTTTCTCTGTGAATATAATAAATTAATTAATCTACCGACCCCCCCCCCCCCCCCCCCGATGGCGATCCGCGCATGCATTTATCAAACATGTGGGGTTGAAACCTGCATACAAGAATGATATGGATAGCAACTTAAATCATGATTATCATTAATCTTAATCGGTAACTGTTGGACAAGAAGCTAAATACAAAGAAATAAAAATAATAGAGGATCTGTGTCTAATTCGACCCTGCGAAAGCTACACAATATTAAATGTTTGGCAATTATTTCTGCAATGAGTTTTGTTAACTGAAGAGAATAAAGAAATAAAGAAATTATGATACTTTGAACCCCTTAAGAATGTGTTGCGATTCTAATCAGCCCAACCTGTCATCCAATGCTTTTTTGCAACAGCAAACACAAAAATTTTTGGTTTATTGTATGTGAAGATCTCAATTTTTCATTTTTTAGATATTCAACCTTTTTATTTTGTTATTGGTAAATGGATACCCTCCTTTCTTTTAATTTAAGTATTGTTGGTAAATAGACACCCTCCTTTCTTTTTGTTTAAGTTTTGTTGGTAAATAGATACTCTCTTTTCTTTTTATTTAATTGTTATTGGTAAATGGATACCCTCCTTATCGAAAACCATGAACCTAGGGTAATCGTTATAGCTCAAATTCAAGTGACAAAAAAGTGGAATATAAATCTTTAAGGTGAAATAATCTAACAGCAAGAAACTGATATCCATAATTCTACTACACAGTCACAGTTTGTTTACCATTCTGCGTGTACTGCGTACCTTAGCCCGAAAGGACTGGCAGTCTTTGGGGGTACAGAGGACAGGGTCGTCCCATAGCTGGATGCATTTAGGCGGCGCCTGAGCCTGAAATACGTCATGTGTCTCTCGGAAATCCCAGACACGTTCGTAAACTCCAAAGAGATTCAGAGTGTACGTGTCGGAGGACCGCACAGGGTGTGCGCTCTCATCCTTGCTGGGGCCGCATCCCATTCTTCATAATCTCTAATGCAGAATGACTAAATCAAATGATTAATATGAGAGAGAGAGAGAGAGAGAGAGAGAGAGAGAGAGAGAGAGAGAGAGAGAGAGAGAAACGGGCGGGCGAACGGACGGACGGACGGAAAGGAAGGAAGGAGGACGAACTAACAGACAGATACATATAGTGAAAAAGAGACTGGAAAAGAGAGAGAGACATATTCATCTTTAACATTAAGATGCTATAATAAATATGTTTAAAAATTTTCTTATAATAACAGATATATCCAGTGCTCAAAGAAGAGAGAGAGAGAGAGAGAGAGAGAGAGAGAGAGAGAGAGAGAGAGAGAGAGAGAGAGAGTGTTTAAATCGAGTGAAAATGCATTTCGTGCTGATTATTTTTTGAAACATCTCACCTAAGATTTCATATCTTCCTTGGGTTAAATATAAATACACACACGAAAAAACATTTCCACAGGGTGCCTAAAGAATTAAGATCAAGAAGGCGGATTAACCGTGATCTGTACAAAGGATTTAGTATTAAAAATCAAAACCTGGGCAAATCAACTTCAAGGTAAATCGAAGGGAGCTTGATATATAGCACACTAACGGTATTCATTGCGCAAGTTATGTAGATCTGCTTTACTTTTAAATAAAATCAAGTCGCGTTTATAAAGGTGCACTTGTGTGGTTTATCGACCTAGCTATTGTTAGAATGGGCGGTCCTCTTGCGGGTTTCTAAGGAAGTGAGTTGGTAAAATTATGGACTCTGTGCAAATACTTCACACTTAAAAAATTAAATATTTTAAAAAAAAATGATAATGCTTGTAATTTTTGCGGTTGGTTTTTAATTTTCGTTTTATTAAATAGTTTTCTTTATACATTTATTTGTTCATTTGGTATATAATCATATATCACAACACGTAAAGGAAACTCGTAGCAAAAGCATTATTTTAAATAAATGGGAGCTATAAATCTTTCGCAGCAACGATTGTGAGACTATTTTGAATTATATTTTCGACATAGAATGATATATCGAAAGAACTATGATAACCCCAACAATCCTTTTATTTTTCGAGGTTAGAAGTACGACCCATTTACTAGTACGCATATGCACGAGCATCGTCGGAAACCCAAAGCCATTCTCGCATGCACGAGAGTTGTCCGAAAAAACCGTGAACAAACGAAGTTATTTATTTATCTAAGAAAACAGAAAAATTTAAAATAAAAACAACAGATAATAAAATTATGTGAGCAGCGAAAATATCGAGATGTGCGAGATTAAAGCGGAAAAATAAAGACATTTTAGATAATAAATTGATATTGTTTGTTAAAATTCCAAATGACAAAATAGAAATAAACAGAACAGATTTATAAAGCACATCTACGTTTATTTCTATAACCAGAACATGTAAAACAATACCTGTATGGGCACCTCCGCTAGAAGAGCTGCTTTTAATCAGATTGACAATTTATGACTCAAAGTAAAAAAATTGCATGAGAAATCTTTTAAATGTACTGAACATTGTAAACATTATGAACAGTGAACATCGTCAACAATTGCAGTTGCAGAATGTCTTCTTGAATATATTTATAAATTCTGAATAACACCATACATCAGGCTAATTAAACCATGCTGATCATGAATGAGTTAATTTTACCACAGTTCAGACATGCACATGCACAGACATATTAAATATACGCTAGCAAAGGAACTGCGGCTCAAGATTAAAAAGTTGTTTACTGAAAAAATTGTTTACCAGCCTTCACATTTCCATATTGATATTTTTCATGCATCAGTCATTTTTTCTTTTTCAAACTTTCATAAATCATAAGCAATGCATTTATCGGGTGACATGAAACATGCAAGTAGAGAAGAATCATCTCAAAGCTTCTCTCAACAAAAAAAAAAATCACAGGAAATTCTCTAATAAACTACATAACTTAATTAAGAATGGATGGTTAACAAAGTAGGCATCAGTTTACCTAAAATTAACTTTAAGATGTGGTTTGTTTAGCTATAACCTATCATTTAGTAAAGAAAAAATATACATATTTTACCTTTTTAATTTGAGTATTTTTCTAAATCTAAATATAAAGCTCTTCTTTTAAGGAGATGAATATTGTCTAAAAATGGCCACAACCATTGAGCCCTCTTAAAGCTGCTTGGTCCGATTTTTTTGTAATTACAGTATCAATTTTTTTTTCATACAAATCATTTATCTTAGAAAGTTAAGGACTTTTTCCTATTTACACCAGCAGAATCAGTCTCCTTTCAAAGTTAGAAATATTCAAAGTAAATAAAAATAAATTCTCTTTGGGCAAACGAAAAAACAAACCAAAATGCATCACGGGTATGTTTAGAAAAGGAAACCGCTTGGTTTCGTCCCCCGAATGATTGGGGTTATTCAACCCGCATGCTATGCATCGATTGTAAAGAAAGCAGACTTTAGAAATATTAGCGAACAAAACGTACACATGTTTATTTGTAATTTGTCTGATCATTTCGACCTTTATTTAAAGCGATGTCAAATTCGTAATACAACTATACCCGTCTCGTCGTCAGGGGTGAAATTTAATATTAGGCGAAATAACAAGGTACCTTTTAATGTCGTTTGTTTTGTTAGCAAATTTTGTACGTATTTTTCTTCATTGAAATTTGGCATAATTGATGGGTAAAACTACTTCAATGTCTATTATTATACATATACTAAGCATAGCCATTGTTTAAAAGCGTGCATAAAATTTGATATAAAATCGGACCAAGCAGCTTTAATTGTTGTTTTAAAATGAACTTTTGTAATATGGCGACCCATGCAGATGAGTATAACCCTCACACAAGTATAACATGAGTGATATCCACAGAATGTTCAGGCACATATGTGATTAAAATACTGTGGTGTCATTTAAAATGCAAATTTCTATTATTTCTGAAACTTTTTTTGCCTTGTTCATCAAGTTCATGTTGTAATCTTATCAAAAATTCAACCATAATCAGAAGCACACACATTCTATTAAAGAAATAAAACAGTCATCACTAAGAAAGGTTATAAAAAATATTAATAAATATACATTTGTATTATAATAGTAATAAAAATCTATTATTTAAAATAATCATCGATTTATAATCTAAGTATGCGAAAGAAACTAGTCTAACTTAAAGACTACTTTTGGCAAATCTTAAATTAAATAAAATATACAAATGCATGTAATAATTGATAAAAGATATTTTACTATAAAGGTAAAGCCTAAAAAAAGTCTTTTAATCTAAATCATCACACCCATCTCTATTCCAATCATGAATTAAATCTATAACCTAACTTTAATAGTAAATTTTTGTCATACACACCAGTAATACATAGGTGTATACATGTACCATAATGCTTAATTAATGCTGCCTTGAATAAAACTACATGTATCATTTCCCTACCTTTCCTATATTCATTTGGGATTTAAAAACAAAATACAAGTTAATTAATGTAGTTATACATGTAGATTCATTCTAAAATGAAGTGGACATTCATGACAATAAAATTACACACAGATATTTTAAAAATGATTGTCGCTGAGATAAGATAAATCCTTGTCTAGGTACATGATATATCATGATACACATTCATGATATAGTGCACAGGGGCCAAGCCCGTTTTAACATTAATTTCAATTTATGGTTACAGTATGCTTCTGAATCTAACCTCTCAATCTTTCAAGGTAAATTTAGGAACAATAGTCTTTCCTGCGAGAAAAAGTGGGGGGGTTGAACCCTCTATCATGCTATGTTTCTAATGGTTAGGTATAACTTTGCAAAAAAAGTGGGGGGGCTAAGCCCCCCCTAGCCCCCCCGGTTCCAACGCCTATGATTATGATACACATTAATGATGTATCATGATGATGCAATAATGTATCAAAATACCATAATGTATCATTAAGTATCCATTATATCTAATATAGGGATACTTTACACTAACTACAAAATAACAAAGACATTCTTAACCACAAAGCTTTAACACTGTGAAAATGCAATTTCACAAAAAAATCTCATTTAAATTTTCTTTTTCGATCATCACATTCAACAGTGTGTTTAAGATACATGTATTTGTTTTACAAACAATAATTTTTTAGGCCACACTCTATCACAATAAACACACAAACTGATCAGTGACTATTGCTGATTTACATATGTAATTAACTTGTAGAGATTAGATGGTTTACAAGTAAAATTAATCTCCTTTGTGAGCACTCTGTAACATGTATTGTTTATGCACTGGGATAGTAATTATCTGGGTCCTGTAGCTTTTTATTGATGATTGATTCATACAGGAACTCTTCTGAGACAACCGGTATCTGTAAAATGTATTTTTGTTCAAATTCAAAGTGGCAGAGTATACATGTTTTATGTAAGAATTCATTGATCTGATGTGTTTTAATATAACAGTACGTGTCATCTTTTTTCCTAACAATGGCTCATATAAACATTGAAAATTTTGAATTTCAAAGGCTGCAATTCAAATATATTATAGTTATCATATCTAGAACATTGATTTCAAATTCAATTTTGTACCTCCAATAATGGTTCTTTGGAATTTATATAAATGGTTTAATATGGTCTGTCTGTCTGTCTGTCCATCCGTCCGTCCGTCTCTCTCTCTCTCTCTCTCTCTCTCTCTCTCTCTCTCTCTCTCTTGTGACATCAACAGTATCATCTGTATGACTTTTTGCAAGTACAAATCCCCATGACCTCTGGTCACTCATAATATGATTTACAGAGTAAACAGTGGTAAAAAAAACAACTAACGTTTTTCTCCTCAGCCTTCATGAATTTGGCAGTTGGTACATCTACACTTCCTAATGAGGCCACACACAGATTGAAATTACCAGGAGTTCCTGTAAAATAAACAAAGTCTAATCATATTCCACCTGGTAGTGGAGCTTATGATTCAACAATGGTAATTGTATTGTAATAATGATGTCTTTAAATACATTTTAAGGTATTGTGACGGTCAGACCAGTTTAATCACCAAAGCCAGCTAGGTACATGTAGCTCAGTTGGTAGAACATCTGACTAGATCGAGAGTCAAGGGACCAGAGTTCAAATCCCGGTCTGATATATCAGTATTTCTCCCATCCAATCACAATATCATACATTTTAATTCTATCCAAAATACCAGCACTACTAAATTACCTATAGTGGCTCCATGCTTTACTACAAGGTCTGTCATTTCTTTCTGGGTGAGGCAGAATGACCCAGTAAATAGCATTCTTTGGGTTTTGAAGACTCTTGTAAAAACAAATCTATTAATTAATAAGGGTTCAATGTAATATATTTAATTCATACAATCAGATATCATATAATCATATGATACAAAAATAGAACAAGACCAAAAAAAAAAAAAGCTAATATACTTAAAAATTGAGTTTTATTTTTAACAATTTTTTTGTGATTATATATATAACCAAATAAGAATGTTCAATGAGTTTGTTGTAATATAAAAATGCTGTGTTTATAATGTTCTTACTTGGTTTTGGCTGCTGCAGTAGCTTTGTCACATTTATCTTGGACACTGAGCTCATCATCTTCATCATCATCACCATCATCATCATCACCATCATCATCATCTTTGCTATTCTTTCCTTTTTCTTTCTGATTTTGGTAAAACATGCATAATTATTATAAAGTGATCTCTACTGACAACACTAATTTAAAAAATATTTGCATTACAATACAATTATCATACACTTCTTAGATATTATGGTCTTCAAAAGTATCTCATATTATTATGTAACATAATAAAAACCTGATGGATTAATCTTTAAACAGTATTGAATATACATGCATAACTTACTTTAGTACCATACTTAAATTCTCCAGTGCATATTTTGTAATGAACTACATAACACGGTAGAATATGGTGGGAGTTGAATATGACAAGCTCTTTTTTGTCGGGAGACGTGTGGGAGTCGCATCCCTTGGACAGCGGAGCTCCGTGAATCAGCTTCTTGCAATGGAACACTTTCCCGGGAAGAACCTGACACAGCAAGAGTTTGTCCGCTCCTTGGATATATCCCATGCAGTAGTCCGGGAACTCACTGAAATACACGCCCTTCCCGTACCAGCCCGTATCTGTGGCATGCTTAAATCCTTTCTCACCTGGTAAAAAAGAGTTGTTGTATGAATGAAATATAAATCATATATACTACAGTATTTAAAATTTGAAAATCTCTACTGGTAATATATATTTTAGCCCCTTTCTCTACCAACCAACCCATCCCCCACCCCCAATCGCCTCCCAAACTTATTTCAAGAATGAAAACCTTGAGCAATATAATCTAACATTTAAAGTCTAACAGGCAGGCACATGCAAAATTAAGTCTTAAATATTGCAACTTTTTCAAAAGATTTTTTGCCTATTTTGCCAGCTAGAAGCTGATTGATTTGATGACATTGATTCCATATTCCAATTGTATGATCTCTCAGATGAATAAAATGATATCAATTCTTCATCTTGTATAAAATGACACAGATACAGACAAGGAAGGGAATGAACTGATTGACCTTAAACAATGAGCTCACAATATCATATTTCAATAAGTGTACCAGGAACTTTGAATCCAGTTTCACAAATTTTGTTGATATTTTCTACTTTGGTTCCGTGGAAGGCGAGGACAGGATAAGATAACTCCTCTCCTCTCATCTTCTTGAGGTCTTCTTTCCCCTGCCTGAAAATATTTCTTGATAATCAAAATTGTTACACATAACTATATTGCAGAATATAAAATTACTTTGCCACTGTGTATAAACTATGAGTGATTGGTGAAGTTGGTACTGGGATTGGGGTAATTGCTTTGTCAATCACAAAAAAAATTTATTCAACTTAAAATCTTAAATATTGTGTTACATGTACATATAAAACATGATCTTTTCTTACTTGAATTGGGCCATTAGTTCTGGGTTGACAACATATTCGACCGCTTTTATGGTGTAACTGAAAGAAAACCAGAATTGCTAATGCCTTACAATAATGAGAAAACATGAATATCAAGAGACTGAAATACATTGGTCTGACTACAATACAAGAACCCAGTATGGAAGACTTATGGCATATGACAAAATTTACACATACTGGCTGTTAGTTCCACTCAGAAGACGGTAAAACTGGGACTCCGCCAATCGAAAATGCGTCTGCTCAGCCGATCCCTCTTTGTGATTTCTCTCCGCCATCAATTTGAAATACACAGTCTTGGTCCCCTCAAGGGCCTCCTTCTCTCCCTCAACCAATAACAGGCCAGAGGATACCTACAATTAATATCATTGGTTATAACATCATAACAGCTCAGAAAATACCTGCAATGTACAACATCAATTGTCTTAAAATGTTATAATTAAGGTTCAAATGACATCCATAATATATTGTACAGTAAAACATGCTTATACCGAGCGCAGCGAGAGGCGGGCAAAGCCCAGCGAGGATTAATGGTAACACGTATATATAAGAAAACCAGTGAAAAATGAAAGTTGAATCAGGGGAACTATGGCCAAAAAAATTTTCTTCCAGCCATGGGCGCCGCCATATTGGCAGCCATTTTGTTTTTTAAAGAAAGTTAGTTCGATCATTGATTGACTGGTACTTATCGATGTTTATTGCCCCTAAACTCGATTAAAATTTTCTAGTGTTTCAATAAAAGGTAATTTGAAATAAAAGAAATAATAGAGGACACCAGATAAGCTTCAATAGTGCTTCAATCAAGAAACACGACTAGTTCTATGTATATCTTATCAAATTATCAGATGGAAAATAAAAACATTAACATCAAGGAATTGATCTTTTAGATACTGAATAAAGTATTCAATTTTATTACCGCGTTATTTATATGAATTAAATTGATAAACAATGAAAGAAGAAATTTTTAAAAAGTTCGGAATAACGTAACTCTCTTCGGCTATTTCCGAAGACAAAACGTGTACGTTTTATGTCTGAAACATGACGTCATAATGTAGTCTGAGCACGCGACATTTAGTTAAACTTTGGCTAATGATTTGAGTAGGCAACCAGGCGGATCCTACTGTGTGCGTTTCAAATTAATTTTGTTCTACAAAAATCAAACTGCTTTGTGTTACATCTGTGTCACACCGTTTACATATTAACAAAGTGCCAGGGAGTGGAGATTTTTCTTCGCAATAAGCCTGATTCGTTATATCCATCAAGTTTACAACAGGAAATTAAGTCACGGGGAATTAAAATCACTTCGCTGTAAGCATCAATTCATTACAAGCAAGTTCACTATAACCATGTTTTACTGTATAATGTCATTATGTCATAACTGTAAAGATAATATTTCCTAGATATTAAATGTACTTATCTTAAGTTATCTAGAATTTCATACTGTGTTTGAATAATGGGAAATTTTTCCAACTTATGACATGATTATTTCACTAATAGTCCTTCCAGAATAAAAATATTACACTTGTAATGTATAACCATGACAACTGTAAATCATGAATTAAAATTTGTTTCACGTCACAAGTATTTATTAAGACACATCTATGATTTATCAAACTTGAAACTTTATTCCAGGAGAGTACATTGTGTCTATTGAAACATGTGAAACAAGCATTCTGAGAGTATTGCATAAGCAATACACGTCCCCTACTGGTAACCCCTTTGATTGAGAATGGCAAAAGTTTGAGACCCTGTATATTACATATCCCCTATCATAAATGTAGTAATTGTATAGTATGAAATTATGAAAAATGATTATAATAAACAGCAAACATTCTCAAAAATCCATTAAAAAAATACATATTTGAAGCAAAGCAAACACAGAAGTCTAGTCTATTATTCAACAGCCCAAACCCGATAACGAACCCGATTGTAATAATAATAGTGATAAAACCCTGCCGTTAAAATTTACACAATACTTGACACCATTTTACAGAACTTATTTGTTTGTTATTAGAAATGATAAATGTAATAATACAAATAATGCACGATATTATTTATTATTTTACTGACCACATAATGTCCTCGTTCATTTAGTACACACTTAGCCCGATAACGAACCCGATCATTAAAAAAATTGGAGTGAAAAAAATTAAATTTCTGGAAATTGTGTTGACCAGACGCTACAAAAGTATAGACTTGGTCTGCTGTTTGATATTTTTAAGCTGCTCAGCAAGTTTCACATCATTCGTCAAACGCATGCAGAAAAAAACAACGGAAAACTGAAGTGGGACAGACGGACGGACAGACGGACGGACGGACAGACGGACTGACGGACGCAGAGGAAAGCTATAGTCCCCTCCGGTGAAACCGGTAGGGGACCAATAAAAGATAGTGATGGAGAGAAAATAGATACTTGATGCTGCATCTTCTCTAACTCCTTCTCCTTCTCTTTCACTTTGTCCTGAGTTTCTTTAAGTTCATCCTGTAACTTTTGTTTTGCTTCAAATGCTTGTTTGATCAACTCTTTTCTCTCTGCCTCGGACATCTGTGAGTATTTTTTCACCAATGACATTCCTCTTTTCAAAATGTCCTCAGCTTTTCCTTTGGGTTTCTTCTGTAATGTTGATAAATTCTTTTAAATATCAAATAACATTTCACAAGGTACATGCATATGTGAATAACAGAACTGAGCAAAAATTTGAGATTGTATTTCTGACAAATAATTGCAAAATATCCCATACAAATATATGCATGCAAGGACATCATGGGATTTGCATGTACATCATATTTTTAGCATGTCTAGAATTCATGAATATTTTAAATTTTTTTTCATTTAAAGCCTCCTATTATACTTTAAATATCATTCTAACACAAAAAAGTTCAAGGTACCTTATCCTTCTCATCATCAGAGTCTATGGGGTCTGTATCACTCCCACTGCCAGTCGACACCTTCTTTACCACAGCAGTGGGATGAGAAAATTCGGCAAAATGCAGCAGATTTTTGCGGTAACAACTTGCTCCATATTTACAAGGTGGCAGATTTTTGCCATCTGGCAGACTAGGTTTGGTTTTGGTTTTGGCTGTCTTATTCGAGTCGTTGTCTTGGTCGTTACTGTCTGATGTTGATGCAGTGTTAGTCGTTTGTTTTGGAGGATGTAGAAATTCTTTAAAATGCTCAGGGTTTTTCCTGTAGCAGCGAGCTCCGTAAGGACATGTAGGTAACGTGGAAGCTTTGGCTTTCTTTGCTGGACTTGCCATTTCTTCTGTTTCGTGTATGCAGTAAAAACTTTTTCATATAGATCTAGTAATTTTAGTTTCTATTTGTTTTCATTATTTTATGTAGGCGTACGTATAATGATTCGTTTGGGGGAATGAAGAGAATACTCGTTTCATCTGTTTTGTTATAAAGGCAAAACATATCTTCATTTGATCTTTTTAGAATATAGATTTAAGAAATAATCGCAATGAATTACATATTTTGTAGCATTGACGATTTTTAAGAAACTAGAATAATTCAATGTACAAGTTGTCTAGAACATCTTTGAAAAAGTCGCGAAATTTTGAATATAGAAAGTAGACGTTTAAAATGTAAGTTTTGTCATGAGTTAAAAGTTCTGTGAAGCTAAAATTAATTTTTATCCCACCTTTCTCTATATTTTAAATTAAATTTATGGAAAAATTCATGTTAATTCATTCAAATGCTGTTTTACATGTATATGTATGCAAAAATGCATGCAAAATTGTACAGCTGTTGTACATGTAGAATGCATCTACATGTATGTCCTTGTTATGTAGTACGTTTATAATTCAAAAAATTAACCAAGATTAATCACTGTTATAGTTTTTTTCTTTCGTAATGTAGATATGTTTCTGCCTTGAAGTTAAAGGAAACTATTGGACATGAATTTCCTGTTTGTGTGTATTTGTTATGATTTGGAGTCAAATGACTAATAAAGACAATGTCAGCTTTAACTGAAGAACAAAAAAGAAGGATTGAAGAGAATAAGAGAAAAGCTCTAGCAAAACGAGCACAGAAATTAAGTCCAGTGAAAAGCAGCGGTGATGTACAGAAAAGACAGATCGAAGAAAGTAGACTGAAAGCACTTGCTCTCAGAGCAGAAAAACCATTGAAACTCTCAGAACCGTCACAGGCACATAATAGCAAGCCACAAACAGATAGCAGGGGTTTGATAAACCAGATTAACAAAACTTCCAATGCTATTGTTGCAGGCAAAAACACATTTAGTAATGATGGCCCAAGTAATAGTTCTTTTAAAGCTAGTACTACAGGGGACACAAATAAAAACAAAAGAAATGGAGTAAGTTCTGGTTCCAGTTATAAAACACAACTTTTGAATAAACCTGCACTGCAGCAATCAGTGAACGGGGCAGAGTCTCGTGTAGCTAAGATTGCGGAGTCAATAGCAACCTCTGGTCCATCACAGAGCACCCTGGGGGGAGGGACTACAGCCAAGTGTCTGCTGATCTCCAGGGAGAGGTTCGAAGTCACATCTGGATACTTTCCGCCACTTGTTGACTTGTTTAAAACCATGGCAACCAAAAAGTATGGTATGTATCTGTGGTTATGCACACACAAATACAGACTTGGAGACAATTCAGTGAGTTGTCAAAATGCATGTTTATACTTTTGATGTTTTGTGCTTAAGTATGATATTTATCCTGTAATATTATTTGAAGACCATACTTTGTAAATCTTCTAATACTGTGGAATCATTTTTTTTTTGTGGGGGTCGATGTTCATGGGTATAGCCAAAATTTTCCTGGTTCATGGAGAGGTAATTTTGTTGGTAGTGTAATAGGGATAACTTTAATAAATATTAATTTAACAAAGGATTGTACATGTATATACATTCATGGGGACATAAATTCGTGAGCAACCTGGGTTACCAACAAAAGCCATGAACGTTGGTCCGCCACAAACAATGGTGATTCCACAGTATGCTAAACAAACAAAACCAGGCAATTAGTTGCATATATTATCAGTCAACATTTTAAAAGTTATACAGTAAATTAAAAGTGCATTTGTTTATTGTATTGTGTAAATTTGGCTCAGACTTTGAGTCAAACCATGCTTACTATTTCTACACAGTTATTTAGATCATCCATAACACACTACATAAAATTAAAATATATATGATATCTGGCTGATGAGATGAAACTTATTATAAGAAAATGTCAATGGAATTCAGTCTGCTTAATGTTTAAATCAGTTATTAATGTTGTGCACTTTGTAGATATATTTTATCATTAAGTTAGATCCCATTCTTATCCAGCAATTCCAGTTTACATGGCATATTACAGATGCAGTCACCAAAAAGTGGTCCTTTAAATTGGAAGAGTATCAGAAATTGGGTAAGAATGGCTTTTAATTATCTATCAATCTTACAAATACAAAATATATGTTACAATTTTTATAGTTTATACTTCTATGTTATTTATAAACTCCATTGTGTGACATATTGTCATAATCAATTTATGTAATTTTAACAGTAATACACATGTAGTTTCTGTAGTTTTTACTAAATATAGTAAAATTTTATGTAATAAATAATTGTGTACTTTAAATTCTGACTCATACTGAATGATATTATGATTTTTTTTATTCATTATTTAAAATTTCTATCATTTCTTGGTAAAGGTTTATCGTGCATCCTCTGAAACCATGCTAATCATTTCACAAATTAGATTTTTAGGCCACAAAATGACTGTCTTGTTTCTTAAGGACAGCTGTATATAGTGAAAGCGTTAATATCAGTAAAACCAGGCAATTGATATTTTGATAACCCCATTTTCTACCAACTGCTGGTACAATTTATTTCTAAAAATTTTGATTATTTTACACTTTGAAAAGGGGAATAATTCAATTATGAATACATAATCACAACTCCTGTGTGTAGTTTCGGCAATGAGAGCCATGAGTCCACAGGTGCGACTGGTGCCCCTCCCACAAACTGTTCTCTCGACCTTCCAACAGCAACTGAAGGGGGTTTATCCCGACAAGGAGATCCCCACCGCTGACCTCAGTCACCTGGATGCCAGTCTGGTCAACTCTCTGCTGCCGTTCCAAAGGGTCGGAGTCAAGTAAGCAGTTGGGACAAAGAATATTAGTGTGTGTATTAGAAACAGTGGAAGGTTGGGTGGGAATACATGAAAATATAGTGGACGTAAAGAGAAAGATGTTTGTATCTATGTTACTAAACCATTATAATAAATGTTATTCACCAAAAAAATCCTTTTTTTATTCAAACAGTATAAATAGTATGAATCAGTGCAAACTTTACATCTTCTGCAAAGTCTCATGAATTAGAATATGATTGAACATTGATGTAGAAATAATTACAAATATTGTGGTTACATTTGTTTGACAGAAACCCAGTAATTTTCAAGCTAAATATTTTGACTGGTGTTTTGACTCTCACCAATAGTTCCTAGCGGAATACTGATAAAGAAAAATTGAATACTTCTATCTTTGTAGTTTTGGAGTACACAAGAATGGTCGCATTTTGTTGGCGGATGATATGGGTCTTGGTAAAACAATACAGGCAATTTGTCTGGCCTGTTACTATAGAAACGAGTGGCCCCTCCTCATTGTCGTTCCTTCCTCTGTCAGATTTGATTGGGCACAGGTAACTTCTTCAAAAATCAAACTTCGTCTCTTTGGGGTTTTTTTTTTTGGGGGGGGGGGGGGGGGGGAGGGCGTAGATTAAATAAACATTACTTGAGTAATTTACAGATTTTGTGTTAAAGTGTATCATTTTTCCACAAATTATATCCCCAGAAATATTGAAACACAGTTTGTTTTTTGGTGTAAAGCTTATCAGGGAAAAAATAATCAAATAAATTTGATTCATTGTACATCATAAACTTTGTAATTTCATTGGTTTGATGCCTTCAGCAACTCCAGAGATGGGTGCCAAGTCTGGACCCACAGGAGGTTTATGTCGCCTTGTCGGGAAAGAGTAGCTTGTCTGGTCACATGGTCTGTATCCTTAGTTACGACCTGATGGCCAAGAAGTCCAAAGATTTATTGGAAAGGAACTTCAGTGTTGTTATAATGGTATGGAAATGTATTCAGTAGATGAGATAATAAATGCAAGTACTGTACAGTTAATGTAAATGTGCATGTACTTATGAATTTTATTTAAAAATACTATTTGATAGAGTAATGAAACAGTTAAATGATGAAGCGTCATGCAAGTTTGCACTTTGAAAATGCAAAATTTAATTAAAATTTTGATACTAAATCCACTTGATCTTCAGTTTAAAATCTAAGTTACTTAATATGCTCATGTAATACATGTAATTTTATGAGTTAATGTTCTATGTATTATTTAAATTCTCATTTTAGTCATTCAATTTTTGATCAATATTATTTTCTTGTAGGATGAATGTCATTTGCTGAAAAATTTCAAAACTGCTCGATGTAAAGCCGCTATGCCAATTCTAAAGGTAAGAGGATGTGACAAAAGTACCTTCATAAAAAATTACTCTTAAGGTAGTATGTTCATCTGCTAAGGGAGCTCTCAATGATTATTTATATAAATATATTCTAAAGAATAGTATCTAAATTATTTTTCTATGGTAACTATGGTAATGCCAGAAAACCATACATTTTTATCAAAGCAAATTCTGTAAGAGTGTAAAGAAGTATGTTGCACTTTATTGTAACATTTACATATGAATATCAATTCATAAATGAATTCATTTTTAAAACTAATGGTCAGTGTTGTTGTAGGCTGCCAAGCGTGTGATTCTGTTGAGTGGGACCCCAGCCCTGTCTCGCCCCCAGGAGCTGTACACCCAGATCTGTGCCGTCAAACCCTACATGTTCCAGTACCAAGACTTTGGGGTCCGCTACTGTGATGGTAAGAAGGTGAGTTTACAACAGAAACATATGATTTTATCTTGGTTTCTACTAGATAGGTGATCCTAATGCTTATTGTTGTGTGTTTTGCCATTTGAACAGAATCCCTGGGGATGGGATTTTTCGGGATCATCCAACATGGAGGAGCTTCAGATCCTTCTAGAGGAGAGCATAATGATAAGGTTTGTTACAATCATATAGATTTACTAGTCATTCATCAGGTTTTTTCAAGGGATCAAAATTCAATAACTCATAGACTTTCTGAGTACCCTTACCTACATTGTACTATTTTCATTCTAGCAAAAACAATACATCTTCATACTTTCCGTAAATATAAAAATTGGGGGGATATTTGTTTGCAACTGTAGGTAGGGGGTTACTTTTTTGGTTGGTAGATGAAGTGTTGGCCACATGATATATTAATAATCCTTTGCTGTGGTCCCAACATTTGACAAAATTCAATAGCATACAATGTATGCTCAAAGGGAAACGAGCTTACTCGCAGTGGTAAAGATACAAATGTAGACAACACTTTGCATATTCAAATGCTGGTATCATATATTATCTTGTAGGATATTCCTAATAAATAAAAAAAAAAAGCATTTGATTTATCTAAAGAAAGTGTTGACGTTTTCTTCAAAAAGTCCATTATTGTATTATGAGATATAATGCATTGTTAGAGAAACAGTGATAACTGTAGTTTCATCAATGTTCGTTGAATACCAATTTGCGTGGATTTCGTTGTAAGTTGATACACAAAATTAAATGTTCATTGAAGTGCAGTTTCTATTAATTTTTGTATTGATAGGGTCATTGGCCTCGAATTTACATATCCTTGAAACTGTGATTTTCACTTTATCCACGAAAATTGATACCCTTGAATATTAATGAAACCACAGTATTCCTAATAAATCAAGAAAAAAGCATTTGATTTATTTAAAGAAAGTGTTGACGTTTTCTTCAAAAAGTCCATTATTGTATATGAAATATGATGGATATTTAAAAGAAACATTGATGAATGTGTATTGTAAATGTTTGTAGGAGACTGAAAAAAGAAGTGATAACACAGCTCCCAGACAAGGTCCGACAGATGGTACTGTTAGATCCAGGGCTGATCAAGACCACTAAGGAGATGGAGCTGCAGAGCAAGACAATGGAGCTCAAGTCCCTCAAGGTGAAAAATATCATCTGTAATACTTTCAAATTAAAAAAAAAAGGAAGAAGCAATTAGGCGATGGCTTCATTAGTTATCAAGGTCTCGTCAAGGGTGTTGCAAATCAATTATCAATAGCACCATTGTTTCAAAGGGTAGTGAGTAGATCTAAGAACAGTTAGTGTGATGGTAGATCTCAAAACATGATATCATTCAAGTTCTTGTCTGAATACT
Organism: Magallana angulata; assembly: GCF_025612915.1. Classification (NCBI taxonomy): domain Eukaryota; kingdom Metazoa; phylum Mollusca; class Bivalvia; order Ostreida; family Ostreidae; genus Magallana; species Magallana angulata. The sequence goes on from NC_069119.1 coordinate 20,060,496, forward strand.
AGAAGATAAATAGAATAAGGGATAATGTGTAAGAAATCAAGAACACTCGTCAATCATTTGTTGATCTAAAACTTATTTATGAATGTTGTCACAGGGAATGGAGAGAAGAGGGGCCCTTTTGGAATACTTTCACCACACTGGGGCAGCAAAAATCAAAGCCATCAAGTAAGCAGAGATTAGTGTCTATAGTAGTACAACATCATGTATGTACATCCCAAAAAAGTACTAAAAATTGCTATTCAAATAACATGAAAATACAGGTAAAGGTACTTTCAAAAGTAAATACATGCAGGTCTGAAGTCCTTTAGACTGTGGACTAGACCGATAGACAGTACTTCACATCACATACTTGTACATGCATATATTTAAAAACAATCCATTGTAATATGATAGACTTGATTTCATTGTGTAATAAAAATACAACTACCTATGAAGACATACATGTATATGAAGAAGAAAAGCATTATCAGAAATGAGTGCTGAAAATTATATACCAATATGCTAGATACAATATGTACATTTTTAGTGGAAAGTATGTATTGGACTTGTGGCTTTGTTTTGCAGGGATAAGTTTTTGATTAATTTTGTAAATAGTATGTTTTGATCTTGTAGGGAGTATGTTTAGGACTTGTAGGAAGTATGTTTTGTTGGGAGTATGTTTTGGACTTGTAGGGAGTATCTTTTGGACTTGTAGGGATTTTGTTTTGTTTCTTAATGAGTATGTTTAGGACTTGAAGAGAGAACGTTTTGTTTTGTTGGGAGTACATTTTTAACTTGTAGGGAGTATGTTTTGTTTGTAGGGACTATGTTTTGTTTTGTAGGGAGTATGTTTAGGACTTGTAGGGAGTATGTTTAGGACTTGTAGGGAGTATGTTTTGGACTTGTACGGAGTATGTTTTGTTTTGCAGGGAGTATGTTTTGTTTTGTAGGGAACATGTTTTGTAATGTAGGGAGTACGTTTTGTAGGGAGTACGTTTTGTAGGGAGTATGTCTTGTTTTGTAGGGAGTGTGTTGTTTTGAAGGGAGTTTGTTTTGTTTTGTAGGGAGTATGTTTTGGACTTGTTGGACTTGGACAGGAAGTTCCTGATCTTTGCTCACCATCAGGAAGTCCTCGATGCTATAGAGGCTGCTGTACAGTCAAAGGTCAGATAAAATGACAAATTAGACAAAGCTTGAAGATAACTTTTAGGCACATTGTCTTTCATAAACTGCCATAAAAAATGGATGTCCAGTTTCTCTACATAATGTAGATGTATAGAAGAATCAGTCAGATATTATATTTTGTTTAAAAATCAGATTGAGAAAGGATATATAAGGATTGATGGGAAAACAACTCCAGAACAAAGGAATTATTTCTGCAACAAATTCCAGTCCAACGATTCCCTGCGAGTGGCCATTTTGTCAATCTGTGCAGCCAATGCTGGCCTCAATCTGTCTGCTGCCAGTCTGGTGGTGTTTGGGGAGCTGTTCTGGAATCCTGGGGTATGTCATGGTTTTAATTTTCTTCATTTTATATATGATACTGTGTACAAGGTTATTTTCGCCCCGTATTATTTTAGCCCTTTTGCACTTGCAAACAGTTTTGCCCTGTCTTTAAATTGCCCAGACAAAGTTGTGAATGAAGAAACAGTTTGAGACATAGGAATTCGCCTAGTCTAAAATTTGCCCACTTTCAGCAAGGGTGAAAGAGGTGAAAATAAAAGGGGGCCAAATATTTCCCTGTATACAGTTTTCTCTCATCTAGGGAAGATGTATATTTATATATATACATATTTCCATATCTTGTGCAGGTTTTGGTTCAGGCAGAGGATCGCACCCACAGAATGGGACAGAGAGACATGGTCAATGTCCACTACCTGGTGGCCAGGGGCACTGCTGATGACCATGTGTGGTAAGAGGATAAAGGACAATACAGGTCATACTGTACAAAACATATTATATTTGGCTGAATGTCAGACATGACGGCCCAACGACACCTTGGCCCAACGACACTTCGGCCCCAGGACACCTCGGCCAAGACGGGTCGGCCCAAAATTTGAGACACCTCGGCTCACGTAAAAGACATCTCGGTTCAAGCAAAGTTAAAACAAAAATATTTGCTTTAAATGTTTTTATTTTATTAACATATATATTTTATCAAAATATTACATATCAAAGACATTTAAAAGAAATTGAATTAATAAAAAAAATGAGACCATTAAGTTCTAATTGTACAGCAAACAAGAAAGTAAAATTAAGAAAATGACGACAATTTCGACAATGACACTAATAGTTAAACAAACAAGAGGATGCAGACTTTCCTTTGGATTCTTCAAAAAAGAGATAGAAAGAAGAAATCAATGAATAGATAAAGTAATTATCTGCCCTATTTTTTATTTTTTTTTTAGTATAACCTAAAGTTTCATTGGGCCGAGGTGTCTTTTACATGGGCCGACATGTCAATAAATTTGGGCCGACCCGTCTTGACGAGGTGTCAAACGCCCTTGGCCGAGGTGTCGTTGGGCTGAGATGTCCGTCTACCATTTGGCTGTATGATATTTGGCGAAAATTAGTTTTTGAACAAGTTGGCCTGGATTTGAATTAGCGTATCCCTGAATGTGACTAATTTTATACATATATGCATGGTATTTAGCGATGTACTTGATTTAGGGGAAGCAGCATTCCGCCAAAAGTGCTAAATAGAAAATACACAACCAAATGCAGTACATTTACAGAATGACAAGAGAGGAGGTTAGGGGACACAATAACACTGTATAGTGGATATAGGCATTTCTGATGACCTTTTACGTTAAGGGGACACAGGCCTTCTGTACATTGTATATACAGAGGGGTATACACACATACTATTTTGTGGTTATAGGCACTGCTGATGACCAGTTGATGTGGTTAGGAGATACAAAGTACAAAAATATACAAAGGGTAGATACTTTTCTAGATAATGGTTAGGAGCATAGCTGATTACCATGTATGGTAATGACATTCAAAATACAGGACAATATAAGAGGGTTACTCACTTCCGCAACTTAGTGGCCAGGGACATTAATGGCCATAAATACAGGTATATGGGTGCAGCACATTCTATGATTTTTTTTATCTGTCTGATTTATGAACATGCATGTCAACTAAGCACAATTTTTGCCAAATGCTCAACATTGAAAAGTCTTTCACAATTGGTCTCTCCTTTAGGCCTCTAGTTCAAAAGAAGCTGGAGGTCCTCAGTAAAGCAGGACTCAGTAAGGAGGATTTCTCAGCAGCTGACACCAAAACCATGAAAGTAAGCTTTAGTCTCACAATGCCACATACAAATGGTGGTGCTGACTCAGTAAGCTGTACATGATTCTAATTCATGTTATTCATCATTTGTCTGGTGCAAAGTGTCAAGATATCAATGAAAGAAATTACCAGTGTGCATTGCTATTATTCATAATTATACATACCTGTGTATAAAAAAACGACATGTGTTATGAGCAGAGAACCCTTGCTTGCATCTTACACATGTCTTTATAAAGGATCTAATATGACTACATTAAAAATGATTATATACTCAGTTAAAATTGTAAATGAAATACATTCACAATACCCACTGAAGCAAATAGCATGCTGTGCTTTTATAGTCTTCTTATAAACCATACAAAGACAGAATACATACAACTTTATACTGCAATAAGAATTAATTTGTATTCAATATGTTATTCTAACTAACTTGAATGTAGCGAATCAACATATTTTGTTCAACCATTACAGGTTAGACATTCATTGAAACCTATGCATCGTTAAATCCCTTTATAGTTATCACTGTTGATTCCATGTCTTTGTGCACTCTGTTATGTATATACATGTACCTGTATATGACACCTGTACATTTATACTGGCAGTGTGACTGTTCTCTTCTGTAGGACTCCACACAGACCGATTTGATGCAGTACTTTGAGGAAAGCTTCATTGAAGAGAGTTTTGAAGAGGCCTCAGAGACAGAAAATGACCAGATGCAATCCGCAGTTCCAGCAACTTCAAATACGAATTCAAATGGACAGAAACTGACCAATCAGAAGGAACAAGCTTCTAAATTATGTAAGATGCCAATTGTGCGATACCTCCTTTTTTTTGCCAGTTTCAACATCCAAATTCCTACTGCTACAATCTTATTTAATACCAAACAGACCTAAACAAATACAAAATTGCTGACACTTTATTACCTACTTGCTCAGTATTATGACACTTTATTACCAAATTGCTTAGTACTATGTCATGAAAAATTAACCAACAAAAAATATTTCGTGAACTATAAATTACAAAATTCTTTTAGGAATTTGTTGCTTCTCTACTTGTTTATTCTAAGAGGGCCAGAAGGCCACGGGTTTTAAAGAAAGGGTTACACTTGTTACAAAACTTGAAAAGGAATCTGCAGTTTGTTTTCTCTTAAAAAATTAAGCTCATTCCATATTAATAATAATTTTGTGATTTTATATGAGACCAGTTGACAATTGGCTTTTACAAAATAAATAACAAAATTTTTAAAATTATTCTTTGTTCAATTCAGTGTCTGTAAAACCTGTGAAACCAAAAACTGAACAGAGTCTATTCAACTACTTCGGTGCAAAGAAGAACACGTCGGGGTCAGAACAGAGTGGTGCCAGTGACTCTAGAGACAAGGTGGTGCCCCAGACCCTCCCTGAGGGGGTCGAGGCAGAACTGTTCGATGATGACGATTGGCTGGAAGAAATAGAGGAACCTCAGTACAAAAAATCAAAGCGTTAACTTTTTGTTAAATAAAACTTTAAAAACTCAAAACCTTTGCTTCAATCTGTGCATGTTGTAGAACGTCATCAAGAATTGTGTTGAAGGTTAATTGTAAGTTCTTACTTGTTTATCAAATACACTTTGAAATATAGTTAGTGTAATGAAATGATTAGCCGGTATAGAGCAGCAATGTACTTTTATATCAGAATTCAATTATGTATTTGAATGGCTATGTACCTCTCTTGAGCTTTTTGTGTTATTGAAACATAATGACATTAAAAATCATATAGACCATTTTCTGCATCATTACTGCATGATTGGTCTTTGTCCGTCATCATGCATCACGAGACATCATGTAATAACAATTTTACCTTTTAAACCTCTTGAAAAGTACAAAGCCGATTGTTCCCATTTTTTGGTAGGGCCAACTATGCAAAAAAGGCCAAGGTTTTAAAAATCGACATGATCTCTATTTCCAGACGTATTGAGAAAAAAAACTTAATGCATGTTTATGATGTTCATGAAGTCCTCTACTAAGATGTTATATATATGGTCCCTTGGGTAGGCGTCAGACCCTAGTGTAGGGCCAAAATGGCGAAATAGTTAAAATGTATTCAAAAATCTTAGGAAATCTTTTTCTCTACTTCCACAGCAGAGGGGGATAAACTATATGCATGGTTACGATGTCCATGAAGCCCTCTACAATAATATTCCTTCAACTATTGCCTTCTATTGTGAATGGATGTCTGCAAACGGCAAATAATTAAAGCATGGGTAACAGTCAGAGGAGTCTCAGTAAGGTTTAAACTCCAAAATGAAGCTTAATATGTAAACATGTGACTCCCTAACTGACAGGTCCATCTACGGGCTATGGTACTCAGGTGACTGTAAAGGCCTCTGGGCCTCTTGTTGTCAAGAGTTTCAAACTGGCTCTTTTTTAACAGCCTAGAGTGAGCCTTAGGTATGAAGGGACAGTAAACAACCAATTTCGCAATTAACTTCTAATTTTGCAAGACAGAGACATGTCGTGAAATTATTGTTAAACACTGCAATCTGTCAACGGTGACCATTTGAAATACTGAATTAAATATATATATTAAAATATATATGCACATCTTTAATATATGTACAATTGATCTGCAAAACGACAACTTCCTATCTTGAAAACTGTAGGATGAGTTATCCGTGCACTTTGGTAGCCTCTCGCTATTTCACCATATCAATTACCGGATTTTTTCTTTGGAATACCGGGTTTAAATTTCATGTAAATATGATCATTGAATTCATCACGTACTGCGCGTTAAATTCAATTTGTCTGCACCCTTTGTGTGTTATTGTACGGTAGGAGCGATGGTACCCAGTATATTTTTATAAAAAATCAATGCTTGAATATATCGGTCATCGCATCCTTTGATATGAAATTTTTGTGTTTTTTAAAATAGATCCAAAAAGCATTTCCTAAATAACAGTAAATCCTCTTCAGAGAATTTAATTACAAATAAATATTTTTTATAATCTATCTGGTAACTAGGGTTATCTTTCTTTTTCGAAAATCGAAGTCGTGTTTATTATAATTAAGTCGTGAATATTTTATTATAGATGAATGAAACAAATAGGATAGATATTATTATATATACATTGTAAGTATTAAGCTTAAGCTCACGGGTGTAATCTTGTTTACATCTTGATAGACCAATGTTGAAAGGGCGTTTTTTTTTTTGAGAAACGGAAGACGTCACGTAATTTCGACAAATAACTGACGCAAATGCACATAAAATGTGAAATAAATGCACAAAACGTTAGACATGTTACATTACATGTACGTAAGGAAGACTACACGTCGGTCGTGAGTTTCATGTGTCCAATCGGTTTAGCGAAATCGAAAAGTTTAAATACCTGTGTGACGGTGTCCATACATGTCCATAATGTAAATAAACACACAGTATGTAGAAATAACTAAAAATCTGAGACATTTATTCAGTTTACAATACAAAAAATATAAAACAGAAGCTAGAAACAAAACAACCCACAGCAAATCTCGCATACCCTGATGATACTGGACTGAGCAAATCCAATGTAAATAACTTGCTCGGTTCCATGAATAATTCTTGTACAATTCCGTTTGGGTCCTTACAATTTTGTGTAGAGAAGATCAACAATTGTATTGGCTGCAATAATGTAGCCCTCTCCCGATTTTTTTTTTTACTTTTTGAGGTCTCTCCAGTAAACATCAGATATAAAAATCGCAGAGGGCTTACATTATTGCAGCTACAATTGTATGATCGAATACTACCACGTGCTCAAAATTAGTGGTACTTTTTTATAGCATGATTCTTGTTTTACATTGGAAAAAAAACCTAAAGAATTAGGTAGGATGAAAATTTTGAATATTGATGAAGAAATTCTTAATTTGGCGATTTGTCCGTTAAATTGTCACTGAGCGCATGCAATAACCTTAGGCTTCCACTGATGCCGGATTTTTTTCACGGTACAGTATGATTTGATTTAGCGAAAAATAACCTTTCCTAAAACAAAACCACTTATAACAAATATTAGCCCAAACTTAAGTTCACTTCGCGTAAAGGTTTGCGTCCATGATATCCGATTTTCTTTGGCCATTTCCTGAATTGTTAAAATCACATGCAAAATGTCTGGCAAAACGAATCCAATATTTCGCGCTCTCTGGAAAGTTTTTTCTTTCCATAGGATCAATTGCACAAAAAACTGGTCCACTCCTCCCAGTAAAATATGGATAATACTAATTACCACGATACACATGACGGACCCTGACTCCATCTTGGTGTCTTTTGAGCACAACCGGAAAACATTCCATGTCGAAACCAGTTCCGTTGTCGTAAAAAATAACTGATGATAGACTTGTGCATAGAATCCATCGTTAGTGTAGTTGAAATAAGACCAGTATGAATAATAATTGGGATATATATCTAACAGAAACAGTATTAACATCCTCCATCTTAAGTTCCCCGTGCTGTAGAGGTTAAGTAAACGTTTGAATGATTCGTATGCGAGAATGATGGTAACAAGCGTTAAAATCCAAATGATTAACATCTCAAATGTTGCGTTGAAATACATGTGTTTATAGCCCGTTTTCCTTGGATTTTCATACGATCCTACAAGAAAACAAAACATAGTTTTAATGATTTTAATATTAAAATACTGGTAATTTGACGTGCTCGAAAACAAAGTTGTGGTACATATATATAAACTTCTGTTTTCATGGGATACAAAAAGGCACATATTACATGTACTTGGACGTTTTCTGCCTTTTGGATACTTAAAAAATATTATGTGAGAAGATTTCTACATGTTTCACGCTCGGTGAATTTTTTTTTAATTCAAATGTACTATAATTATAATTTTTGGCCAACCTTTTTTTATCGCTGCCGTGACTGTTATTTTGAAACAATAGTCTTGATTTCTATTTACCCGAATATGATATTCACTACATGGCTATGAAATTATGCGTGGATCAACAAGAAATTTTTCGTGGAAGGGGGGGGGGGGTGCTAAGGGATACTTTTCTTTGCCCGGAAGAGGAGGGGTGGTAACTTTTTGTATATACATGTACCATGTGAATTTTAGAAGTCTGAATATTTAAGCGGGGTCTGGACTCTCCTGACACCCCCCCCCCCCCGGCCCCACTATAAAATTTTCAAATTTTCTATACACAGATATTAGAGTCTACCTTTATACACTGTGTCAAAACAGTTACAACGGCATTCCGTTCGGTTCACAGGGATCTTGTTTGGAACCCAAAACATCTTGTTGACTATACCTGTAGAATAAAACAATTTTATCTATATTACAATTTGTCGAAAATACATTGTCATTTTCACCACGTGACCAATAAAATCACGAAAAATACAAACAAATAGCTATTTGTTTGTAGAAGATATAAGTAGATAAATACATTTATGCACAAATTTTCCAAACGCATGATCGACAAACTTTTTAAAATGTTTTGTCTCAAGCCCTGCACGCTGAGAAATATATTTCCAAATGAAATCATAGATTTTGGCAATGGTTTGCGACTTTTTAAACAAAACGAATGAATAGTAAGCTTTAATTTTTCATGCGAGATATTACTCAATATATTTGCTATCGTGCAATAAAAGTACCTGAGGTTTATGTATTGATATTGAACAATCAGCATTTAACTTTCAATCTTCGCTAGCCAAGGGCGTCGGTTGACATAGTTACTGATACCATCCCAAACAGACAGTATTTAATAAATATAATGTCTCAATTAAAAAGAAGTCAATACATCGCTAGCCATTCGTCGAGGAACGGTGATTTAATTGTTGGGAGGTTATGTGTATGTGTTGATGTTTGCTTTTTACACAAAACATGGGAAGTAACATCAAAAATAAAGTTTCAAAAACTTAAACAAGGCGTCAGATTCTCTATTATAATATATATACATCCATTGCAAAAGAAAATATTTTACAGATTCTTTTTATAAACACGTATATTCAGTGTCGGATACGGTGAGTTAATGACTTAAAAATAATATTTTCTTCCCTTTTCCTGTACATGTATATGTAGTGTTAAAAAAGTCAACACGATATACATAAAAAAAAATAAAAAACTAGAGCAAAGCTCGTTGCAAAGCAACGAGTGGGTCTTCCGTTAATGTCGGAAGTAAAGCTGGAAGTTCCTGTAAGAAGCAGAGCTCTTAAACCAATAACAAGAGTAACTAAAATAAAAAGATGAAAAATCGAATTATTCCTGGTACGACTTAACAAAATCCGAATGATTTTAAGTACGACTTAACAAAAACCTTTCTGATTTCAAGAACGACTTAACAAAAAAATCCGAATGTGTCCAAGTACGACTTAACAATTATTTTTGGTACGAGTTAATATTACTTTGAACATTACGCTATTTTTTAAACCAAGGACGCAGAATCAAAATTTCCGGAAAAATCAATTTTTAAACCCCGATATCTCTGCAATGCATCGTCCGATTTTAAAACGGCTTTCAGTGTTAGATTCAGCTTAATAAGCTCTACAAAGCACATATACATTTTTGATTAAATCAGAAAATTCATTTTTTCGAAAATTTTGTTTTACTTCCGGTTTCGACCGGAAGCGATAGATTTTCATTTCCAGCCTTATTACAGAGGTTAATCGATCAAATCATAACCATTCAAAATTTCAAGCCTCTATCTTACAGCGTTTTTGAGAAAAGTCCGGGACAAAATGACTTTTTGAAATTTTTAAAAATGACGTCACGTCAAAACGGGAGTGACGTTCTCTTTAAAACTTTAATATTTTTGAGGGACGCCAACTTACAAAAATCTCTGAAAATTTCATCAAAATCGGTTAAACACTTTTTGAGTTATGAAGCAAAAAAGGAGTCAGAAGAAAAGAAAAAATCCGAATGTGTTCAAGTACGACTTAGCGATTATTTTTGGTACGAGTTAATTTTACTTTGAACATTATGCTATTTTTTAAACCAAGGACGCGGAATCAAAATTTCCGGAAAAATCAATTTTTAACCCCCGATATTTCTGTAATGCATCGTCCGATTTTCAAACGGATTTCAGATTCGTGTTCAGCATAACAAACTCTACCAACCTCGTAACCATTTTAAATTAAAACGAAAAATTCGAAAATTCGAAAATTTTAAAACACTTCCGGTTTAGACCGGAAGTGACGGAAACTAATTTCCAGTCTTATGTCCAAATAAAAACGATCATTGCTTCAACACAGAAAATTCCAAGTCTTTATCTTGAACCGTTTTTGAAAAACGCCCTGGACAAAATTACTTTTTTAAAATTTAAAATTTGACGTAACGTAAAAACGGAAGTGACGTTGTAGTTGAAAATTTTAAAACTTTGAGGCACAATAATGCTCCATAATCCCTGAAAGTTTCATGTAAATCTGTTGAAAACTTTTTGAGATATTAAGCTTTGAAAAAGTCAGAAAAATAAAGAAAAAGAAAAATAATAATAATGAAAAAGAAACAATAGAATAACAAGAGGGTCTTCCGTTGAAAACGGAAGACCCTAAAAAAACAACTTTAAATTAAGTTAAAAAAAAATTCATGTTAAAAAGATAAAGAACTGCTTTTTCATAATGCCTCTTAAAAATTCTGATTAAAAAAATACTGACAGTATTTTACTAGATACCGGATTTTGCTCAGATCGTGTCGAAACCCGATACCAAAGTCTGGGTTTGAATGATGGCGCGAACTCTAGCGTTAACACACATAGGTTGTCATAGTGATTTCAAAAAACGCGATGCCTGAACTAGCTTACCTTAGTCACCATATCGCGTTACATGAATTACCCGCATCCGAGGAACTTGATACATGGTATACCTGTATAACATGCATTATAAATGTACATTGTACTTACCAATGTGAATATACGGGATGATGCAAACAAGAAGACCCGATAACCAAGCCTGGCGTCCACCGAACCCCGGCGGACTTCTCCATTCAGACAAACTCGCCATCTTTACTGGGAGAAGACCCAGAGTATTGATTTTTGATCACGGCAGCAGGATCAGTGTTTTAACGCCGCCATCCTGTAGTCAGTGAAAACTCATCATGCAGGCATCTACTCCGGGGGAGGAAGTCGGCCAGGATATCCGCAAATACTTGAGAAGGAAATATGGGTGGATTTCATTAAGGAGTTTGATATCAACTGCTTATCCTATCCTACATAAATACATTGTATATCAGTAACAGTATACATCAGTATGTACGCATTGCCATATGCCGTCTGTTTCCCCCAAATGAACAGGGTTAATGAAATCCAACACGATGTGTATGAACTGATAAGATAGTCAATATATAACTGGGAACTACCCCCCTACGGTAACACAACAAAATTACGGCGTGGTCGGAACATCTGGAGGCGCGTCCGAGTAATTTTACCCCCTGGGGATAGTAGAATCAAACGATGTCAGTTATCATAACAGGTCTGGGTTTGTTGGTTCGTCGGTTTCCGTCAAACACGTTAAAAATTTACAAGAGAAATGTTGGATTTCATTCTCCCTCAACGAATTTTTTTAAATGCCCCTACATATTAAAACGCGAATTTCAGCGATTTCATGTAGTCTTTCCTTCTGAAAAGGATATTTACAGAAGTAAATTCTGAGCCCCCCCCCCCCCACCCACCCTCCCCTTTGCGCTGTTTTTTTTATTGTGCCTGCTTATGGCAATATTTACACCATTCATTGGCTTCATTATAAATTTTAACATATATAAAATATCGATATTCAAATAAAAGAGATACACTGTATTGCAGACCATGTACTTCCATTCCTCTAAGACAGTTTCATAGGCTTACATCGTCTTAGAACTGAGAAATATTATTATAAGGTTTAAATTGATATGGGGCAAACGCTCAAAGTGTTTTTTTAAATTAATATTTGAACATAACGAAATCAAGCTCCTATGTTTACTTGCTCTCTCAAGCGGGTTTTTAAATAGTGATTTAAAATGTGCTGATCTTAGATTATATAGGATTAAGAAGTAAATGTATGTTTAGCAATCGGACATGAATGATTTATTCTGGAAAACCTGCATTATTTCTTGTTGATTATTTTAAAGTCAGTTTTTATGATTTATCTAGAAATTAAGATATCGAGTACAAAAAACCAGTAACATACCTTCACGAAATCGCTGCAGTATGTCCTGTTTTGGTTTTTACGGATAGCCGATTGGCGATTATTGTTATCGATATCAAGCAGAAAAAATCTCGTATGTGTGTAATTTAAAGGGAATCATCAAATAGCAGAAACGACAACTCTAAAGTTGAGTTAAGCACAAAGACTTTTGTTGGTTACAAAGTTGTGTGTTGGGCGCGGTGGGTGGGGGCGAAAGCCTTTGAAAATATAACAATTGGGGAAAGAAAAAAATCTATTGGCATCAATTACCTAAAGTATCAAAGTCGTTTGTTTCTTAAAACTAAGTCTGAAGTGGATGGTCAGCACATTACCTATCAGATATGCCTAAATATTTTAAATATAATAAATTTGGCATTTCATAACAGTCCATAAGAAAAATTCAAATATTTAAGATTTAAAATTTGATTTAAGATTTAAAATTTGATTTAAGATTTAAAATTTGAAAATTTTCCTATATCTTAATACGAGCTCTTCACCCAAATGAGATTAATATAGACAGCAGAAAATTGGCACATCCATCAAGCTATCTTAATTCAAATCTCAAATTTTATTATTTTGATTAGTAGAGAGCGCAGCGAGGCGGCGCGAAGCGCCGCTCGCTTAGCGAGCTCCATAGATAACGTGTACGAACGGAAGAAATTCGAGTTGAAATCTGCACATTGTTCAAAGAAAATTTTGTGGACCTGCGTGAAATAGTTCTACATATCCCAATAATCCTTTGCGGTACATAGCAACATGGTGGAACAGGAAACGAATACATCTATTTCATTTCATTTAACAATAAAAAATCATTTAAAACCATTAAAGTAAACAACACATAAAATTATATGCTTACGAAAAAAATTGTACCTTTCAATTTTTGCTGACACGAGTGCAAAAGAAAGTTAAGTATGACGTCACAGTGATCTCGCACAATACATTTAGAGGTGGATCAAGCATCTGTGCTGGGTGTAACTTGTAGTAAGTACTCAATGTTAACGCATATCTTTGGCTGATTAGTTTTGTTCTGATTTTTTTTTGCTTACTAGATATACATGCGAATTCCATGCTTAATTTACTGTCATATTGATCTAATCATATATGCATAACGTTACGTTAGGTAGGTGACAAAAATGTATTTAAAAAAAGTTTGATTATTATTAGAACTACGTGCAGCCACGTCATTTTGTAATAAATAAAACAAAAAAAAGAAAAAAATAAACAGTTAAAATATCTACATGTATTTGTTAGCTGCATATGTTGCCAAACCTTTAAATAATATTGCACACACTAAAAAAATGGGAGGGCACATGTCTAAAACACAGATATAGCGTACACATATTTAAAAAAATTAAAAAACAGAATTGATGTGTCAGAGGAAAATAATTAAAACACGGATAACAACAAGGAACAAAATGAGAAATAACACAGACAAACAATTTATTGTTTACTGAATTTAACATGATCATTATCAAAGAGTAAAGGAATGATAAATCATGATTGTATTTACGTTAAAAAAAACTCAAACAGGTTTGTATTTTAAGCCAAAGTTTCCTGGTTGGGCAAAGTCCATGGGTTGCAGTTTAACAATGATGAGAGATGTGTAGTGTTTTCTGCGCTCGCCCCAACGGTCACACCCTAAAACATATTATTATTTAAGGAATAAGGAATCTTTCTTTGAGTATTATGAGGTGATCATTTCGGTCGGGGCGTGGTCAAATCCAATAAAACCCGGAGGGCTTTATGATAGATTTGACCACGCTCCGACCGAATTGATCACCTCATAATATTCAAAGAATGATTCCTTATATTTATATTATTTCGAATTTGTACACTTTAAAACAAAACTATTTTAAAACCACTATTTTTTTTTTATGTACCCAGTATGCTATGTATTACCGCACGGCACAGCCAATACCATGTTTAGGTTATGCTATAAGACACGCCCATTAGTGTCACTCATGTCTTATGACGTTATTGGGTTTTATGGCTCAAAATTTATTCGTAATGTTATCACAGACAAAGACAGTTGAACATATAAATATAAGCATATATAAAAATGGCAACGACTTTTATCATTCGCTTTTGTAAACATAAATTTACAATTATGTTATTATCTTGGTGCATGCATTTGTAGAATGAATGAGAATTTGACGCTGTCAAATATGGCAGTGAACGAAAAAAGTGTTTGTTTCCATAATGAAAACCGTTTGAACGAGTTCAACATTCAGTCATTAACACAGAGCCTGCGCTTCGACTTACTATACTCTGTCCCGAGTTTTTGCTTTCACCACTTTTTGCTTGATATTTCAATAATAGTAAAATTAATACCTTTGTGCTCAAACTACGTTCATCCACTAGTATAAAAAATGTCCAGATTATCTGTTTTGAAACGCCCCCTCTACCGCTTCAGATTTCAATACACATCCCGAAATTGAAAGTCTACGGAGATTTTGCATTGCAACAGCCATTAATAAGCCCGGATGATAACGTTAAAAAATTAAGGGATGTATTCCGAGTGTATTCCGAATGGAGAAAAGATGTAAACATTCCCCATTATAATTCTCCGTAAGGAATCTGTTTTCGTTCCTGTGAATTTTTCTGAGTGGAAAGAGATTGTTCAATGAAGATATCTTGGATATATTCCCTTTTAACGATTTCAAGTGTATTTCTTTCACAGGTATGTGTAATTTTATTTAAAATCATCAAAAAGCGATGGAAGCAATAACTTGGGACAGAATATAAATCAAAACGTCTTTCTTCACATTTATTGGAAACAGTCACTTATTGTAAAGATGTTATAAAATTAACGAATGCAAAGGATATAAAACAACAGCATTGATCGAGTGAAAGTAAATTAAAAACTTAAATTTATTTTTTACTTTCACATTCAAATACATAGTTTTCATGCAATGCAATGAGCCCAGCAGCGATTATGCGTCTTTAAAGATAGAATTTCCAACGATGAATCCAAATAGAATACAGATAAATATTTCACCCATCTCCCTCCTAGTCAGACAACTTTTCAATGTTGAATTCCGGATTATCGCTAGCTCCTTTAACGGCAACACCACATGCAACACATCGAGAGCAACCAGCAACAAACTTCTCATCTGTTGCGAGGTATCTCCTTTCCAAAGAATCAACTGTTCAAAGAATTGATCTACACCCCCTATAACAATATGCATGCAACCAACAGCAACGATTGTCTTTATCCGCCAAGCTTCAACGTCTGCCTCGGCTGAACACATCCGGACTATATTCCATGTCGAAAATAGTTCTGTCGTTGTGAAAAATATTTGATGCATGAAATATTCGTAAAATCCATCGTTAATATAATTCAAGAAAGTCCATAATGAAAAGTAATTTGGGTATAGGTTAGCAACAAAAAGGATAAACATTCGCCATCGGATTTTTTTCTTCCGGAAAAGACCTAGCAGACGACTCAAAGTTTCGTATGTTACAATTGTGCTGGCCAGCAACGTTATCCAGATGACCAAGGTTTGGAAAGTTGCGTTGAAGTACAGGTGCTTGTATCGAACAATGCCGCCATTCTCATAAGTACCTGACAAAATACAATTTTGACCATTGACACTTGAACATTCTTAATTTTGTATACACCGGCGTATCATAAAATAGAGAGTACTTAACTATCTACCCGTAAATCCAAATACAAGAATGATACCTTTTACACTGTGCAAAAAAAGAACCAAAGAAGATATTTTATAATACATTTAAAAAGAATCAACCAACGAGAGAGAGAGAGAGAGAGAGAGAGGGGGGGGGGGCAAGTCAAACTAATCGAATTAAGGTAGTATGGTTCATTTGACAATAAATAAATATTTTCAACGATTTTGTCTGTTTCAGTAGTATACAAATGTATGTGACAATTGTTACCTTTGAAGATGGTGTCAAAGCAGCTACAGCGACACACGCGCTTATTGACTGGCCGCTTCTCCGGGACCCACAGCAGTCTGTAGACCACTCCTAAATACAGGGGGACAGGAATAAGATGTGATACAAAACTACTGTAACAATGTCATAACCATCGTGATAATCTAGAAAGTATGATGACCAAATTACTTGAACTTTTAAATTGATATCAATGTAAGCAAAATGATTTGTCCGATTCTCATTTTAACATGGCCTTGAACTTTCAGTAGAACCTAACTATCTATTTGTTGCGTAAAAACAAGTTAAAAATGACGCTGGTTTCAAGTGAAATATACACCGATTGCGTAGATACTTAGCTCAAAAGCCAGACAAATCTTGTTGATTTCAAAAGCAATGGCTGAGTGGCCTTCTATAAAATACTATACACAGCCGAGTGGTTACACAGGATGGCCGAATAATCACCGAGACTAACTGCTTGGTATTTTTTAAATTAATTTTTGATCGCACGAAAGGGTAATACCCCTATTCCGATGGTTTTGAAATTAATTAATGTCGGGATAAATAAGTTTCAAAACTCTTGTCATTGTAATATTTGACATGTGTGCTGATTTTTTTTCAACATTACTGACTTTGTTCACATTATAAACATGAATTGTAAACATCTGCTGCTGAACGAGGGATTTTAAAACAAAGTAACGCATAAATTGATAAAGTTAATGTATTTTGTTTTTGTAAAATATGTCGTTTTCAAAAATATATGTACATATTGTTCGACATCGTTAAAAGCAAGCTGCACAATAATGTATGAATCAGCGATGTACCGACTACGGATAAGTTTGTTCCAAGCGCCACGGTTTATATGGATGCTATTAAAATGATTTTAAATAACAATCAAGAGCAAGGTAACTCAGTTTTAAATCATCACATCACATCAAATAATGACTCAACAACGGCATATAATAAAATTGTCACATCATATGAAGGATTCACAATTGCATGTAAAGCTTTCACCACAATACAAACAGGTTTTACCACAATACTTCATATAAAGATTTCATCCCTGGATATGATGGAGAAATTACAGTATATACTGATGTTATTACTATTGCATAAAAAGATATACCAATTCATATAATATGAAATTAACCTTAAGGCAGCTATGGCATTCCATAGGCATACGTCACATAACTGTTTGACACAAACTACACAAAGTCCAAGCTCTTGTTAAAATGGTTCTATACTCTATGAGAAACTATGAAAACATATTTCAACATTTTATTCAATGACCGCATCATCATTACACGAGAAGGATTTTTATCATAGGAATTATACTTTTCATTTATCAGCAGAAGAAGCACGTATTGTATAAAAAATAGAGAATATATGCTAGCAGGTACAAACCTATCTGAAGTAAAGGCACACTGCCTACGATTCCTGCGGACACTATTTTGGAAAAATGACGTTCAAATAATCTCTTCATCTTTTCTGTTGACGGCATGGAACTGAAAACGGAAAGATCTCTTGGTACCGTGTGGTCTTTAATCAACTCCTCCCATTTCAGATTCGGTAATATTGTTGTAAATGCTTTGAATCAAATCATAATGAGAAAACTCAAAAGTTTAATATACATGCACAGAAGAAAGCTTATGTCTGGATAAGTCCTGAGTTGGATTGACACGATGATCCAGACGGATTAGTGGAGATTATCGGAATGTGTATATTGCTCAGTTAAGAAAGTGCATACTCCCCACTACTACAGGTAGACGTGGTTTTAACATAATCTCTGCAGTGGATAATCCCTAACATTCTAATCTTCTTATTTATTTAGGTGCATGCTAGAATAATACAAAGTTATCTTACATTTGAAATTATCTCTTTCATATATTTTAGTCTATATATAAAAAAAGATCTCAAAGAGAAACGATTTGTCACGATTAATGCAGGTACAGGGGTGGGTCCAAAGTTACAGATGTGAGAAAATTATGAAAACTCGTACAGTAAAGCGACAAAATTTAATTTATGTTTTGAAGTATCTACAAAATAAAATTCAGATATGAAAATTTCGATATCTCTACATAAACTAATTAATATTTAATTTGGTAGAAAACATTGCCTCATATCATGCACCATTAGAACCCTTTTTAGTCAAACAACGAATTGAACACCTGAAGATTTTATTATAATGGATTATCTGTTTACGTTTCAATAAAGACTGAAATGCGGTTTTTCCATTAACTTTGAAGGGTTTAATTTCGTTAGGTGCAAACAAATCCCATGCACTTAATTAATGACCGAACAGAAAACCATGCAATTCAACAATTATAAGATTGATTATGACAAACATGCCTTTTGATGGATATATGGGGGATATGACGCTGTCATCGGATGCATGTACATGGTCCATGACTCGCCTACTCTCGCGAGAACATGTACACGAATTCTTTACAAAACAGTAAGTATATGATCCATCAACACATCGAGTCACTGACCAGAAAACGGTTACAGGGCAATCACGTGACGGAATAGTTTTGAGTGATTAATTAAATATTATTAATTATAGAAATACACCAGTCCGTGATCAAACTTTCTCTCATTTCCCTCTCTCCTCTTTGGTCAACACACGCATCTGATTTCGTTATAACAGAGTTAAAATAGAAAAGAAAGACCCAGTTATTCTTTTAAAATTCAACATGATGTTTCGCCTGTGTGTCTCTTTCGCCGTTTTCTGTGTACTGTGCTGTAAATTTTCCGTTTTATCCTACCCGCAAGGTGCTCCAGTCCGGACCGAGTCCTGCATTAATTTACAGCCGATTCACATGGACCCACTGACAAGCCAACAGGTGCCGAACCAGCAGGGGACGACCCGACCGTACCGTATACTGGTCAGTCAGCAGCAGTACCAGACCTGTACCTCCAACCAGCAGTGCGGCCTACAACCGCTGCAAGGTAGTCTACTCAATTCTGTATCAGTCACAACAGTGGTAATATAATCCACTTTATTTTGTATCAGTCACAGCAGTGGTAATCCACTTTATTTTGTATCAGTCACAGCAGTGGTAATCCACTTTATTTTGTATCAGTCACAGCAGTGGTAATCCACTTTATTTTGTATCAGTCACAGCAGTGGTAATCCACTTTATTTTGTATCAGTCAAAGCAGTGGTAATCCACTTTATTTTGCATCAGAAACAGGTTTATATCAAAGAAAAGTTTGTCTCCTATATTCTGTATCAGTCAAAGAAGTGGTAGTCTACTTTATACCGCATTAGATCAGTTCTATATAAAAGAAAAGATAGACTCCTTTATTCTGTATCAGAAACAATGGTAATCCACTTAATTCTGGATCAGTCAAAGAAGTGGTACATGCAGTCATCTTTATTTCGCATCAAAAGCAGTTTTTTGTCATGGGAATGGTAGTCAACTTTATTCTAATTCAGAAACGGTGGTAGCCCACATACATAAAAAGGAACGGTGAATTAAAGTAAACTTACATAAAAAGCCGTCTTTATCCTGAAGCTATTTAAACATTTTAGTAAAAGAAAAGAAGACTCTACTTTTTTAAAACAGATATGCTGTTTTAATCCGTATCAAAAAAAATTACATTAGAAAATAGACTTATACTTTATTTGTATCAGAAACAGTTTTATATTCAATTATATATAAAAGAGATGTTAGTCTATTTTATTCTGTATGAAAGAAACGGTTCGTCAGAAGATACGATATTACGATACCCTGGGTGTGGCCATTTTGCTAGGCATAAAGCGTTCTCTCCAACCGTATCGAAAACTTGTTTACATGTAGTTCAAATACACATTATACACAATCATGTCCTTAATTTTTTCCTAATGCAAATCAGTTATTCTGTTAAAATTTTTCCTACATAAGATCACTTAATTTTTAAATTATTTTGATTTATCTAAATTCCCCTTTGAATATATTTCTCCTTTTATCTCTAAAATTGCTTTAATTGCATCGAGTTAATCAGAACATTAAGACTAAACACACTGATACACATTTTGCTTTTTCACGGGAAAAAAAACTTCTACCAATCTTGTTTAAAAATAAAATATTAAAAAACTTGTAATGAATGGCATTTTGACTTCAAAGTGACTCATTTTGTGTAACTGTGTACAATTATCAAGTATTATTTGATTTAATATCTTGTTTAATTTTAAATGTGTATCGATAAGGAAACTACATGTAACGACAAAAATAATAATAAAACTTAGAGTTATCAAAATAGATAAACAACTTTTCAAACATTGTTTCATAGTGATTTCGTAAACTGTCCGTTTTATTTGTTTTCAATTAAAAGCAGCGTTTGATAATGACGTCCGAATCATGTACAAGCTCGGCAATACACGGTTTCTCTCCCCTACGGCAGTCCCAGAACGTCGCAGTTATTGTATTTTGTCATGTTTTATCAAGTTACATCAGAACATTAATGTCTTACAGCATTAAAGCGATTCTTCCGGGTCAACTTTGGCTATGTAGAGGTTCTTTTGGCGCAAATTATTTCCACCTCAGTCCGTCAACAAGGTGCCCTTGATTTTGTATGTACCTGTGTTTCAGATCCAGATCACCATTGTGTTTCCCGTAAACCTACTGGAAATGTAACAAATAAGATTTAAATATATGTGATAGTGTTTCATAGGGACTCGATTTTCCCCACCATTTCTCTTTCATTTGAATTTTTATAAGTGTTCCCGTTATTGTGATTTTAAAAAAAAAGCAGAATTTCTTTAATTTCAAATCAGTGTTCCCGGAATTCGAAGGAAAAAATGGATACTCAAAGTGTTAAAAACCACCTATATATGGAACTTTACTTTATGTTGCTTCTTTCTATTTCTGTGACCGCGTTCCCCCAGGGATCCCCCACGACCCCCGACTCCTGCGTGCAGCTAATCCCCCGACACCCCCAGCAATTCTTTGTCAACAATCCGTCCGCTTATTCTCTGTCATTGTCTACTTCATATTACCGGTTTTGTGATAATTCCGAGTTTTGTGGTAAAAATTACGTTGTTGGTAAGTAATTTGAACTTTTCAGGTGTTTTACTAGCAAACAAACAAAAAATATATTTAACTTAGTTTGATAAATATAACTAGTCATAAGATTTATTGAAATAACGATATTATTACCAAAGACCCCCCCCCCCCCCCCCCTCCTAAAAAAACCTTTCAAGTTTTGACAGCTACAACTTTAATTAATTTTGTTTTAATATTCTGTAATGATTTTTATCTTTAGAACGCCATAGATATGAACCAATTTTTCAATTCATTATTTTTTTTTTTTTATCAAATTTGAAGATCGATTTTGTCCATACAGATTATCTCTTAAAGACGTTTGTACGCATTACATCTCATATTCTCTCTCTCTCTCTCTCTCTCTCTCTCTCTCATTTTTACATAATATATTGCTCTGTTTACTCATTCTATATTATATCTATAAAACACAGTGTGTTATGCAGATTATATTAAAGCAATATGAGAAAAAAGTTTAGTTTGCTGTATAAACCAGCTATTCTAATAATTCTGCATATAACTCAAAACTTTATAATAATTAAGAATAAAATAACTTATTAAATATTAACTTTAAGATTTCTCTACTAAGGAATATAATTACAGGAAACCATTTTTCGTACAGGACGACAGTTATATGTAATCACTTGTTTCAATCATGGGCTCTACATAGCCTTTTCAACAAAAATATGACTAAAGGAAGATCTGAAATTATGATTTCAATTTCATAATGAAAAACTTTGCGCTTGTGTTGCGTCAGGTATTACAGAAGTATTTTAAATATCTGTTTTAATTATGAATATATATTACAGATGAATTTTTGAAAGTTTTTTTTATCGTAAAACCAGAAAATAAAATGTTTAGCTGATGAATCTAAAAATTTCTTCGTAACATATATGGTCACCCTGTGGTGTATCAGAAATATTACAACTTCGATAAGCGTGCACGCTAATTCATTACTCTGGCATGTTTACATAAAATATGAATGACAACTAATAGTTCGGTTAGGCCAGCATGGTTTGATCGATGCGCTGTACACATACCCTTGTATGACATCCCACGATGTAGACGTTATTGATGACGCAATTTCGCCCTCCAGCGTCAGGGCTGTGATCATATGTGACGTCTTTGAGATTATTAGGTTATGAGGTCATTGGTTACATGTTGAAAAGAACTTTGTCATTTACATACCTTTTTATGGCCTACCCATGAAGAGTTATATTTGAAAATATTAATGCGCATACGCTCTAGAACGAAAATTCACGAAAACTATAAGAAAATATTGTATAAAATAAGAACACTCAAGATTAAATAAATATTAACTTTGCTTTGAAATCTCTTGTAAGTTTTCATCTCTTAAATCTGACTCTATAATTCAGTTGTTCTATAACAGGGAATTAGACCATGTAGATTTCTTAAATTAAATGCTATCTAATAGCTGCATGCTGATCCCCTTGCAGTGTAAAGCAAACATTATCATTCCTATTAAAATGAATTTTAGACGTGAGCAGTTTTTGTAAGTTATTTGACGTTATGCATTTTAAATTTTGACAGTTTCGATCCAAGGACAAGGGGGTCTTTTCCGTGGATTCATTGTGCAGGCCCGGACACCAAACGGAGGCTCGAGGTCCTGGGGACAGTTTATTCCTCTCCAAACAGGGGACTCCAAGGTCATTCAATGTCAAAACGGTTTGACCTTGACACATACAGCCAACAATGACAAAAATATCGTACGTTTTGCTTGGATACCTGAGCCAGGAATGCGAGAGCAGGTCCAATTTGTGTATGTATCGATAAGTACATACTAGTTACTAGTAAACAACAATATATTAGGACAGCAATGCAAACAACTCCAATAACGATAAACAGGAGCACACATAAATACTAAAACAACTTACAATAAATGTAAATGTAGAGTGACAACGACACCAGAAATGATAAAATGAACGACAAAATCAACAACACAAAAAACACCCAAACATGTTAGCCATTTACAACATGTTTTCTTGTTGTTTATGCTTTTTAAAACTACAATAATTTGAATTTCTTGAAATAATGAATGATTCCAAATTGTAAATCATTGATTTAAATTTTTTTATATGAAGACAAATGTAACAAGCGTCTTATGTAATACGTACTGATCTCTGCACCCCCCAGGGCTACTGTGGTCCAGAACTTGAGAACTATCTACCCCGGAGTATACTCGGCCCAACTTCGTCCCGTTGGAGGTAAGTTCAGTATCACACAATTAGTATTATAACAACCACATTAAAACTTGTGTATGACTGTATCAACATAAAAAGCAATGTAATATTTAGCTGATTTATCTTTATATTTTTTGCAATTAAATGCACTGTAATGCTTACCACAATCACCTATAGTAATCGAGCTTATGGCTTTGCTCTGAAATATTTCAGATTGTGCTCCCATTTTGTTTAATTATGCTTTATATAAGTTTTTTTTTTATCGCTTTCATACATCGCTTGCTATAAAGTCGTCATTGTATCTCATCTTCAGTGTCTGCGATTCGAGGTGTGTATTAACTTTAAGGGTTTGGCAACAGTTGGTACCGGTAAACAAATTTATTTAACCAAAGGACACTAAAGCGTTGTTAACCAATGAATTTTCTTTTCTCTGAGTCCCATGCTGTTTCGTAAAAGGGCATGGTCACGACTCAATATTTTAGTCAATATTTACTTATCTTGTTTACAGTACTATAATAATGCATTTTTAATGATCAACCAAAATTTGAATGTCAGCTTTGTACACATAACAAAGAATTGTGAGCACTGTATCATGCTTATAATAACTCGACAACTGACACTAAAATTTTGATTGACTATTAAAATTGCCTATAAACATTAAAAAAGAAAAAATAAATTTTGAACTGTAAACATTAAAAACAAAAAATAAATTTTCACGAAATTCAAGAAAATAACCATTGAACCCAGTTTTCTGTGAGTCTCATGCTGTCTTTCTCGTCTCCCTGGCACAGATCTAGGATTTTACCATCTGTATGTCATATTTCTTAAGTCCTGTTAATATTTTTTGGAGACGACAAATAAAAAAAACAAACTATTATCCAGAATATTGCTACGATTTTGCTATTCCCTTGTATTTTGTTGTTGCTGTTTTAGATGTATTATAGGTTTCTATTAGCTGATGAATCAAACAAATAACTTAATCCCAATTAATAGAAATGGTTGTTGTATATAACAACAACGTATTAGAATTTAATCGATTTAGTATGTAAAAACACAATCTTTATAATAAACACAACACAACACAACACAATCTTTTTAATAAATTAAATGGGATTATCAGTTTCATTATCATAAACATCATCCTCATCATCATCAGCGTCGTTCTCTTTATCACTATGCACATATTATCCATTTCATGCTTGGCAAAACCGTGCCTCTATATTGATCTTTTATTGCATATTATTCAAACGCATCCACACGACTGCTGACAAACTGCTCGTAACAAATTATATATCCATTGAATTATATAATTATCTGTTAATACTGTGACGCTAACACGTGAATCCGGATTAAAACGCTAACATTAATATTGACACACGCCTTGCGTCACAGCCTGGAGACCACGTGACCATTCTGAGTTGATAGGTGAACTATAAATAAATTGTGGTTTTCAGTGCCTGTTATGCCAACAACAAAATTGGCACCGCCTACCACAATGAGCTCCGCAACCCGTGAACCGCCCACCACCACAGGTTTGCCTTTCGCTGATTGACTGTGGGAGAAGGCATTTAATAATTATCATCGGCTATCTAATCATTAATAATTCTAGTATAGTACTCCCATAAGTGGTTATGTTTAAAAAACAACAAATGACCCTGAAAGTAGCCAAGATATCAAAAGCAATTGAAAAAATTGATGGAGATATGAAGTTTGTTGGTCATGAAATAAAACCTAGAAACCCTAACCAAACGTTAACTCTTTCCAAGTGATTTAAAAAAAAAATTCAGATGTAATTCCCAAGATTACGTTTGAGGATGTCAAATCCTAACTTAATATTTACACAATAAAGCATGGGTCAAAGCAGAATCATAATGACGTCATAAATACTACCTAACGCATTGCCTCTAAAAAGGCTCCGAAAGAAATAAAGTATTTTGTTTTTACTTTACTCATATAAAGGAAAGATAGCGGGAATTTGGGAAACATAAATAATAGAAAGATAAATTGGATATATATATTCGTATGTTTTCAAAAAAAGGAAAAGAATAATATCAAAGTAAATACTAGTAGTTAAAATTCGGAATTAGAAAAAAAAAATAGTTTAAAGCTTGTTACAGTAGCAGGTCAGATATGAATGACTTTTTATTATTCCTTTTAATTAATTCTAGTAAGAGAAGAAACCATGACGGGTTAAGTTTCATAAACTGTAAACATCAATGTCGTCAGATTAGATTAATCATTCAAAGAGAGAACACCTTCTCCAGACAACGTGTCTATTATTTCAGTATCTCCCACCACCACCCCAAAACCAACACAGACTACTAACACACCGCAAACAACTACCAGCTTTGTAACAACTACTAAAACTACAACAACAACTACTACCACGCCCTCTACTACCACAACATACTCACCTATGACGTCAACAGCAATACCATTGACGTCATCTACTAAAAGAATAACTACCACTACTACCCAGCCCTTGGCGACTGTTTCGGAACCTGGTTTGTGATTGGTTTTGATAATTATGTTTTTTTTATAAATAGTATCTCATTGAATGTTAGTAACAGTAATAATTCAAACCAACTACAAATAGCTTTTCATTTTACAAGTTTTCTTAAATTGTTATATATATGAATGTAACGTTAAGTAAAATTTTTCAATGGAAACAGTTTTTTTATACATCTAATAGGGTTTCTTATTTAAAAATAATTTCATTGTGAATTGTCTTTCCAGTTTTTAACAACGCCCCATTTAAAACTGCTGGCATCATTTCCTTTGTGACCTCTGTGATTGCAATTCTTTTGTAAAAAAAAAAATATCCATCAACCTCGAGCCCGATGAAATCCAAAAAGAAGCTACAATAATGATTTGGTGTTGTCGTTTTCAAAAACGACAGTTCATATTTTTTAATTAAGGATACACATTGCTTACCATAAATGATGTGCTCTTTTATTGAGCAATCGTTTTTTATTATGGAAGACACCAAAGATAAATGCATTTTTCGCCTAAATAGAAGGATCAGAATGAATGCTTTTTGTGTATTCAACGTCGTACGAAGATTGATAATTGCAGTGCAATGTTGTTGTTTTTTTATATTATTTTTGGCAAGGAAAATTCAAGAGTAACATGTAGTATGTATCTATTTGTAATAAGTATTATCTCAACATTTTAATTCATTGTACTGTTTCGTGTTTCTAAAAACATTTTATTCATAAGAGTATCTCGATAATGAGGAAAGATGTCAATTGTAATTCGGGTATAAAAAAAATCATGTTTATTATCAATTATTTTCATTTGATTGTCTTTTCTAATTTTTAAATAAAGCATCCGACTTGAAATTCCCTTTAATTAGATTACATTGGATTAGCTGCATTACAAATACCGATAGTAATTTTACAATTATATTAGTATGCTTCCGCTTAGCAGATCTTTAGAGACACAATTATGTTTAATTTATCTAATTTGATTTCCTACAGGACTTTGAATGTATCTACCGTCTTAATTCTAGTATTTCTATCGCATATAAATCACTTTATCAAACATTTTTGATGCATATTATGTAAATATGACTTTGTGGATGTACGTTTGTATTATGAATGATTATATTAAATTTCCGCAAAAAAAAAACGTGTTAACAGAGTTTTGAATGAAAGTCAGAGAACCACATTATTACTAAATATGTGAGATGTGAGACCACCCTTATGAAAAATTTGTTGTTTACTCAAACTAACGAATAAAAACAACCCACATGTAAAAGAAATGGTAATGATATTGTAACCCACTGTATTTCTTCCATTAAAAAACCAATGTAAAACCTGAAGCTTTAACTTTTTGTTTCCTAGTTACTCAAAGGCCAAGATAACTAAAACATGTAGGTTAAATATATCTCATAGGCGGAATATTCGCTTCGATTAAAATTATTTCTAAAAATCAGAAAAAGAACCTTTTTGTAGGAAATAGATACCTAGCTAAGAAGGATAAACAGATATTATACTAAGTATTTTAGAAAAATTTATTTTGTGAAGTTTAAGTATTTTAAAAACCTTTTAGCTTTCCATACCTGTGAACGTGCCTAATCAGTGACCGAAGTCATGCGCTTTTTAAACAGAAAGTAGGAACTGCCGTATCATTAAAGGAACAAAATGGATGACATTGTTACGATATGTCCTATTTGCATGGAAACACTAAAAATCCCGAGATGTATTTCGTGCTCACATACATTTTGTCAAAATTGTTTGCGGGATCATATAGAGACATCGTGTCAGGGAAAGGATTTTCCAGCAGGTTTTCGTTGTCCTGTTTGTTGTACATTTGTTCCGGGTTCGATTTCTGAGGACCCTTCACACTGGGCAAAAACCTTTCCTAAAAATGCAACCATCGATTTTATGATTCAGAATGATGACAAAAAAGTTCTCAAGTTTTGCAAACCCTGTCTGAATGACACCAAAAAAGAACCAGCAGCTACACTGTGTAGATCATGCATGGAATTTTTATGTGAGGGATGTACTAGTTATCACAAGAAGCTTACAATTACCAAAGACCATGAAGTTGTACCTTTGGACGAAATAAACAAGTCTTTGTATCTTGAAACAGAAGAAGATTATTGCAATAAGCACGATCTCAGGTACTTAGATTTGTTTTGTTTTGATCACGACACACCTTGTTGTTCTGTTTGCAGTGTAACGGAACACAAAACCTGCAAAATGGACACAATTGAAAAGGCTTTTGAACAAATTGAAAAGGAAGATGAAAGTCAACAAATGCTTTCAGAAATCGATCATGTCGAAAATCATTTAAAGAGATTAAAAGAGATTCAGAATGAAAAGGAAAGAAAAATAGAAGACAAGGCCGATGAAATAAAAGAAAAAACAACCAAGATAAGACAGGAAATCAATGAAACATTAGATAGACTTGAGCACAAGCTACTCGAAGATCTTGCACAAAATATGAAATCAACTCGAAAAGCGATAGATGGAAATAAAGAAACCTTCTCTGATTTTCTCGACCTTTCCAATCACTGCAAGGAATTTCTTACCAATCATAGCAAAAGATCGTGTAACCCTGGGTATGTTGGTGGATTTTATAAAATAAAGAAGCAATTGAAACGTTTAAAACGTGCAAAGTTATTTTTAAAGGATGCCGATATAACTGCAACTTTCTTCAACGTTTTTCTTAAGAAAAGTGGGCGATTTGCATCTTTATCATTCGAAGAAACATCCCTGTTTTATCCAGATATCAAAAACATTCCAAAGGAATGTGCACAATCTCTGGAGACAGTACGTCAAATTTCATGGAATGAGGCAAACATTCATGATATTCTTTCCCTTGAAAATGATGCAAAGATTTTTGTTTGTTTAGACAATAACTTTGTCCAAGTTGGCGATAATACTTTTGAAGGTAGTCAGGCATTCATTCACTTGAGATATACTATTTTTCGTGCTGTTATGCTAGGAAAGAATATGTATGCTGTTACCGACAAGGAAAAGTGTTATTCCTTTGAAATGGATCAGAATTATCATCCAAAATCTTTTACAAAATTTATCACAACTAAACGTTGTTTTGGAATATCTTCCTTTCAAGATAGTTTACTTATTGGTAGCGTTGACGTTATTTTACAAATGGATACAAATAGAAAACAAAAGAAAAGCATTCCTGCACAAGGATGTGTTGTTGATATTGTCTCTTTGACTTCTGGTAATTTAATCTATATAAGTAAAAAAATAAATAGTCGACCCATGGAAGATACTCAAACTGTCAGAGCAATCGATGACAATGGACACGAGTTATGGAAATACGAACATCCCGAGTTGAAATATCCCAGATGTTTAACAACTGACCTTGCTGATCGTATATACATCATCGGCTACTCTAGCAACAACATTCACGTGCTCAGCAATGAAGGTTATGCTTTGAAAATATTTGAACAGATTCCAGATCCAAGTAGAATAATATACATGAGAGAAAATAAAGATTTCTTAGTAGTGTCCCGTGATAATACAATCAAGTTGTTCAAATTCACATTGTGAAAAGAACAAATCGAGGACATAATAGATTTTTGTTATATCTTTATAAATACTTTGCACAAAACCAGTTCATTAACCGACATAAATTGTATGGCATTTATTTTACTGTATATAGTTGCGGTAGCGGACTAGAACAGAACATTGACGCGCCAGAAAATATTATCATTGACTATAGGAATACTTCGATAATCCTGATGTATTTTTTGGAGTTTATCGACTACTAGTATTTGTATACAGACCGAATGCATAATAGGTCATATTGCGTTCTTTTCCAAAACAGTCTATTATTGTATTTTATTTTTAATAAAACGTTTGTTTGAAGTTCTCGTATCAATAATTTCTTTACTGACTTTATGAACTCAAGCAGAATAACATTTTTGCTTATCATAATTGGTTAAGTCAATGTATAGTAAATCTTTATAGTCTGGTATTGTAGATTATGACATCCAGCCTTAGGGTACAGTGTTGCACTGGAAAGTTTTTTATATGAGTCACTTAGGCGATATAGTGCGTATTTAGGAAACACTGTCACTAGAACTTTCATGGCTCTCATTCAGCACGAATACATCGAATTCACTTCTTATAAAGCAGCTTAACGCATATTTCATTAGACACGATGTCTACAATTTCCTGTAATGTAATTTTCTGAGATTTTGGCCGTTTTTGCCCATTGTTATGATCTTGCATGTATGAATTTGACAAATCACTATGTTCATGTCACAGTGTTAATGTTAGAAATTAACGTACCGGTCTAAAGTTTACTGAGTCCAATCCATCTACTTTTTGTGTTATTTACTTTCCATTTGTAACTTGCAAATTCACCGAATAAAGTCAAACCCAAAGTCTTATTCGTCAGTTTCGCATTTTACAACAATATTGTGAAAAGGAGAAATAACTTTAACTAATGATAATCATTTTAAAATTATAATTTTTATACAAATATTGAGGGTTCTTTAACCAATATAGTTCATTGCTACATGTTCCCAGGAGCATATTTTGACACTAATATCATATCATTTTTATTGCGTTTTTCTGTGGCATTTTAGTCGGTTTCTCAATGAGACAATATTTAATTCTTTCATTACAAGCCAAATACAGCTTTTAAAAGCAGTTTATATTAAAAATGTATGATCAATAAAAATAGTTAACTATTGCTAACAGGCTCAAGGGAATTTTTGCACAAGGACTCTCAAATGACCGTTCAAAGGTTTCAAAGAATAAAAAAAAAACCAAGTATATAATAAATACACATACCACCTTCCATAGCAATTTAAAAGAAAAACCGACTCCGTAGTTAGCATAAGAAGTATTCATCATCATATAACTAATTAATATGTTTAATAACATGTAACATATAAAATTCCCATAATTTATATTTGACGACAATTACAGTTCATTCATTCAAACTACTGCATTGATAAATAGTAAGCATTCATAATTGCATCGATCAACATAGCTTACAACACAGTTTTATAAGTTAGATGCTCGTTATATTGTTAACGTACAATTACAGTTAACAGTGTCGGAAGATTTAAAGGTACATTTGTATAATGACATTAACAACCCTGCGTAAATTACGAAATCAAATTTTGTAATATAACAACAGAACAGTGTTAGACTCCGAAACAAGACGCTTTTTTTTTTTTTACCAAATTAGCCTTCCATATAAGTGCACCATGGGCACACTTGATTTTCCAAAAAGGTGTACATCGTGTACACTTGTAAATCGAGTTCAGTGTTGTAGAGTTTAGTTCTACATCGGGTGTACATTTCTTACGAAGAGTCAGGGACATGTGTTGTTGGGTGTAGCACTGAAAACCAATATGGCGGACACGCTAATAGTATATGACTGGAAACTCGACAAATGATTTTAAGAAATATAACGGATTAAAATTCGCATACATTAGTTTTAGTTTGTACGTGAGCCCTTAATTTTAAAATGTGTTTATTTCGCTGCATTTATATCAAAACCAAATGGTCGCTGAACATCAAATTTGCCTAAAAGAATAATCCTTTTCCGCTATATTAATTATCTTCCCTACACAATGTATACTACACCATTTAAGTGCACCTGATATACAAAACAAAATGCTTACACTATTGTACACTAAATCAAGTCATGTGCTTTCCAAACCGAAACTAGGAATAATAAATAACGTACTCTCAACACTACTGGCTCTAAAAAGTACTGAAAGTGCCATTTTTTACTGATAATTTCTGATATTTACTGATATTGTACTGTTAGTGCTGAGAATTGCTGATATTTACTGATAATTTTACTGCTGTTACTGATAATTGCTGTTGGTTCTGATATTTACTGATAATTATTGATGCTTTTGCTGTGAGCTCTGATAATTACTGATATTTACTGAGATTTACTGTTGGTACTGAGAATTGCTGATAATTACTGAGAATTACAGACAGGGGATTTTTAAGAGATTAATTTTAATTACTGTAACATGCAAAAGATATTTATTTAAAATTATCGGTAAACAAATACCGTGCATTTTTTAAAAAGAAATATGTAAGATCTAACTAAAGTTTTATCAACAGTAACTTCTTTTTTACAACCACAAAAATTATATTTGATTATTCTTCTTATAATCTGCTTATTTATTTCAATGCATATTTTTTCTGTTTGTTCTTGTTCTAAGTTTTATTTTAGCTGATTAACACAATTCAGCACATAAATAAATGAATGTAGAAATTGCAGAATTGCTACATATCCCATCCCCGTGCGCCAATCCACTCGATACTACAGTGTTACATTGTATATATAGAACAATCCATAGTAAAGACAAAAATTATAAAGATTTTAACCACTTTATGTAATTGATAAACATCTATTTAATGATTCTAAATTTTGGGCGATCAACTCTTTAATTGAACCGTGTTAAATATTTAAAATTATAAACTTTAGATGTTTTTATCCCGGCCATAATCACTAATTTTGTTTTCAAAATAAAATCAAACACTTTTATTTCACATTGTATTTCCCGGCCATTTATATTTGTTTATTCTGAGGCCGCAAGACATATATACAGGTGGACAATTTTCACACCTTGCCACGGTCACTCTGTCGTGTATATATTCTGAGCGCTGTCTGTTAGTTCTGAGGGTTTTCTTGCATGATCCCAGACATACAAAAGAATCTTTTCAGCGACTGCCAGACATATACACAGGTGGTCAGTTTTCACACCTTGCCGTGGTCACCCTGTCGTGTGTATAGTCTGAGTGCTCTCTGTTAGTTCTGAGGTTTTTCTTAATCCCAGACATACAAAATATTTGTTTCTGCTTGCTTTTAGGCGTGGAGACTAAATAATATCTAAGCGTTCATAGATTAAGGAAAATCAGTTAAATTGTGTGTCTTCTTTTCAAAATTGTATAGCCGCTGGTCATATAACCGCATACAAGTGCATGAATAAAGTATTAATGAGAGAGAGAGAGAGAGAGAGAGAGAGAGAGAGAGAGGTGTTTTCAATCAAATCGCTGTTGCAATCGGTGGTTATGATACTGTAATGGGACATAATCATGCTTATGCCTTTCTGCATTGACGCCTCAAAATACGTTATAATAGATTATCTGAGAGAGAGATCAGAGAGAGAGAGAGAATGAAAGCATGATAAGCTGTAACACTTTTTCACTATATTAAGCTGGTGTTCTTTGTAGTCTTAGAATAGTTTACACTCGAAATCTGTGTTTGAAATGGCGGTTGTGTTGCTGAAATAGAACTTTATCGTGCTAATGCCGTTATGCCATTTTGACTCGGAAACTCAAATTTTAGGACTAGATAATATATGCGAGCAAGAGAGAGAGAGAGAGAGCAGGGTGGGCAGATTTACAATAATAGAACTAGATCATGACAACATTACTTAGCCGCGCAACAGAAGATATATTACATATGTATTAAAAGAGAAAGAGTGAAAGGTCGGACAATAAAAATTATTCTTCGCCGATTGTTACCTAGTTTGATTTCAGCAAATGGTAGGGGAGAGAGAGAGAGGAGAGAGAGAGAGAGATATTATTTATCCAACTTTTTTTAATCAATTGTATGCGGAACAAATAAGATGATGAATATGAAAATCATTCTAATACGTTATTTATATTGTTGTCAATAAAAATAATACTTTTCTCTTTGAATAAATATTCTCAAGATCATGGATTCCTGTATACGGATATTACGTAATGTCATACACAAGGTGCCAGACTGACAATTTACAAGGTTGAATTGCGACATTCAAACCTCTTGATCTGCTGAAAGTATGTAACTATACTATACACAGATACTGCCTCGCTAATTTTTCTGTGAAGTAAAACCTCAAAGACATTATAAAGTCCTGACCGGGTATCTCTCATTTTGAAAAGAAAAATAATCATGTTAAGAATTATGGGGTTTTTCATTGTTGAAAAAAAAAATGTCCACCGCATTTAGAAATTAAAATTTTTGTGGAGTCTGCCTTAAGTTTAAGTACCAATTTTTGACCGGCTTTCTAATATTGTCTAAAATGTGATCTGAGAGTTTCCGAAGTTCAAAAGAAGCTTAATATCAAATAAATAAAACTTAAGAATATATAATCAAATAAATTGTGTTAAATCTGAAATATGTGTTATTTAATAATTAAAAGACAATGTTTTGGGCCTTAAAATATTCTCAGTAATTATTAGCAATTCTCAGTACCAACAGTAAATCTCAGTAAATATCAGTAATTATCAGAGCTCACAGCAAAAGCATCAGTAAATATCAGTAAATATCAGAACCAACAGCAATTATCAGTAACAGCAGTAAAATTATCAGTAAATATCAGCAATTCTCAGCACTAACAGTACAATATCAGTAAATATCAGAAATTATCAGTAAAAAAATGGCACTTTCAGTACTTTTTAGAGCCAGTAGTGCAAAAACAAAATGGATGACTGTGTTACGAAATGTCCTATTTGCATGGAAACATTACAAACACCAAGAAGTATTTCATGCTCACATACGTTTTGCCAAAAGTGTTTGAATGATCATATTATCACATCGTGTCATGGAAAGGATTCTCCGACGGGTTTTCATTGTCCTGTATGTCGAAAATATGTTCCGGGTTCAATTTCTAATAATCCTTCATTGTGGGCAAAATCATTTCCTAAAAACGAAACGATCGAGTTTCTAATTCATAGTGCTGACGACGAAAACGTTCTTAAATTTTGTAAGCCATGTCTGAGTGGCAACAAAGAGGAAACAGCCAGTACTTTGTGTAAATCATGCATGGAATGCTTATGTGAGGGATGTACTGATCACCACAAGAGACTGACAATAACCAAAGACCACGAAGTGGTACCTTTGGATGAAATACACAAGCCTTCTTATTTTGAAAAAGAAGAACATAATTGCAATGAACACGATTTGAGGTACTTAGATTTATTTTGTTTTGATCATGACACACCTTGTTGTTCTGTTTGCAGTATAACAGATCACAAAACCTGCAAAATGGACACGATTAAAACAGTTTTTGACAAAATTGAAAAGGAAAATGAAAGTCAACAAATGCTTTCAGAAATCTGTCGCGCCGAAAGTCATTTAAAGAAGTTAAAGGAGATTCAAAAGGAAAAGCAAACAAAATTAGAAGATAAAGCAGATGAAATAAGAGATGAGACAAACAAACTGAGACAGGAAATCAACGATACATTGGATAGACTTGAGCACAAGCTTCACGAAAATCTTGCAAAAAATATGAAATTAACTCAGAAAGCCATAGATGAAAATATGGAAACCCTCTCTGATCTCCTCGATCTTTCTAATCACTGTAAGGAATTTTTGACTAGTGCGACAAAATGGACGTGTAGCCCTGGCTATGTAGGAGGATTTCATAAAATAAAAAAGCAATTGAAACGCTTGAAAAGTGCAAAGTTATACATAAAGGACGCAGAGATATCTGCAACTTTCCCCAATTTTTTAAAAACAATAAGAAGTAGTAAGCAATCTGCATCTTTAACTGTGAAGGAAAATCCAATATCCCTGATTAATCTTGAATTTCAATCCGTTCCAAAGGGAGTTGTACAAGTAGAAAAAAAAGTACTGGACATTTTAAAAGATGATGCAGCTATCAATGATATTCTTTTCTTTGACAATAACACAGATATTTTGGTTTTTGTTGACGATAAAACCGGCGTAGTTTCTGACATATCTGGAGTTTGTCATAAAAGCGTAGAATTCAGATTTTCTATTCTTCGTGCTGTTCTGATTAGGAAAAAAATATATGCAGTAACCGACAAGGGAAACTTGTACAATCTTGAAATACCTCAAAACAATACCACTTGTAAGTGTACCAAGATTAACATTACTAGACAGGCTTTTACAGTGTCTGTTTTTCAAGAAAGTTTGGTTGTAGGTTGCGTCAATGCTATTGTACACATGGATACAAATGGAAAGGAAAGGAAAAATATTCCCGCAGAAGGCTGTATTATTGACACTATTTCTCTCATTTCTGGCAACCATATTTACATAGGTCAAAAATCATTAAATCGGGAGCGAACTGTCAGAGCAGTCGATGGCAATGGACAAGAGTTATGGAAATATGAACATTCCGAGTTGAAATTTCCTTTTAGGTTGACAAAGGATTATGTTGAAAATATCTATATCGCTGGTTTTTCTAGCCATAACATACACCTGCTAAGCAGTGCAGGATATGCTTTGAAAATATTCGAACAAATTCCTTATCCTGGCAGAATGCTAATTAGAAAAGAAAGTAGCAACGAAATTTATCTTGTGTCCGCTTTCAATTCGATCAAAAAAGTCAAATTAATCTGATGAATGTATCTCCTGAGGATTTTATTACAAAATTGACATTTATTATGCATGTTGATTAAAGTGTATAGAATACAATCATTTGATTAAGATAGATACATGTAGCGGGCTATGCATTTTTTCTGCAATGTCGCTACCTTTATAAATTGCATGAATAATCAAAGAAAGCATTTTATTTTTTATATTAACATCTTTCTTTTAACTATTTAAAACTGAAATTAAAATTTAGTAAAATTCACTAAATTACTGTTAACGTACATAAGTACGTTAGCTAGAAGAAACAGCCAAATCGTTTCTGTGAGGCTTTGAGTCTGACATCATCATAATTATTTCGTGCAGTCCGGAATTTTTCTAAGGTCGCTGTAGGCTTCGACCAATCGATAAACAGGGCGTGTCAGTTTCAGTCCTGTTAGTTTCAGCCGCTGTAGATTTCGACAAGTCGATAAACGGGGCATATTGATTTCAGTCTGGTTGTTTCTATACAGCTATGAATTAACTATAAGTTTCCGTAAGAAATAGAAGCAATCATACTTCGTAGATGTAAATACATCCTGGTGAACATTGCTGTTTCTCACTTAGAGATACGTTTAAAGAAGGAAAATCGTTCAGTGATAAACATAACTGTAATTTTATGTTTATAATATTACGTCTTTTAAACCAGAGATAAGCTTGCACATTGATCATTGTGACAATCAAAACTTGACCGGATAGGCAATCACACAGAAATAAACAGTTTTAATTTTTGTAGCTTCATTTTAGGAAACGTATTTACATAAATATCAAAAGGTGAAACCAGTCAGAAATAAAACTCAATGCAGATGAAATAATAAAGCTAGGTATTCAACGATTTTTGCAAAAGTTTTCCAGTTGTCTCAATACACCATAATAGGATACACTGAAACCTTCTCTGACTTGTTCTAATAGTTCCATAACTGAGATATATTCCTCACTAATTAAAACTTAAGAAGTCTAACTCTATTTTTGTCAGAGATTTTATCAAATAAAGATGCTACTTAAACGTTTAAAATATGCTAAAATATAGCTAAACGATGCAAAAATATGTGCACTTATTACAGTCACTGAACTGTGAGGATCCTACATTCTTTACTAAAATAATACGTTAATTTCAGAAACAACTCATTTAGAGATAAAATTTGCAAAGTCCTGAGGGCAATGAAGAAACTATCATTTATTCAAGATATTACTTTGAAGGCGATTAAACGTCTTTTCATCTTTTTATATAATAAAATGTTTTTGTTTGCGAAATTTTGGATATCCTTTACAATGTTATAGAATTCAGAATTCGTGTTGTTAGATGCGACTTTTTAAAAACATATTCGAACGAAATATAGACTTGTTTGCAAGATAGATTTGTTCTCGGCTGTGTAGACGCTATTGTAAAAAGGATACAAAGGAAACCAAAAGAACTGCACTTCTGCAAAAGTCTATGTTGTAGTTCCAACGCAAGTAGGTTTAGACGACTCCGAGTTTAATAATTGTCGATATAATGGTCATTTTATAAAAAAGTTTTAATTTATAAACACAATGCTGAATATTAATATCAAGTTTACTAAGGAATAATATTTCTTCTTCAGAATCGAGTCGATCCTTGAAGGCAATCAGTTTTTGGAGCGCAGTTTGCTGTTCGCTGTTCACAATTCAAAAGTAAACTGCATTTTAGAACGCAGCTCGCAATTTAAAATGTATTTTTCATATTTTGGGCCTGAAATTTTTAGGGTCATCTACTAGTGGTAAACCACTACCACTGTGAAAATATGGTGATGTGTTCATTTCTAGTTTTTAAGGAAAAGGGTCATAAAAAATGCACTATTCATTATAACGGGGTAAGGAACATGGGGCTCGGAAGCATCCCGAGGGCCCCTACCCTGGTCGCTGTCTTCTAGTGAAATTTTTCCCTCTGTCAAGGTATCACGGGACAGTTAAAAATAGATCACTTTTTACCTTAACAAAAAACCAAAAAGTGTAAAACTTCCCCGAAGTTCATTTGTATGCATGATACAATGATTCGATCGGCAATTGTTACTTGTATATTAGTATTACTGCTAGAATCCTATTGTTAATCGCATAAAATAATTATTGTCTTTATTTTTTGTAAACCTTCTTAACTTCTTCAATTTCATTGCACTCAACTGCGTTGTTTTCATTTACAACAACGAAGTAAAAGATCCTAGCAACACTTAAGTATCACCATTCAATTGTAGATTTCAAAATTATCAAAATCTGCAGTACATCAGTTTTTCAGCCTTGAGTAAATGATGGGTATGAATTATATTTATTGGTAAGAAAATGGATTAAAAGTAGCATTATAAAGAATTATATCATTATTTTTTGTACTAATTCTTGACAAAACATTATTGTTTGATTCTTGTGCGCCACATGCTGTAACAATTCAAAATAATAAGTGCTACAGTAATAGAACCATCGAAAACCATACGATAGTTGTTCCATTTGTTATGTATATTGTATGATATCTCAAAAGCATTCTAGTTAAAAATTGAAATGGCCATTAGTTTTTATCAAAAATAAACCAATCCACGCTTTGCAAAAGTTAAGTTTCTTGACCGCTATCTTTGGGGAAAACCAATAGCTTTTGTGGTTAAGAGGTTTGCAACTTTGTCATTTGACAATAAAATTCTATTTCCGTGGTGTATTTTGATTGCCCAAGGATGAGGCAATCCACACATCGAAGAGATAAATAAATTAAATTCAAGAGTTTTCTCCACAGATGGCCCAAATATTTGGTAGCAAAAAGAAGGAAAAAGTTTGGTTTTTTCCTTTTGACATATACGCTGATTTAGTTAGACCTATAAGGTACTGACTGATGGCTGAGCCAACGGCTTATCGGGATTTGTATTGACGACCAGAATAGAATGTTTGATGTTAAAAAAGGTAAAAGTCGCTTGTAGATCTGGAAAGCATGGTTGGTGTCGCATGATGGTAACCTTCGTCTAAAAATTGCTTCCTATGCTCAGATGTGTGTGATGGAGCATTATCATGAATAAGCTGTAACACTTGTGCCGGTCGACAATGAATTTTGTACGCCTTTTTCAACACCTGATAAGAACATGGTTCTTTTGGCAACTCTTTTTACCGTTTCCAGTTAGCCATATTTAGTTTTTCAATGTTTCTTATTGGTTCGATATATTGAACCCTTGTTTTGTTACCAGTAAAAATATTTGCAGACTGCTTGATTGAATTAGAGAAACATGGATGATTGGGAAATATATTTACAACAGTATTGCCGTCTGTACTCGTACCCTTTTTTAATCGTCTGTCAATACAATCATGTATATTCGGTATTTACCTTTCTTTCATACTTTCAAATACGTCACAAAATGAAATGCACGAACGATAGCGATATGCAAACAGTTTCGGCAAAATTACAAATCGTGTATCAGTGTATCAGTTATTTCTCTGACTTTTGAGACATTTAATTTGCCTTGACCAGATGTAGGTCATATTTTGCTGCATCTCAGGCAGAAATGTCTGTCTTTTCCTACTAACCGACTCGTAAGATACCAAATCAGACCCATACACTTCCGCAAATAATCAATAAAAATCTGCATTACCACTTTCTTTGATGTCAATATTCATAGCATTTCAAGCACAGGCAAAATAGAATTTTGTGTATTTTGTTTAATTTCAAACTGACAATTAACTTATTCGAATTAAAACTCCATTTCTTGGATTAAGTTGATTTTGGTGTATACCGCTTGATCGCAAAAATTAGTCGCCGCGACCAATTGAGTTTATCTCACGTTAATCGTGAAATAAATTTCCCGCGAATGAAATTTTGTTAACGGTACTCTCAAAAACAAAAATGTTGGGCATGCATATAAGCATATTGAAAAGAACCAAGGATATAATACAAAACTTGAGTTACTGATTCATTTGTTCTACATGAATTTTCCCTTAAATTGTCTTTAAAAAGCACCATATATCTGCAATATGTAGCTTCTATTTCACAATGACGGGAATATAACATGAACTATGATTCCACTATTAATATTTATCTGACTGGCAGGGACAAATATTGAAAAAATATTTTAAATGATGATGCTGAAATCATGTATTACGCCTAAATAAACACAAAATGTGATAATTATCCAACACACACGTTTTAGGATATAAGGATTCATTCAATTTTTTAGTAGTCGTAGACTGTTTTATAAAATTTTAGAAGATCAGATAAACAAACTTAGAATTAAAATTCGGAGGTTAAAAAAAATTAATCTAAAATTTTATAGGTTTAAAATTTGAAAGCTTTCGGCTTTCGTACATGCAATCTGTAAATTTATAACGCGTCCCCAAATATGACCGAGGCAAAGTGCTAAACTGGTTCCCTGTCTCTATATCGATCGCGGATATAAAATGCTTTTCAAACTGAAAGTAGGATTTTCCACATACTTTGAGAAACAAAATGGATGTTACAATATGTCCTATTTGCATGGAAACATTACAAAATCCAAGGTGTATTCCGTGTTCACATAACTTTTGTCAACAGTGTTTGAATAATCATATTAACAATTCGTGTATAGGAAAGGATTTTCCGACGGGTTTTCATTGTCCTGTTTGTCGAAAATATGTTCCAGGTTCAATTTCCACTGACAATCCTTCACTGTGGGCAGAAACCTTTCCCAAAAATGCGATTATCGAATTTATGATTAAAAGTAATGACGAAAAAGTTCTTAAGCTTTGCAAACCATGTCTTAATGACAACAAAGAGGAATCGGCCAGTACCCTGTGTGGTTCATGTATTGAATGTTTATGTGCGGGGTGTACTGATCATCACAAGAAGCTGACAATTACTAAAGAACATGAAGTGGTACCTTTGAATGTAATTAACAAGTCTTTTCATCGTAAAACAGAAGAAAATTTTTGCAGTAAACATGATTTTAGGCATATAGAATTGTATTGCTTTGATCATGACAAGCCTTGTTGTTCTGTATGCTGTGTAACAGACCACAAAACCTGCAAAATGGACACAATTGAAAAGGCTTTTGAACATATTGAAAAGGACAACGACAGTCTACAAATGATTTCTGAAATTGATCGTGTTGTTAGTCATTTAAAGAAATTAAAGGAGATACAGAAGGAAAAGCAATCAAAAATAGAAGATAAGGCCGATGAAATAAGAGATGAGTCCAAAAGAATAAGACAAGAAATCAATGAAACAATGGAAAAACTTGAGCATGAGCTTCTTGAAGATCTTGCAGAAGGTATGAAAGCTACTCGAAAAGCAATAGCTGGAAACATGGAAACCTTCTCTGACCTAATCGACCTGTCCAATCACTGCAAAGCTTTCCTGGCTAATCCAAGCAAAAAGTCTTGTAACCCTGGTTATGTCGGAGGATTTTACCAAATTAAAAAGCAATTGAAACGTTTAAAAAGTGCAAAGTTATCCATAAAGGACACTGCAATAACTGCTACCTTTTCCAGTGTTTTAAATGAAGTCAAAAGTAGTAAGCAATTAGCATCTTTAACTGTGAATGAAAAGCCAATATCTCTGAGTATTCTAGAGTTTCAATCCATTCCAAAGGGAATAGCACAAGTAGAGAAGACAGTACTGGACATTTACCATAAATATGGTGCAAGGATTAATGAAATGTTTCTCTTCCAAAATGATG
The DNA here is from genome assembly GCF_025612915.1 of Magallana angulata. Classification (NCBI taxonomy): domain Eukaryota; kingdom Metazoa; phylum Mollusca; class Bivalvia; order Ostreida; family Ostreidae; genus Magallana; species Magallana angulata. The sequence goes on from NC_069119.1 coordinate 20,102,453, forward strand.
CAGATCTGTTTGTTTGTGTTGACGATAAAACCAATTTAGTTTGCACTACATCTGGATTATGTCGTAAAAGCGTACATTTTGGATTTACTATTCTTCATGCTGTTATGATGAGGGGAAAAATATATGCGGTTAGCAACAGGAAAAACTTGCACGCTATTGAATATCTTGAAAACAGTGCCACATATTCGCGTATAAAATTTAACATTAACAGGCGGTGTTTTTCAGTATCTGTTTTTCAAGAAAATTTGGTTGTAGGTTGCAATAATGCTATTCTCCACTTAGAAACAAATGGAAAAGAACAAAAAATTATACCTGCAGAAGGCAGAGTTCTTGATGTTATTTCTTTGAACATTGGAAACATAGTGTACATCGGTCGTACAGTGACTGGTATGCGAATTGTCAGAGGAATTGAGAGCAATGGGCGAGAGCTGTGGAAATATGAACATTCTGAGTTAAAAAGACCCTGGGGATTGACAAAGGACTTTGTGGAAAATATATATATCGCCGGAAATTTTAGCAACAACATACACATGCTTAGCAGCGCAGGATATGCTCTGAAAATATTCGAACAAATTCCACTTCCGAGTAGAATGATACTAAGGAAAGAAAGTAACGACGAATTTTATGTAGTGTCTGCTTCAACATCAGTCAAACAAGTGAAATTAATATTGTGAATGGATCTCCTGAGGCTGTATCACAATGATTTTTCATGCATGTTGGTCCAGGGTTTTAAGGAAACAATCTACTGATTCAAAACGATAGGTAGATAGATAAATAGATAGATTGATTGATTGATTGATTGATAGATAGATAGATAGATGATAGAGTATTTCAGATTTGATCACGTACCAACCAAAATCCTATCCGCCTGAGCTATTTAACATTGTTGATTGTTTTACTTTTATTTTAAAAGCGGTCAGAGTAATGAACATTACATTGTTTTATTTATAGTAGTGGAATTGTTGAACCACAATCTCGTCCGTTTATCATTGTGATGTCAAAAAATAACCTATGGACCAGTTCAAAAAGAAATGAGCGGTTCTGTTCTTCTATAGACTGATATAAGAACATATTTTGCATATACATGTATGATAGAAATAAAACCAATCAGAAAAAGAGTTCCTCTCTTACCTTAACCATAATTTACTCCGTGCCAGCAGGCTCATAAGGCAAACATATCGTTCATTCATTGGTGCCGGTCTGAGGCTTTATGGCGTGCTGCATTCCAGGAAATTCCAGCCTGAATTGTTGCGTTTAACCTCCACAACCCGTCGCAATATTGTTTTGGACGACCCTTCTTCATTCTTCCTTCAGGCGTTCACCCGAGGGCAACATCACTTTCGTCATTCGTTAGGTCCTATCTCAGCATGTGGAAAAAGATTTTAATGTAGATAAAGGAGTAAACGAGACCAAAAAAAAAAAGATATGACAAATCAGTTAAACGTTGGATTTAATTGAGAATAGGATAATTAAGGATTTTGCAAAAAACTTTAAAATTGTCTTGATAAACTATGACAGAAAACACAGAAACCTTTTCCGATCTGGTTCACCAGCCATATAACGGTTACGTATTTGTTGCTTATCTGAACATAATATAAGTCTAATTCTATTTTTGTTGGAGGATTTTATCAAATAATGGAGCAAATTAAACTTTCAAAAAAACAAAAGTATAGCTATAAGATGCAGAAATATTTGCATTTTTACAGTCCTGAGCTGTGAGCATCAACTCTTGAACTGAAAAAGAAAAGCCGATTTCCAAGATTTTACCAGATGTCAATCCATTTGAAATGAACATTTGCAAAGAAGGTGTTGCAAAACAGTGGGACTATTCCCTAACCTGGAAAGGACCTTAAATATCCGTATCGCTTGAGAGCCACATCTAAATATAGAAACATTACGTAGACGACTATATATACATAGCGGGTATGTTCCGTACGGAGGCAAAATAAAGAAATATTTATTTTAGGCGCATTTCTATCGAACACGACAGCCACCAAGTACAGTTAGAAAGTTACCATATACATGTTTTCTGTATTCGAATGTTAACATATCTCAGTTTTATATCTACTGTCCAGCGTGTTTAAAATATCATTCTTGAGATACATGAATAAATCTTATTCTGGCTCTTCAAAACCATCAGAGTTGTAATTATTATCATCCAATCTTTGTATAGTATCTAAATAAACGCTAAGTCTAGTAAAAAAGTACAAATTTTTCCGTACATATTTTCAGTAACCTATTGCTTCGTCACCGATTCCAACTTTCTAAAATGATTGTGTTTTCTTTTAACAACCTGTACATGTATCTTTTAAATCAGCTTATCCGTTTATTTCATAAAAAGGGTGAAAAATCAACTGTCTACATTGATGCATTGTTTTAAAATCTCTTGTTCAGAAGAAAATGTTTATCAAGTTTAATAACGGAGACTTCACACAGTAATGTTGAAAAAATAAGCAGGCATGCAAACTACGGGTATTACATTACAAGAGTTTAAATAACTTTATTCAGACATTCTTAAATTATGTCAAAACATTACCTTTCCATGCGATTAAAAGAATTAAAATTTAAAAAAAATTCCAACTGTTTCGGGATTTGAACCCAGTCAAAAATACAAGACACAGTTATATTCTATTCTATCTGCGTTACCACTCGACTAATCTAGGCATGAAATAATAGGGGGACATTTTATACATCGTTTATAGATTTCAAAGGTATTAATGATTTTTTCCAAAAGTCAGATTTATTAAAAATATGCCTTCTTGAAACAAAAATCGGAAATGGCAGTTTTCAAAAATTATCTTACTCTAAACGTTAAGATTAAATTAATTTTGTTTCAAGGAGGCATTTTTTCACAATGACGAGGATTCCCCTTTTATATAGCGGGAATTCTGCCACATTTGTCTGTGTAACCATTTTTAAATTTATTTTATGGTCTTAAATAAGTTAATACAAAGTTTCGAAATAAAATTCTACACTGCTTTATTTACAACGTTGCATGGAAAAAAGGATTTACATCGAATCCTGTAACTTTGAATTTTCTATTTTATCTGCAACTCCTTTAGGGAAAATTAGCATAGCAACTTCAACACCTTCTTTCTGAAAGCAATGAAGAAAGTCTCAACTTTTTTTTATGTATTCATGATACTTGTCTTTGTGTAAAGGCTATCAAACAAATAAATGCAAATGAAACCAAATAAATGTATTTCTGCAAAAGGCTGAGACAAACAAAGACCAGTGGTGAAAATACCTCTATCACTGGCTTCTGTAATCAGACAGAAAATTCAAGATACTTCTGTCAAGTAGTGCACAACACATCATTAAACATTGAAACTGCAAATTTAAATCCTTTACGTAGTGTTTAAGCAAGTCGATATCACTTGAACTTTTCAAACAAACGAAGTAGGATGTACCGATGGAGAGTGACTTGTGCATTAAAAATCTTGGTGAATATTTGTAGTGTAACCTTTGTATATTGTGCGCAGATTGTATATCCCGTTAATATGTTTAAAATGTGTTTGACTATGAATTAGAAGCATAGATATAGAAGTGTCAAGTAGGATATGATATTGTTTATAACCATATTGTGCTTAGTGTTTGTAACATACAGTTTGCAAATAAACTAAAGTTTTATTACTAATTTCTATTCGACTCATCGCTTTGTGTAAAGTTTTAATATATGTAACTACGTACGACATTGAAGACAAGTAAGTTATTTTACTTTAATTTGATTCTTTGAGACAGAGAAATTACGAGATGTTCAATTCAGCAAGCGATGATAATATTTGTATTACTTGATCTATTGCATTCTACTGCAAAACTGCGTTTTGAAATATATGACTTGTAAGCATACTTTTTATTGAAAGTAGTACACACCAGAAAAAGCCAAAATTTTCTTCTAATTCATTTTTTATGAATATCATATAATTTGTTCATTAGGAATTATATTTTAAATTAAAAAAAAATTTGGCCTAGCTCACAGTTTTTGCTCACACTGCCTCGAACCTACCATTTGAATCTTTTTCCAGTGGAGTGTGAAATGAAAAAAGTCTTTGATAGAATTTGTTTTGACATTAAGTTGCTTTTCAAGATACTACTTTTTTCTTACTTAAAGGCGCTAAAATATATTCTAACTGGTAAATTTGAGTTAATTCTAATGTAGTTTTACGAAAGAATAATGCTTTTGAATTATCTTTTAAGACCAAATTTACAGCATTGAAAGGCCTCTAAAAAGAAATTGCATAACTCAAATTTTACTAAAATCTAACCAAAAAAAGACTAATTGACCATTAGTAATAGATAGAACTAGGTTCAAAAATATTTGAATGAGGCGAAAAATGATAAGATTCTAGACGATGTCATCATATTTGACTTTTGTCCTTTTTATATGACCTTTTAAAACTTTGATGTTAATAAAGTCTGAATGCTTGTTATGATTGTATCCAAATTTCAGGTCTTTACTATGAAAAGGAGATAACTTACACATTCTTTAATGATATAAAGTAAAATTAATTCTAAGAACCATGTAGGTTTCGAAATTATCAAAATATGTTGAGTTTAGACTAGATTTTCAGTCTTGGGTAAATGGTGGGTATGATTTATATTTTTTTCTTAGGAAAATGGATTTAAATTACCTTTAACAAATGAATATGCAATTATTTTGTGTATTAATATTGAAAAAAAAATCTTTCTGATATTTTATATCACTGGTGTTTTGCATTACATTTCTTTTGATTCCTGCGTCAAAATGTTTCTACTACATATTGTAACAAATCAAAATTATTTAATAATATATTTGTACTGTTCGATGTCACAAAAGCATTCGAATCAAAAAGAGAAATGAACATTACATGTACTTTCTTTTAAAGTATTCTCCGCGGTTTGAAATACATAATTTTGACTTCTGAATCTATTTCCAAAATACGTCACGGTACGCTGATAAGGTAGATTTCTACGGCACTGACCGAAGGCTGTACCGATGTATTGTCGGAACTTATTATGACGACATTATAAGAACTTTCTATGGTTAAGAAGGAAAAAGTCGCTTAAACCAAGATCAGGAGAATATGGTGGGTGTGGCAAGACGGTAACCTTTATCGATTAGAAATTCCTGCTTAAGCTATAATATGTGTATGTAATGAAGCAGACGCTCATAAGGTAGTCGACCATGCCGAAATCCCGACACAGTGCATTGTTTATGATAGTATTTCTTAAGTATTTTTTAATATAACATCTTGATACCAAGAAAGGTGTTACTGGTAGGCTAAAACACCACATTCGAGGAATGTACAATAATGTACCTTCCTTTGGGATTATGGTGGTTTTTTTTTTTGGCAACTATAGGCTTTCTACCGTGTAAGTTATCCATACCTTGTTTTCAATTTTTCTTACTGGTTCGAAATACTAAACCATGTTTCGTCACGAGTAACAATATTTGCAAATTTTCTTTGATTGGACTTGGGAAACATATTTAGCAATTACTTAGCGTGTGTACTCGTACCGGTTTTTTTTTTAAATCATCTGTTAATAAACGCAATATCCACCTAACTAACAAATATTGGTATTTTCAAAATAAGCTTTAAAATGAAATGTACCAGCGTAAGCCATATGCCTTCAGCTTTAGCAATATCAAGAAGTGTGTATCAGTCATCACTTTAAAGTTGTTTCTGACTTTTGAGACATTTGTGTTGCCTTTTACAGTTACAGATCGTCCAGATTTCGTTGCAACGTTGACGGACTTTGTGCCGCCAGTAGTCTTAAATGTCTTTTTCCAGCTACGAATTTTCTCATAAGATACTTTACCTGACCCAAAGACTTTCCCAAAATAAATAATTACCGAATGACCAAGTTTTGTGAAATCTTTTATGTATGGTCTAATTTCTTCAATATTCTTAACCCGTTTCCCAACTATTTTACAACAGTGGTCAACGACCAACGACTGGCTCTCTTGAAATACGTTAAGAACTATGAGGAGTTAAAAGTTCCTTTTCATACCGATGAAATGTATTGCATAGAACCATTCAAGAGTATCATCATCCACTAAATCGTACACAGCGTTATCGCACTGTGCAACAATACACATTGCCTATCAAACAGCTCTCATATACATCAAGCATGAATCTGTAGCTTTTGTATGTTTATGTGGTACTATGATTGGAAATTGATTGATCGAAACCAAAGCTATATATAGGGCAAGACCTCATTGACTTGCATGAACTGACCCGAGACTTTTAAGCGGCTAATGTTACCATGGTAACCCTTACATATATAAACAACAGGCTGTTACTTTTGTGTTCTATTTAAATCGACAAAAATAGAAATGAAAAAAGTTAACAGAGTCCAAAGAACGCATATTATTTTTTTTAATTAACAAACAATTATCAAAAGAGACAAATGTTATTTTGACTACAATCGATATTGGCATTATGAAATGTTCTTTGCTTGCCTAATAATGTTTGAAAATAAAAGTTACACCTTTGGCAGTAAATTAATTGAATGCTTATATGTACTAAATCGATGTGATTATAAGCCCAACAAAAAGGAACCAAATGATATTTTGCTTGGTCAGTCCTATTTTTTCTTCATTGTTTCTTTGCGTCATTTATTTTAATGGTTGTATGTTTTCTATTTGTGCGATTTTTCCCCAACTAACCAAAATTGAGATTCTGAATTTCCAATCATTAAAGAGGGCTGGTAGATTTTTTATATATGTTTTCATTTTATGCAAGGATGTTTCTTTGTGTTAGTTAAAAAATTTATAATAATTTTCTAGTTTATTTGCTGAACTTTTTTTAAGCATAAGGAAACAGTTATAGAAACCTTACCTGTAGTAAATCTTGCATTTAATCCAAGTTTAACAAGAACATACAGTAATTGGTAACATTGTATGTTCATAAGTAAAGCAAATGGACTTTATAGATCCCTGAAATTAATAGAGGTTGATTGGTATTGTTCTCAAATGTTAATGATTACTTCATTGAATATAATATTGATTTATTAAACGGAATCATTAAATCTGCATTTTAAAACGCAAAATATCTACAAGAGACGCAATAGAATTTCCATAGATACAATGACATTAATCGAAAACAATTTGTCGTGGAAGTTCTATTATCTTTGATTAACTCTAAACAGAGGTATATCCAACAACTCTAATTAGTTGATTCATTTTCTCTTGTTTAGAAAATTTGAGAAGGAAAATGTCGACTTTGGAAATTACATGGAAGTAACAGACAATGAGACGGTTTAATCAGAGTTATCATTGAGTTATTCCTGCGCTAGAAGAATATGTGTGTGCGAAAAATAGCTCGATTGAAAAAGTGAATTACATCCATAACAAGAGATGATTCACAAGGTAATTTTTTTTAATTGAATACTCTATATGACTATAGTGATAAGATAGCAGTAAACACACGTTAAATTTTATTGAAACATGCAATCCAAGTGGCCGAAACAAATACTAAGTATATTTGTTGAAACTGTATTATAGCCTGATGCTTCTTACAACTGTAACAGTATATACATGTTTGTTAGATAAAAAATTTTGTTCCTGCAAGGGCATACAATAAACATCAATAACCATCTAGCTTTATGAAATGTATTCATCTTATGATATTAAAGTACAATTACAGTATATCGACTTATCAATATACGTTATTTATTTTGATTTTGATGCACTAAAGTTGTCAAGACATGATTTCTAAATATTTGAATTTATAAATTATTCTTAAATAAAAAAATCAATAAATACAAAATATAAATTAAATTGAAAATATCAATTCTGACAACTGAACTTGCTAAGTACAAATAGGGTAAAAGACGGTGATTATCAAAACTAATTAACGATATTGTAAATCATATCTGTGATATTTATTTCACACTCAAACAACACATATATGTAGCTTGTATAAAATAGGAACGTTTTAAAACATTTGTGATCGTGATAAAGATATTAAACAAATGCTATTTCAATTATACCTTTTTAAATAACACAATGATATTCAAATCTTAAACAATACCCACTGTAAAATTTACCGTTAAACACACTCTTAATAATTTAATGAAACATAATATTCAATGCTATGAACGTTTTGTATAACTATAATTGCCGAAACTATCTACAATTCAATCCACCATTATTAAAGTAGAATTACTTAACTTACTAATATTTTCTGAACTGTCGTCTTCACTTGTCAAACTCCAAACGGATTTTTGAGAATTGCGATCTCTATCATTAAGCAAGTGAAATAAACCTTTATATTAAATTAACTATCTGAAGAAGAAAAAATATATGGTTGTCTTATATATATATATATATATATATATATATATATATATATATATATATATATATATATATATATATATATATATATATTTAGATATAAATCATACCTTTTATTAGAAATTTATGTAATACAGTTTTCACTTAAGAACTTAATAAATTAATAAATAAAAAGTTCATACAAATAGATAAAATGTTCTTAATTTTTTCTTATTGATAAATTAATAGTAGTGCAATTATCATATTGTCTTTTAACTGAAATGTTGTGTAATACAGTTAAGCTAAATAACCAAGACAGTGTTTTAAACTGCAGAGGGGACAGCGTTGAATTCCTAAATATATATAAAAAGAATTAATGTAGTTTTACCTAATAAAAATAAATACCGTAACAATTAAACATAAGCTTCATCAAACTCAAACGATTGTATTGCTTCTAAAACCAGATTAAACCAGATAAAACATTAAATACAATGCATCTTTGAGCCTCGAGTTTTTCAGTGGGATGGGAATAGATTTAATTTCGTCTGAGGTTTTATTTTCATAAAATAAATTCCCACTTTGGTATTTTGAGGCTTTGAAGAATGAATTGATACCTCATAGAAACATTTGTGGCGTTGATATGGTATTTTGATATATTAAGCTCAAATACTTGTTAAAATAAGCTATAGGAAATACTTCTTGGTGCTAGGAAACGAGATACTGTGATTTAACAGCATGGGTGACTGTCTCACTGCAAAACAAAAGTTTAATATTACAAAGCGCAAACACCTCTAAAGACACGAAATTAAACTCTGACAAAGGAGATGGTAATCAATTTGAGAAAAGTCATATCATACACGTCTATTTCTCCCTTGTTGTTTCAGCCCATTTGATCAGTCATTTGATTCTGATTTATAAATTTCCTCAACACTCCTCATTTGTATCTTGATATAAAGAACAAAATTTTTTAACAGTCCAACTACAACAGCAAATCTGGCCCAAACTGAAGCAGCATGTCGGGCGATAACGATACAGATTTCGGTCTGAATGATGGCAAGATGGTCATGCAGAAAGATTTTGTCACCATTACTCTCGGAGTTTTGCTGATAACAATTAATGCCTTTGCATTAGGGGTACTTGCCTCCTGCCAGAAGATGATGGTACAAATCCGACTGATGGCCATCAACTTGTCTTGTACTGACCTGCTTGCCGGGGTCCTTTTGATTGCGGACACCTACTTGCCTGTCAACATCTCTCTAATCAGCTGCCGGACCCTGCTCGTGTTCTGGGACATGGCGGTAGTCGTGTCCTACTGCACAACGACAGTCCTTTCGGTCGATCGCTACATCTCCATGACGTTTCCGCTAAGGTACCATGCCCTCATGAACAAGACAAGAATCAAGGCCATGATGGGTCTCACCTGGGTCGTAGGTTTCATTTTCCACTTTGTAAGGTATGCTGACGAATTCCAAACTTACACCGTCTGTATCCCGAACCTATATCATCAAGGTAAATTTGCGCGTAAAATTGACGTCACCGTGTTCGCTGCCAGCATTCTAATCAATGTAATTCTCAACATTGTTATGTTTAGAAGAATTATCAAAATATCCAGGGTTTCCCGTATCAACCCGCTAGACCAAAACGTTCGAAAGACCATGGAAAACATCCGGATATTCACACGAGTTCTGGTCATTACCGGTACGTTTCTGTTTTTATACACACCTGTCGTTATTCTAAACCTGATTATTAGTTATTCCGACGATAAGAAATTTGCGCTGTCACTCACTGGTTGGGTAAGTCTTGCCGGGATGCTGTGTGTCCTGAATTCGTTCGCCAATCCTTTTCTGTACGCTTGGAGGTTTCGGGAGTGCCGATACCAGTTTCTGATTGCGTTGTGCTACTGCAGCAAGAAACGACGGGAGCATTACAAAAGCATGAAGAAGAAATCGTACATTACATACAACATTTCGTCCAGGGACGTTCCAGAGGAATCATAAGCCACAGTCGTTTATGTCGAATTTTATCGTTGTAATATCGTTTTTATCGTTGTATCGTTAGAATATTAACTTTTGAAATTTGATGTTCAATGATATCTTTGAAATGATTTGTCACGTGCTACGTTAGATTAAATGTATAGTTATACATTATATAACTTGTACTGACAATGATGACGAGAGTCCCCCTTCTCCACACAGCAACTATTTTCCGAGGCAAAATTCAAGATCGCTGAAATACACTTTAGGTATATACATGTAACCCAATGCGGACGGAAATTGGGAAACATGCTTTGTTCTTTGTCGATACTGGTTAAATATTGTATGTTGTCATGTAAAGTACTATTAACGAGCATATACCTGTATCAATAAAAAAACTAACAAAGATCTATAAATTGATATATTATTGTCTCATTGTTTTTATTTTGTGTTAAGGGTGAAAAAAATTTGTGGAATAACGACAGTTACGCTCGAACTCGGGTCCCTCAATTTAAATTTAAATGCTCAACCTATAATTAGATAAGAAGGGGGGAATTCGTTGGCTGCATTTATATAGCTTAGTTATAGAAATTTTAAAAAACTTTATGGACACAAATGATATTGATAATATTTGACGGCACCATCAACATAATGTTAGATTGTTTTGGTTTTTCTATTACAATTATATATCTCAGGCGTGTTCCCACTTCATTTATCTCTTTTTATAAAATTGAATATTAAGCACTCATATGAATCCGATCATGGTGTTATCTTGTTCAACATCAACTAAATTAATGATTGTTTACCTCTATTTTTAATTTCAGTACAGGAATACGGCAGAGCTATTCTTTATCACCATGAATTTTTGAACAATTTTCAGTAGCAATTGACAGTTTTGGATAAAGTAACCTTAATATTTTTCGTAAAATTGAGAATTGCTGTACTTGAAGGTGAATGTTGTTAAATTCATGAAAGGATCTTGAACGATTATCATTAATTAGAGGGATGTCTCCTTTCGAAATTGGTATGCAATATGTAGACACTTTATGTTAAGTACATGAGAATCAGAAGTTAGATTTAAGAATGACAGCTATACTTATTCTGTTGACTTTGCACAGTGACATTGCAAGTTACAGGCGGGAGTTAAAATAACACGAAGAGTGGGTGGATGGGACATAGTAAAATATACACCGGAAAGTTCCGACATGTAAAAGTGCGACATACACATGGTACGTATTGTCAACCCTTTAGAGGGAATTAGCTTGGGGAAAGTCTAAAAAGCTGAAAAATCATGAAAAATTGGCGAAATATGAAAGGTCAAAATCAGAGATAAAAACACAATGTAGAAAATTTTATAAGTCATCACAAGCAATATTCATCAAAAATTAATGATATACCCTTTAAGGTGCGAATTAAAGCTATTTGTGTTGAGTGGGAACTAAGGAAATTCTAGTTCCACAATTCAGAAGACACACAATTCCTGGCTGAATGAATTGTATTTTTAAAAAAAACCGCCCCGTGTCACCTATGCGTGTTGATTCTAGCAATAGCAATAAATCAAAATAAACTAATTAGAGCCATTAGAATAGGTGACCCTAATTTAATTGAAGGCAATTAGCAGATTTTACAACCTTTGTGATAAACAGTCAGATTTTGAAGTTTCTTGGTTAAAGATAAATCTAACAAAACTGAAGTAATATGGTGTATAGTAATAATTATCCAAATTAATTATATATCACTTACTCCTAGTTTTATCAACTCGTTCTGCCTCAATGTTTCTCAGTTCCAGTTTTCTTATTTCTCCGTCATTGATTTAGTACGTACCGTCAAATAAATTATGCTACATTTGTAAACTAATCCAATTCCAAAACAGCTGAGAAGTATTCATCTACTGTTAAGAACAAGTATTGAAGTCGGAGTACAATCGTGCTTAAGCTTCTTTGCTACACCTTTTAGCAAGGTAAAATGAAGTCCCGGTTTTTGATAGAAATGGCAATACTGACTCAAATCTTTTTTTATATATATCTACTACGAGGGTTGATCCGAAAGTAATGTCACAGATGCGATAAAATCGTGAAAAATCCGAGTAAAGTGACAAAATTCGTGCTTTAAGATATCTACCTAATTCAATTCATACCTGAAAATTTGAATGCATTGTGATAATTATTTCTGAAAATAATATATATTGTAGAGCATGAGGTAACGATAGTAGCCGCACGCTGGCGACGTCATTTCTAGATCTTTGGCGTTCTGGTAGAATTTCGTAATTTAGTACTCTATATAAATTCGTCACGATGCTCTATTTTAATTTTTTTTTATCATTTTTTCCCATAAAGTAACTAATTAATCTTTTTGTAATCAATGAAGTAGGATATTGGATAATTTAATGTGCGATCACTTTTTCCAGGTCTCTTCAAGAAGTCATGAACGTAGCTTTATGATATAGCCATTGACGTAAGAACCCAGCTTTAATGTTTCTTCTGAGCGTATGTCTTCTCTCTAATTTATTTATTAACATGACATATGCTTTTATGAGGTATTGGAACCACGTTTAAGGTACCCTGTTCACTCACTCTCAATTTTAGGTTGATATATCAATTCCAGTACATTTCTAGTGATTTCTATCCGTCGGAGCAAAAAATGCATCGTGTCACTATTCGCATGTCCAGCCTTTTTATTCCTTGATCTAGAGACAAAAGGCATTAGGTAGATATCCAAAATGGACAGTAACGGTCCCTAATTTTTCAAAACAGTTAGAATAAGTTAATGATGTATTTGTTTTAAAATATTGTGTTGTTTGGGGCATCTTCAAATTTTGAAGATCTTAATGTTTTCTTTTTAACAGTAAGATAATGCTGATTATGAAATTAAAAAAAACTAGAGGTTTCAAATTACCTCTGAAAAGTTTTGTGCGCAATTTATCACTTTTAGTGATATTTTTTGGTGGCCAAATCATTAGTATTGTTAAAACAAATGTTTTGTTATTTCAATTCCTAATAATAAACTTGCACTAGTTACTTTTGAAAAATGCAGATTATCCATTTTAAAGAGATTGTTCCACTACACTATATAGAATAAAATATAGATTAATTGTTGACTGTCTTGTAAAGTTAATGTTGTTAACAAGATATGGGTAAATGTAACCAGTATTGAAATCTCATCATTCCAAATATAACAGTCAGTTGTCTTGTTTTTTTTTTAAAACAGCAATTACAAGTTGTTTGATATTTCTGTGGTTTAAATTTTTTGACATAAAACAACATTTTTAATATAAAATATATGTTTAACATTATTGCAAACTGTAATTAATAAATTGTACTGTCAATTGTATCAAACATTAAAATAGTCATTGATGAATGTATTAGACTATAAATTACAATCGATTCGTAGTGTTATCTAGACAAAAACACCACAAAATGTAGATATAATATTGTAAATTATGTATTGTACTATTTTATTATTAATATTCATACGCCTGTTTATAAATCTATGTGACTGGATAAAAATATATGTAGATGCATGCAATGAATTTGTTTTATTGCTGTATCCTTTTCAAACATTCAATGTTTATTTGAATAAGGAACACTGTGGAATCACTAAGAAAGAACTATATGCGATAAGGTCTAATTTCTGTCCCCGTGTTTTATTAATTTGGAAAAAAAGATCATATCATAAAAATATTTAACAAACATAAAACTGAATATGTTAGTTACAGAAATCTTAGTTTTTCAACATCGATTATTCCTCGTTCTTCTATGACATCACGTAAATGGACCCTTTCCCGCATTTTCTCAAAAGCATGAACATTTCATCAGTTTTTCTTCATATTCAAGAGTAGAAGGTATAGAGCACAATGTTGCTAAACCATTTTTGCATATATAATTGATCATGTTAATTTGCATATCATATTTTTAAAATAGTGTTGGAGCAAGCATGTGATTGATGTTTCCTTTTCAAAAATCTGATAGAAAATCCCCCATTTTTGGCTAAAATACGTACTTTTTGTAAAATAAGCTCATTTTTAGCATTTCATACTTCTTTTCTGACTTCGACTAGACAATTTATCTTTATAAGTATGAACTAGTTATATATTTACCTATCATATAGCAATTTTCAAAAGCTCTATTCATAACTTTGAATTTGGGGGCAAAAAAAACCCCCACTTTCTCTCGCACATAGTTCTGTATTTTTTATACACACTTAAAAAATTGTAATAAAAAATCGTTTTAATGAAATGGACGCGTGTATTGCTGACACTATCTCATGTAAGTTAATACAATATTGTATATCAGAATTAACAACCTTACAAATATTTTCTAAACAGGTCATACTCAAAGTCACCATCGACCGATAAATTCAGTCTTTTTTAGCAAGCGAGTAAAATGGATAACTTTCTGAAAAAGAAGATAATTTTGTTGTCACATATAAATTATACCTTGTAAAAATACATGCAGTAGATATTAATGTAATTGATTAATATAAACTTTCAGTTTTATTTTTTTTTTAATCTAAAAGAATTATGGTAAATGTACACATAATAAAATTCATCGTCACACATAATAGTGTTGTTTTTTTTTTTTAAAACAGGCAAAAACAGAAATGGACAATGCAACCTTTTGTAAATTGCACTGTTAATTTTTTAGTTGGATGAGGTTACATCAAATATCTGCTAAAATTTTATTTACATAACTTTCACGGTGGTATTCTGAAGTTGTGATGATTGACCTTTTACTTGATGTTTTAATTTATTGCCATGATAATGTATTTTAAAATACATCGTACTTTAGAACTTGTAAAAATCAGCAGAAAATATTTTTAAAGCGCTAAGCATAGCCTAGCGCTTTATTGTCGTTAGACTTCTACTTCCGGTGCATCGAATAACCGCCCCCTATGAGCAGAAGTATACATCATTTAAATTGGTTAGGGAACCAGTTTCAGGGGTTTATGCACATAACTGCACGGGCTATTGTGAATCATACGCGCTATTGTAAATTTTATGTACGGGGCTTCCATGCATCATTGCAGGGGGTGTCACGCAGTGATGAGGAAATACAGTATAGTGTCAATACAGAAGCTGAAATGTTATATACATACACTGTTTATCCTTAATATACATTCAGAAGCTGGGTTAGCGCTTTTCAGTACTATGAGTACTTTTATTTTTAGTGTTAAAATATAAAATACCAGTATTTCACAGCATGCCCGACTTTCCCATTGCAAACCGTTAGTTTTATATTACATAGAGCAACACCTTTCTAAAACATAAAAATCAAATTCTGACAAACATGATTGTATTCAATCTGAGACAAGTTATATCAGACAGTTCTATTTCTATGTCGTTGTTTCAGCTTAATTTGAGTAGTCATGTCATTCCCATATTAGTTCTTCTAACACTTGGTCATTTGCATATTGATATAAAAATAACCCAGTTACACTACAACAGCATATCTGAAGCAACATGTATGGCAATAACGATACAGATTTTGGTCTGAACGATGGCAAGATGGTCATGCAGAACGATTCTGTTACCATAACTCTAGGAGTTCTGCTTGTAATAATCAATATCTTCGCATTAGGGGTACTTGCCTCCTGCCAGAAGATGATGGTCCAGATCCGACTGATGGCAATCAACTTGTCTTGTACTGACTTGCTGGCCGGGGTCCTTTTGATTGCGGACACCTTCTTGCCTGTCAACATCTCTCTAATCAGCTGCCGGACCCTGCTCGTGTTCTGGGACATGGCGGTAGTCGTGTCCTACTGCACAACGACTGTCCTTTCGGTCGATCGCTACATCTCCATGACTTTTCCGCTAAGGTACCATGCCCTCATGAACAAGACAAGAATCAATGTCATCATGGGCCTCGCCTGGGGTGTTGGCTTTATCTTTCATTTTGTGCGCTTTGCTGACGAATTCGAAAAGTACACCGTCTGTATCCCGCACTTGTATCATCAAGGTAAATTTGCGCGCAAAATTGACGTCACCCTTTTTGCTGCCAGCATTCTAATCAATGTAATCCTAAACATTGTTATATTCAGAAAAATTATCAAAATTTCCAGGGTTTCCCGCACCAATCCGCTAGATCAAAACTTTCGAAATAGTATGGAAAATATCCGGATTTTTATACGAGTTCTGGTCATTACCGGTACGTTTCTGTTTTTATACACGCCTGTTGTGATTTTGAGCATGATTATTAGTTATTCCAACGACAAAAAATTCGCGCTGTCCCTCACTAGCTGGGCAAGCCTTGCTGGTTCGCTGTGTGTCCTAAATTCGTTCATAAACCCCTTTCTGTACGCCTGGAGGTTCCGGGAGTGCCGTTACCAGTTTCTGATTGCGCTTTGCTACTGCAGCAAGGAACGACGGGAGCATTACAAAAGCAAGAAGAAGAAGTCATACGTCACCTACGTCATCTCTTCCAGGGACGTTGCAGAGGAATCGTAGGCCGCAGTCGTTATATTGTTTAATGTTGTTGCTGTGAATATTCCTAGCATTTTAACTTTTGAAATTTGATGTTCGTAGATATCATTAAAACGGTTTGCCACGTGTTACTTGAAATCAAATATGTAGTTATATATTACTTATTTGTTCACTGGTTATTAGGACGATAGACCTCCCCCTTTCCCCGCTCATTGGGGCAACTATTTACCGGGCAAAATGTAAGATCAGTGAAATTCTATATATCGGTATTCAACAACATGCGGAAGAAGATGGGGAAAAATCTAATTTTTTTGTTGATATTGGTTTAATATGGTATGTTGTCATGTAAAGTACTATTAACGTGCATGTACCTGTATCAATAATAAAACTAACAACGATCTATAAATCAGAATTTCACTGTTTCTCTTTTATCTATCTTGAGGGTGAAGAAGAATTGGTGGAATAACCACAGGCTCGAACCAAGGACCCCTCAGTTTGAAACAATTTATGCTCTACTAAGCCAAAGAGTCAACCCACTAGCTTGTATAAGTTGAAGTGTTGCAGTACTGAGCTTATTATTACATTATCACAATAGTCTAATTGACCACATCTAGGCTCGAACTCAAGGCCCTTGAGTTTAAAAAACGAGCGCTCTGCCAACTGAGCCATGGGATAATTACACTTGCTAGTACACTAGTAAGAATTGTTTTCAACTTGTTACAGTCCAAATACAAAGATCACTTTAGTTTCTTTCAAGAAACTCATTCCACAACAACTTTTTTTTAAAGTTTAAAAGTGCAAAAAAAAAAGTCAGCTCACGGTCAAATTTTGTGTTATGTTCGCGATAAACCCTATGATGTCCAAAGTAACGTTTCTAAAAATTGGACATAAAACCAACTAATATTGAAACTTCAATTTAAATTGACTTCTGTCATGATACATGCATGTACTAGTATTCTACATACCAAATAAAGACGTAATATGTTATTTTGTTGAACAGTAATAAGTTACTAAAGACAGATAGTCCTCATTAAATTCACTATCATAATGAGAAATGACGTTGTTGGGTGTCAAAGAGGCACGAGAATTGATAACAGTACTGATTTTACTCAAGAAAACCCAGAAGTAAACTAAAAATGCAAAATTCTGCAAATGACAGGTCAAAAAAATTTCGCATTAGACATGCTTAAATGTAATACATTTTCAATTTCGAAGGGAATAGAGAATACAGAAGGAAACAGAAAAACTTACTTATAACTCTCAAACTATTGTGAGCAAATAAGTTAGCAAGTGGTATAAGATCTATTATAAAATGCATGGTGAAAGATACAAGAGTATTGCGGCGTGGAAGGGCAAGAAACTCAAAATGATAGATATTTTTTTTTACAAACTACGCATGCGTCATCTTGACGCCGTTTTTTGAACGTTATCGTGCTCCGTTGTAATAAAACATGATTATGCTACATTTCTAAACCAATAAAATTCCAGATCAATTGAAAGGTATTCATCTATTGTTTAGAACGAGTATTAAGCCCTCGTACAATCGTGTTTGGGTTTCTTCGCCACACCATTTAGCAAGGTAAATGAAATTGCCACGGTTTTGATAGAAGCGTTATTATTAACTCAAATCGTTATCTACCTTTGTGCTACGATGAATATCATTATTATCATTATTATTATCAGTTTTGATTGTTACCATCAATCAACATTTTATATTTGACAACTTCAAAATCCACAACCCTCCATTTGATTAATTGTCCGCGGAAAAAATATTTATATGATTAGTTTAAAATATGATAACATTATTAGTTTCTTCTGCATTTTCTTTTGTCACTAGCTTTGGCTGGCAAAGACAAGCTTGTCCTGGTTCATTTTGCCATTTTTTTTTCGCAAAATGAAAAAAACCGAGAGACAAGACATAAATAAGAAATTTGACAGCAATCTACTTTCAAATTAATGAATACATGTAAATTAAATTGAAATTAAATGCCAGTAACTTTGTTAGGAAAATGGGCCAAAAGGATACTTTTTTTCAGTTTGAATATTTAATTTGATAGTAAAGATGAAGAAGTTGATGCTGTTAATGTAATCTGAAACCTGAAGTTTAACCTTATGAACGTGTCTAAACGATTTATAACTTTTATTGATATTTTAACTTATTAATAAAAGTAATGTTCAAAAACGAAAAATTCTTATTCGTGAAATTTAACTAAATGTACAATGTTTGTTTCAAAGGAATATCAAATAAAAAACTGATAACCCAAAATGGTTGACGTTACTTAGAATAAAACGTTTAAAAATTGCTTTTGTAATTTTTTTCTCTTTTATTAAAATACAGTTTTTATTCTTATAAATGATTTGTTAATCCCGTGATTAGTGGTGGCTGTAAGATTTGAGGGTGGCGCCTGCGCACAAGGTCTGTACTTCCTGGGAGTAGATACTGAGGTCAGCAACGTCGCCGAACTTGGTGTGTATGCTAACAAGATGGCGGAGCTTTGTCTAAAACAGAACCAAAACAGTCTAGTATATAAAGGTCGCAGATTTATTAAAAAAAATCCGGTCAGAGAGAGAGAGAGAGAGAGAGAGAGAGAGAGAGAGCTCTTCGACCAAACACACAAACAAGTTTTGCACCTTAATTAAACTGTCATTCAATAAGGTGAAATACCTGAAGAGTTTTATTGATTTAGCCTCCTTATATTTCCATGACAGAATTTCTTTTTGATTGCCAAAAAGCTATAATATTGCTGTAATTGTTATGCTTTTACCGTTAGTTAATAAATAAAACCAGAGATATAGATAACATAAAAAACATAATAATATGTGTCTGATAAGACATAGCTAAACTGCTGTTTTATAATTTTATGATTTTCGGAGTCTCGTGATATTTAACGTTACAAAACTGCATGATTCTTTAAATCTGCTGAGAAGGAAAGTCCACTGACATAAAATAAAAAGTGCATTGATCTAGATGGGGGGGGGAGAGAGAAATCAAACATAGTATTAAAAAAATGAATGAGATGCTGTAAACAATTATTAGAACCTTATACAGATCCAATTCCACTGTAAACAATTATTAGATACTAGCACAGATCAACCATCACTGTAAACAATTACTGGATCCTAACACAAATCCAATATCACTGTAAACAATTATTGGATCCTCACACAGATCCAATATCACTGTAAACAATTATTGGATCCTAACACAGATCCAATATCACTGTAAACAATAACTGGATCCTAACACAGATCCAATATCACTGTAAACAATAACTGGATCCTAACACAGATCCAATATCACTGTAAACAATTATTGGTTCCTAATACAGATCCAATATCACTGTAAACAATTACTAGATCCTAATAGATCCAATATCACTGTAAACAATTCTTGGTTCCTAACACAGATCCAATATGACGGTAAACTAATATTGGATCCTTATAGATTCAATATTAGTTTGGCACAATTCGTCATGTTGTCCATAAGACAATCACCTCCTTGTAGCCCCCCCCCCCTTAGACACTTTCTCTCCATGCGGACGATATCACAGGGACCGAGCCCGTTTTAACATTAATTTCAATGTAACCATATGATAAATGAAGAAAATGTTATGGTTACATTGAAATTAATGTTAAAACGGACTTGGCCCCCTGTGGATAAAATGCCTAATTTTGATGAATCATTTGCCGCCACCATGTTTATGTACAAACAAAAACAATTAATTAATCTGGTTGCTATACATGATTTCTTGTAATCTTAAGTTTACATGTATTGTACTGTGTGCATTCTACTTTTACTTTTACAATAGTATATCATATATCATAAGTAAATATCAAATTAGTTATGTAAGTATGAACATTTCCTTTGGTCGTACACTAACTCAAAATGCGTGATGAAATTTTTATTTGTGCTTTAACGCATGAATAGGCTAAGTGTATTCACATGAAATTGAACATCGCAGATTTTCAATTCAATCATAATAAATTACACTGAATGTAAATATTCAAATATTTATTCATACATACAATGTAGTATGAAATACACCCCTGATAAGAACGAAGTTTACTTTACTTACAACAAATCATCAAATTCATGGAAATAGTCTTGCTTAATCTATATCACCCAGTTTGGTGTCTATCTGAGAAATTTTATTTTCTTTACATTGCCGTTAAAATGTTCTGATACAAACAGATTGTCATTATTGTCCACACATAAACCACATGGACCCTTCAGATCACAGTTATCAATGTAACGGAGAAACTGTCCATCCTGATCCAGAATGTGGATACAATGGTTGCCAGGGTCTGCTGTCAGGATACGACTCTGACTGTCGGTTGTAATACCAAATGGTAAAAATGGTTTCTTTTTGGTAACTGAGGGATGACCGATGTATCTCCATCTGAGTTTCCCGTTCTGATTAACCACCACTATTGCTCTAGCCTCATGGTCAGCTACACAGATGTCATGGTTTCTGTTCTCAGTGATGTATTTAACCTTTATATTCCCTGAGTACAGAGGTTTACCTTCATCATCAAACTGAATTGTTTGTTTCTCTGTAGATCCCGAGTAACGGACAACTTTGTATTGAGTGTTATAAACACTGAACATGGTAACCAGGAGATCACCATTAGAGGTGACACACAAGTCACTCGGCGTCCATCCCCATAATCTGATCAACTCCTCTGTCTGTCCATTATTTACTTTATTCACTGTCTTTGATTTTCCGTCACTGAAAAATAAATTCCCATCACTGTCTACAGCTATATCATTGGGTCGTTGTTCTGATTTGTTGCTAACTGTATGAAGCAATTCACCTTTCATGTTAAAGCATTTGATATCCTTTGTCGGTCCAAATGTCCAAACACAATTTTCATTTAGATAGGTGACACTGAAAAGTTTTTCATACCCTGTCTGTATTGTGGCAACAAGCTCCGGTTCATCCAACATTTCTCTTACTGAAGTGTTGGGTTGGTTTAGTGACAAGACATTCTCTTCTGTAGCAGTAGACAAAGGAGTTATCTGCCCAAACATATTATACAACTTCTCATGGTCTAATGGTTTTGGAAAGAATGTTGGCAGTGCAATCTTTACTTTGGGTGGCAGCTTGCTGAACTCTCTGATCTTAGAGCTGTATTCAATGGTAGGAGATACTTCAGTGGATTTTTTAATTTCTTCTATGGCCAGTAATGTTTGTTTTATGAGAGCCTGTATCTGTTTGATTTCATCCAAGTGTTTCTGTAAAATGTCTCGGTGTTTTACTTTTATCCTACTGATTTCAGTTTTCATTTTATTGATAACAATGTCGATTTCTTTGTGCCATTGCTCTCCTTGTTTGGACATTGCTGTCGTAAGTTTCTCATATCCTCCATCCAGGCTGGCAAGCTGATTTTCCAGGTCGAGTGTAATTTCTTCATAGGTAGGAGAAATAAGATTTTCTAACTTATTTGCCTCGTCCGCAATAGCATTTTTCTTTGTCGTGTAAACTTCGGAAACTTCTACAAAAATATGTCCTTTATGTGTTTCTAATGCAGTACAAGAAGAACAAACAAATATGTCGTTGCAATCCTTGCACTGCAAGTCACAGCTTTTGTGTGGATGTGTCCCACATTTTGGGTAAATCAGAGTTGATCTTCGCTCCCCAAAAGGGACTATTTTATGTTTGTCATATCCATCTGAGATGTGATCTACTACACAGGGCTTGCAGAGGTTGACATGACAAAAGTCACAGTAACTGTGTACTATGGCGGTCTCACAAAAAGTACATCGGTGCACATCCTGGGCACTAGAATGAGGATCCATCGTTTTTCTAAAAACTTAATGAAAAAGTTAAATGAAAAAATTAAATTAACTGTTTGTCTTTAATCCAGAAGAAAATGTAGGATTAATTGTTAATATATTAAGAGCCAACGTAAAAACCGTATGTTGCAGCCCTGCTTTTATCAATGGTTTACAATAACCAAATAAAATGATCAACTTGCATTAATTGATAAGTATTAAAGCATAAAATATATCTGTTGAAGGTCAACTCATTCAGAAAATTAAAACGAAAGTACTTATAGTTGAGAGATATTAATTCAAATTAACCAATTTTACATGTAGGTATCTCAATTTTCGTCTAATGAATAAAGTCAATTATAAGCGGCACAAACCTTGTTTAAAACAAATCAATTTACATATTCGTCGAATCGGACATCAAACATGCAGACGTGTACGCATGTATGGAATGTCAATAATTCAAAACAATTAGAGTTATTCCCCGTGTATCATAATTCTGTATCACCCCCCCCCCCCCCTACCTTACTGAACAGTCACGATGACTGAATTTCAAATGAGCTTTAAAAGATACTCTATACAGTATAACGTTATGCTATTCAAAATAAACCAATGCAGCATTTTATGCATGAATCTTATTATGCTTCTATTATGAAATCCTATAGCACGTACAATTCAGCGGCCCATTTTTTAAATGACACCTTGTAATGTAATACTTCTTACATTCTTTAGATAATACATTATAATGGGTATTTTGTGCATGCTGCCATGTTTTACTAATTCTGTTATTTTTGTTAAATTGACCTACAAGTATCAGAACAAAGGAGAACACATGCCTAATTGCGCTTGAGTATCCTATGGATTTAAAAATGAAAGGCGATTAATTATATGTAAACATTACACACCTACATAAATAATGTAAATAAATATCTTGTAGACAAAATATCGTTTTATCGTGGATAGGTAAATTCCATGCAGGTTCGTAGATTTAAACCATGACTTCCTACATTTATATTTTGCCAGCTTTCTGAAGGCTGTATAAGCATACTGTGATAAAATTAAGGGATCTTAAAAACTAACAACTGAAATGGAGGTGAAATCCGATTTTTGAAAACAAAACGAAGATGCAGGAATAGCTCTGGAGAACATGGGGGAATAGCTGTTCACTGTTCGAAAGATGTTCCAAGTATACAAGACGAATTATGAAGTTTTAAGATGTTCATAGTTTTATCTTCTGTTATCAAAACATTATTGAAATTTATAAAATTATAGTTTATCATTATTTTCATTACTATTTGTCTCTTATTAGTCCCCTACCGGTTTCACCGAAGGGAACTATAGCTTTCCTCTACGTCCGTCCGTCCGTCTGTGCGTCCGTCTGTCTGTCCGTCCGTCCGTCAGTCTGTCCCACTTCAGTTTTCCACACTTTTTTTTCTTTATGCGTTTGAGGAATAATATGAAATTTGCTGAACAGCTTTAAAATGTCAAACTACAAATCAAGTTTACATGCACTTTTGTAGCGTCTGGTTGACATATTTTCGGAATGACAATGCATACAATCCAAAAGATGTGAAATGTGTTTAAGAAATCACATTCTTGAATGATTGTTAAGATTACATGTGTTAGATAATGCTTCTTTATATAGGAAGTTGACATTGTTGACATTCCAAAATTCTCTAAAACAGTGGTTTAGCCTGGACAAAATGGGACAAACAGATAGATTTATTCAAAAATTCTCAAAACTTTTTTCATTTTCAAATTCAGAACACAGGGCTATGCATATAATTGTATATCTTGTCAAACTATGTAATTTATGAAATAATTACCTAAATTAAGGTCTACGTACAGTGCATGTGTTCCATAATACTTACATTTATGTTCAATTTTCAGCATTGTCTACAAAAAATAAAAACTCTGCAAAACGAAACCCCAACTGTAAAGATGAATGCAGGTATATGCAACCTGGGAGTGTACAAATATTGATTTTAATTCTGAGTCTCAATAAATATTTTCATAAATCTGGCTCTCACTTTACATATATACATATATAGAATAATTTTTTTTTAAATAGGTATGTATGAATTGGCCTAATTCCTATTACTATTTAGAGTTTAATAACATGTATATTGTCGTGCTTGAAAAACATATAAAACAATGTACATGTAATATATATATATATATATATATATATATATATATATATATATATATATATATATATATATATATATATATATATATATATATATATTTTAAAGAGTTACCTACATTAAACTGATCATATTAGCACATGATATTGACCATTTCTTATATTTTATTCTTGTATCAACACGAGAGTCTATTGTTTTTGATGTCTTTTTAAAAAAATAAGATGTTTCCCCTGGTGGTTCATGGATGGACGGAAGATTACGTCATAACTTGGAAAACCCCTTCCGCATAAAACATGTCCTAATGTGCATAGTTGTACTCGAAAAGCATACCAGTTTAGATGATGTTGAAAGTAGACCACATTTACTGCTGATTATGGCTTTTAAAACGTAATGTTTAATATGTTGTACAAATGAAAACATATTTTTGGGGAATATGATCACAATATCAACGAAACATTACACAGAAATCTCCTTTACATAAAGATGTAAAGTTTCGTCCCCTCTATAGCCATTTCGTATTGCTCAAACTTCACCAACAGGGTGTCTCTTCGTAATAGCTGTAGATCTGTGGCTCTCTGGCTGAAAAAAATTGGAGAGACAAACTGATTTGTCTATCCGAATTTGTTCAACCAGAGAGCTAGTATACAGATCTGCAGCTATCATCGTAACAAATGTACCATGCCCTTGAACCAAAGTCATATCACATCTCTGGGTTAAACTTAGTCAGGAGCATATTTTCTCTCTATTTGGCTCAAACAGTCAAAATATACTCACATCAACAAAAGAATTTGAAATTCAAAAGCCAGAGGTCAAGTTTGATTGGTCAGAGGTCAAAGTTGTATGAATTCCTTGTCCAAGAATATTTTCTCTTCCTTTTGTGCGACTCATTCTTCATCTACAGTGTTAAGATGAAGAGTGCAGTGACCTTGAGTTGTTTCTTATGTGAAGGTCGAAACAACATTTTTTCTCTTTTCCTTTGCCCCTATTTGGTCATACATGTACCGACCCCTCCCCCGGTCAAAATGAGCATAAATGAAGGATGTGCAAAACTCATGGACTTTGTTCTAGATTTGTAGCCATGGAATGGCATGATAGCAATCATTGCCCCAAGCAAACCATCTCCCCCTTTTACACTATCTGACTCGCACTTTACCTTTTGAGATGGTCAGTACCCTTTTAGGTACACCTCCATCTCGACATTTTCTAATCATCTATTTTGTTTTAATTTGGCCCCCTCCCCCAGTTAAAGATTGTTTGTTGCCCTATTTTTTACGTTATACATGCAGAATAAATTAGAGATATGTAACAGTTCTGTTTAGTTACAGATTTCAAATCTGTTGTTAAAAAAACAAAACACCAGCATCATTTGTAAGTTGAATTTATTAAGGCACACTTGGCTGGTTACCAGCCCTCGCTTCCCCATTCAGTTTAATCTTTATATATAGTACACATATGTATATACCACATTATGAAAAAAAAAAGAATTACAGAAAATCTTTACAGACTTGCAATTCTGACAATTTTATACAAGTGTGCACATATTTATTGCATTTCTATCCTTTTTTGATGTGCGCCAGAATTGATACATACATATACATCTGAATGACCCCTCCCCCTTTTTTGACATTGAAAAATAAAATAAATAGATGGTTTTACATTTATATAATACAGTAAATGCATTTTTTTCAATTCTGACAATTATAGTGATGCACCTGATTAGATACATGTATGTACTTGAAACATATGGTATATACCATAAAAGACAATATAAAAGAAAACAAGCAGATTAAATATACATTTTCCGTTAATAATGTATTCTTTTATAAACCATCAAAATATATCAAATATTCTAGTCTAATTAATATACTGAAAAGTAAAGAATACTGAAACAGCATTATGTAGATATAGACAATTTAAAAAAAAAATTAGAAAGAGAGAAAAAAAGAATACAGTTTTTACTTATTCAAAATGAACATGTGAATTTGAAGGATAATACATGAGATTAAATTGACATATAGATCACTCAGGTTTAGTTTTCAGTCGTTCTATAAGACTTGAAATGAAGAATACATAATGAAAACTGATTATAAATTGTTAAGTAACAATAATAAATGAATGTATCATGGATTGTGCTTCAGAATAGGGAGAAATTTTAAAAAATATTCTTCTCATGCATGCACACATACTACTAGTTTATACATATTTAAAACAAAAATCAGAATGCCATATTAACTGCTTTACTATTTTTAAAAAACATATGTGAAGATTTAAAAACTGGCATTCATATTAATTTCACACATGCTGATCAGAATGATTTTGCTCAACAGCTTGAGCATATTGTCTTTTTTAAGCAATTTCATAAGTTCCAAATTCATTAAGTAGGGCTAGTGGGTCGTTGCCATTTTTAGACTATAACAATCTCCTTAAACAAAGAGCTCTATACAGAGAATTAGGCAAAATATTAACATTTTAGAGCTTAAATATTTGAATTTTTGTTTCACTAAATAATAGTTATAAGCGAAAAACATTATAATACAGGTAATTGTTTTTGACAGATCTGATGAATAGTTTGTTGTTTCACAAGATACAATGTAATGGCTATTAGCCAAAAATATCATACTACCAGTAACTTTTTTTGGACAGATCTAATGGATAATTTGTTAACCGCCCACCCTCCTTAAGTAGGATTGTTGTAAAAAAAAAAAAAAGGTGTCTGATAGATAAACATAAGTAAATGTGCTTCAAAATTGATTACTTGTATTCCAAGTAACTTGTATTTGCAGATCAACCACATGTGTAAAGCAAACAGAACAAATTCTAAACCGAACTAAGCAGACTGAACAAAACAGGTGACAGATAATTTAGGTATCCAGTTATGATTTTTCAACATTACCTAGCTCTTGCTCTCCTTTCAACAGAGAGAGAGAGCGAGAGAGAGTTTGAGAGAGAGAGAGAGAGAGGATTATATAATCTTGTCAGTCATATTTGGTCAGAATACACATAAAGGGCACAGCCTCTAGTACATGTAACATATGCAAATTAATACATACATTCTAAAACAAAAAATAACTTTAAGTTTTAACACCCCCCCCTAAAAAAAGTTGAAAAAAATAGATCTTTAATCTTAAATGGTAGAGAGAACTGATATTTCATTTCCCCATTATTTCCTTAAATGTCAATATCTTACTTTATATATCTAATTATCTATATTACATAATCATTGATATTCACGGAAGCTCAGTTGATTTATTCCTATCTAATTTTTCTATTAAAAAAATACCCTTCTGAAAGTAGGAGTGGGGAGGCGGTTTTGGGTAGGCCAGACAAACAATATTAAGGTATTGGTTCTGGAATAAAATGTTCAAAATCTAATGAAGTAGGCAGGTTTATTTTTTTATCGCAAGAATTGCAAAGGGAAATAAATATTTAAGCCTAAAATTGAGTTTTCTTTTCTTTCCAATTATCAGTAAAATTAATCATTGCAACAGCATACGGCCTGAACCAGCCGTGCCTGAGAAATAAAACATTTATTTTTTTTGCCTTAGCGAACAAGAACCCAGGACTAACCTTGATCACTTCTTGACCTTCTTCGTTTGTTTCCTTGATGACGCAAAAAACGACGGGGGCATTACAAAAGCATGAGGAGGAAATCGTACGTCACCTACATCATCTCTTCCAGGGACGTTCCAGAGGAATCGTGGGCCGCAGTCGTTATAATGTTTAATTTTGTTGCTGTGAATATTCCTAACATTTTAACTTTTGAAATTTGATGTTCGTAGATATCATTAAAACGGTTTGCCACGTGTTACTTGAAATCAAATATGTAGTTATATATTACATATTTTGTTCACTGGTTATTAGGACGATAGACCTCCCCCTTTCCCCGCTCATTGGGCAACTATTTTCCGGGGCAAAATTTAAGATTAGTGAAATTCTGTGTATTGGTATTCAACACCATGCGGAAGAAGATGGGAAAAATCTAAAAATTTTTTTACTGAAATTGGTTTAATATGGTATGTTGTAATGTAAAGTACTATTAACGTGCATGTACCTGTATAAATAATAAAACTAACAACGATCTATAAATCAGAATTTCACTGTTTCTCTTTTATCTATCTTGAGGGTGAAGAAGAATTGGTGGAATAACCACAAGCTCGAACCAAGGACCCCTCAGTTTAAAACAATTTATGCTCTACTAAGCCAAAGAGTCAACCCACTATAGCTTTTATAGGTAGAAGTGTAGCAGTACTGAGCCTATTATGTACATAATCACAATAGTCTAATTGACCACATCTAGGCTCGAACTCATGGTCCTTGAGTTTAAAAAACGAGTGCTCTGCCAACTGAGCCATGGGATAAGTACACTTTCTAGTACACTTAAGATTTGTTTTTAACTTGTTATAGTCCAAATACAAAGACAACTTTAGTTTCTTTCAAGAAACTCATTCCACAACAACTTTTTTTTAAGGTTTAAAACTGCCAAAAAAAGGGCTCACGGCGCACGGTCAATTTTTGTGTTATGTTAGCGATAAACCCTATGATGTCCAAAGTTACGTTTCTAAAAATTGGACATAAAACTAACTAATATTGAAACTTCAAATTGACTTCTGTCATGATACATGCATGTACTAGTATTCTACATACCAAATAAAGACGTAATATGTTGTTTTGTTGAACAGTAATAAGTTACTAAAGACAGATAGTCCTCATTAAATTCACTATCATAATGAGAAATGACATTGTTGGGTGTCAAGGAGGAACGAGAATTGATAACAGTACTGATTTTACTCAAGAAAACCCAGAAGTAAACTAGAAATGCAAGATTCTGCAAATAACAGGACAAAAAAATTTCGCATTTGACATGCTTAAATGTAATACATTTTCAATTTCGAAGGGAATAGAGAATACAGAAGGAAAAAGAAAAACTTACTTATAACTCTCAAACTATTCTGAGCAGATAAGTTAGCAATTGGTATAAGAGCTATTATAAAATGCATGGTGAAAGATTCAAGAATACGGTGGCCTGGAAGGGCAAGAAACTCAAAATGATATATAGGTATTTTTTTTTTTACAAACTACGCATGCGTCATCTTGACGCCGTTTTTTGAACGTTATCGTGCTCCGTTGTAATAAAACATGATTATGCTGCATTTCTAAACCAATGAAATTCCAGATCAATTGAAAGGTATTCATCTATTGTTTAGAACGACTATTTAAGCCCTCGTACAATCGTGTTTGGGTTTCTTCGCCACACCGTTTAGCAAGGTAAATGAAATTGCCACGGTTTTGATAGAATCGTTATTATTAACTCAAATCGTTATCTACCTTTGTGCTACGATGAATATCATTATTATTATCATCAGTTTTTATTGTTACTGTCAATCAACATTTTATATTTGACAACTTCAAAATCCACAACCCTCCTTTTGATTAATTGTCCGCGGAAAAAAAGATTTATATGATAAGGAATATAATAATATAACATTACCAGTTTCTTCTGCATTGTCTTTTGTCACTAGCTTTGGCAGGCAAAGAGAAACTTGTTCTGGTTCATTTTATTATATATATTTTTCATAATATTAAAAAACAGAAAGCAAAGACATAAATAATGGATTTGACGGCAATCTACTTTTAAATTAATGAGTTCACTCTGATAAATATAATTATTGTAACAAATTAATTTAATAACATTATATAAATAAGTTTGCCACCAAAATATCAATAAAAGTTATAAATCGTTTAGACACGTTCATAAGGTTAAACTTCAGGTTTCAGATTACATTAACAGCATCAACTTCTTGATCTACATAACATAACATAACATTATAATAAATTGTTATTTATGTCTCTGATAAGACATAGCTAAACTGCTAGAGAAACTGCCGTTTTATAATTTTATGATTTTCATAGTCTCGTGATATTTAACGTTACGAAACTGAATGTTTCTTTAAATCTGCTAAGGGGGAAAGTCCACTGACATAAAATAAAAAGTGCATTGATCTAGATGGGGGGGGGGGGGCGGAGAAATCAAACATATTATTAAAAAAATAGACATAGGCCTCGTCACCCCCCCCCCCCTCATTCCTTTTCCCCCTTTCAACTCCCAATGAAAATACAATGTACTAGTATATCACTTTCTCTTGAAGTGAAATGTGTACAATACTGTGTCACATAATCAGTGTATGAGATGCTGTAAACAATTATTGGAACCTAATACAGATTCAATATCAATGAAAACATGTTTTGGATCCTAACACAGATCCGATATCACTGTAAACAATTATTGGATCCTAATAGATTCAATATAAGTTTGACACAATTCGTCATGTTGTATATAAGACCATCACCTCATTGTAGCCCCCCCCCCTTAGACACTTTCCCTCCATGCGGACAAAATCACAGGGACCAAGCCCGTTTTAACATTAATTTCAATGTAACCATATGATAAATAAAGAAAATGTTATGGTTACATTGAAATTAATATTAAAACGGACTTGGCCCCTGTGGATAAAATGCTTAATTTTGGTGAATGATTTGCCGCCACTATGTTTATGTACAAACAAAAACAATTAATTAAACTGGTTGCTATACATGATTTCTTGTAATCTTAAATTTACATGTATTGTACTGTGTGCATTCTACTACATGTATTACAATAGTATATCATATATCATAAGTAAATATCAAATTAGTTATGTAAGTGTGAACATTTCCTTTAGTCGTACAATAACTTAAAATGCGTGATGAAGTTTTTATTTGTGCTTTAACGCATGAATAGGCTAACGGTAAGTGTATTCACATGAAATTGAAGATCGCAGATTTTCAATACAATCACAATAAATTACACTGCATGTAAATATTTATTCATACATAGTATGAAATACACATGTTCTGCACCCCTGATATGAACAAAGTTTACTTTACTTACAACAAATCATCAAATTCATGGAAATAGTCTTCCTTAATCTATATCACCCAGTTTGGTGTCTATCTGAGAAATTTTATTTTCTTTAAATTGCCATTTAAAAATTCTGATACAAACAGATTGTCATTATTGTCCACACATAAACCAAACGGAAAATTTAGATTACAGTTATCAATGTAACGGATAAACTGTCCATTCTGATCCAGAATGTGGATACAAGAGTTGCTAGGGTCTGCTGTCAGGGCACGACTCTGACTGTCTGTTGTGATACCATATGGTTTAAATGGTACCTTTTTCGTAACTGAGGGATGACCGATGTATCTCCATCTGAGTTTCCCGTTCTGATTAACCACCACTACTGCTCCAGCCTCAAAGTCAGCTACGCAAATGTCATGGTTTCTGTTCTCTGTGATGTATTTAATCCGAGCATTCCCTGAGTACAGAGGTTTACCTTCATCATCAAACTGAATTGTTTGTTTCTCTGTAAATCCCGAGTAACGGACAACTTTGCATTGATTTTCACCATCACTGAACATGATAACCAGGATACCACCAGTAGAGGTGACACACAGTTTACTAGGCTTCCATTCCTGTAATCTGATCAACTCTTCTATCTGTCCATTAGTTACTTTATTCACTGTACTTGATTTCCAGTCACTGAAAAGTAAATTCCCATCACTGTCTACAGCTATACCACTGGGTCGTCGTTCTGATTTGTTGCTAACTGTATGAAGCAATTCACCTTTCATGTTAAAGCATTTGATATCCTTTGTCGATCCAAATGTCCAAACGCAATCTTCATTTAGATAGGTGACACTATAAAGTTGTTCATACCCTGTCTGTATTGTGGCAACAAGCTCCGGTTCATCCGATAG
This sequence comes from Magallana angulata, assembly GCF_025612915.1. Lineage (NCBI taxonomy): Eukaryota > Metazoa > Mollusca > Bivalvia > Ostreida > Ostreidae > Magallana > Magallana angulata. Next base: position 20,134,827 of record NC_069119.1, read on the forward strand.
TTCTCTTACTGACGTGTTGGGTTGGTTAAGTGACAAGACATTCTCTTCTGTAGCAGTAGACAAAGGAGTTATCTGCCCAAACATATTATACAACTTCTCGTGGTCTAATGGTTTTGGAAAGAATGTTGGCAGTGCAATCTTTACTTTGGGTGGCAGCTTGCTGAACTCTCTTATCTTAGAGCTGTATTCAATGGTAGGAGATACTTCAGTGGATTTTTTTATTTCTTCTATGGCCAGTAATGTTTGTTTTATGAGAGTCTGTATCTGTTTGATTTCATCCAAGTGTTTCTGTAAAATGTCTCGGTGTTTTACTTTTATCCCACTGATTTGAATTTTCATTTTATTGATAACAATGTCGATTTCTCTGTGCCATTGCTCTCCTTGTTTGGACATTGCTGTCGTAAGTTTCTCATATCCTCCATCCAGGCTGGCAAGCTGATTTTCCAAGTCCAGTGCAATTTCTTCATAGGTAGGAGAAATAAGATTTTCTAACTTATTTGCCTCGTCCGCAATAGCATTTTTCTTTGTCGTGTAAACTTCGGAAACTTCTACAAAAATATGTCCTTTATGTGTTTGTGATGCAGTACAAGAAGAACAAACAAATATGTCGTTGCAATTCTTGCACTGCAAGTCACAGTTTTTGTGTGGATGTGTCCCACATTTTGGGTAAATCATAGTTGATCTTCGCTCCCCAAAAGGGACTATTTTATGTTTGTCATATTCATCTGAGATGTGATCTACTACACACGGCTTGCAGAGGTTGACATGACAAAAGTCACAGTAACTGTATACTATGGCGGTCTCACAAAAATCACATCGGTGCACATCCTGGGCACTAGAATGAGGATCCATCGTTTTTCTAAAAATTTAATGAAAAAGTTAAATGAAAAATTAAATTAACTGTTTGTCTTTAATCCAGAAGAAAAAGTAGGATTAATTGTTAATATATTAAGAGCGAACATGAAAACCATATGTTACATGCTGCTTTTATCTAGGGTTTACAATAACCAAATAGAATGATCAACTTGCATTAATTGATAAGTATTGTAGCATAAAATATATCTGTTGAAGGTCAACTCATACAGAAAATTAAAACGAAAGTACATATAGTTGAGAGATATTAATTCAAAACAACCAATTTTACATGAAGGTATCTCCATTTTCGTCTAATAAATAAATCAATTATAAGCGGCACAAACCTTGTTTAAAATAAATCAATTTACATATTCGTCGAATCGGAAATCAAACATGCAGACGTGTACGCGTAACTTAAACATGGCTGAGCTTGCTTGTATGGAATGTCAAGAATTCAAAACAATTAGAGTTATTCCCCGTGTATCATAATTCTGTATCACCCCCATCCCCTTCCTTACTGAACAGTCACGATGACTGAATTTCAAATGAAGTACATGTTGGAGTTTTAACAGATATTCTATACAGTATAACGTTACTATTCAAAATAAACCAATGCAGCATTTTATGCATGAATCTCATTATGCTTCTATTATGAAATCCTATAGCACATACAATTCAGCGGCCCATTTTTTAAATGACACCTTGTAATGTAATACTTCTTACATTCTTTAGATAATACATTATAAATGGTATTCTGTGCATGCTGCCATGTTTTACTAATTCTATTTTTTTTTTATTAAATTGACCTACAATTATCAGAACAAAGGAGAACACGTTCCTAATTGCGCACGAGTATTCTATGGATTTAAAAATAAAAGGCGATTAATTATATGTAAACATTACACACCTACATAAATAATGTAAATAAATATCTTGTAAACAAAATATCGTTTTATCCTGGATAGGAAAATTCCATGCAGGTTCGTAGATTTAAACCATGACTTCCTACATTTATATTTTGCCAGCTTTCTGAAGGCTGTATAAGCATACTGCGATAAAATTTAAGGATTCTTTTTAAAACTAACAACTGAAATGGAGGTGAAATCCGATTTTTGAAAACAAAACGAAGATGCAGGAAGAGCTCTGGAGAACATGGGGGAATAGCTGTTCACTGTTCGAAAGATGTTCCAAGTATACAAAACGAATTATGAAGTTTTAAGATGTTCAAAGTTTTATCTTCTGTTATAAGATATAAATATCATATATATATATATATATATATATATATATATATATATATATATATATATATATATATATATAATTATCAAAAATGAATAAAATAAAATCAAAAAATTCTTCAAATTCATAAAATGATAGTTTTTCATTATTTTCATTACTATTTGAAATCGGAATGTCTCTTATTAGTCCCCTACCGGTTTCACCGAAGGGGACTATAGCTTTCCTCCACGTCCGTTCGTCCGTCTGTCCGTCTGTCCGTCAGTCTGTCCCACTTCAGTTTTCCACACTTTTTTTCTTTATGCGTTTGAGGAATAATATGAAATTAGCTGAACAGCTTTAAAATGTCAAACTACAAATCAAGTTTACATGCACTTTTGTAGCGTCTGGTTGACATATTTTCGGAATGACAATGTATACAATCCAAAATATGTGAAATGTGTTTAATATATCACATTCTTCAATGATTGTTAAGATTACATGTGTTAGATAATGCTTCTTTATATAGGAAGTTGATATTGTTGACAATCCAAAATTCTCTAAAACAGTGGTTAAGCCTGGACAATATTGCACAAACAGATAGATTTATTCAAAAATTCTCAAAACTTTTTCATTTACAAATTCAGAACACAGAGCTATGCATATAATTGTATATCTTGTCAAACTAGTATGTAATTTATGAAATAATTACCTAGATTAAGGTCTACGTACAGTGCATGTGTTCCATGATACTTACATTTATGTTCAATTTTCAGCATTGTTTACAAAAAATAAAAACTCTGCAAAACGAAACCCCAACTGTAAAGATGAATGCAGGTATATGCAACCTGGGAGTGTACAAATATTGATTTTAATTCTGAGTCTCCATAAATATTTTCATAAATCTGGCTCTCACGTTACATATATACATATATAGAATAATTTTTTTTTAAAAATAGGTAAGTATGAATTGGCCTAATTCCTATTACTATTTAGAGTTTAATTACATGTATATTGTCGTGCTTGAAAAACATATAAAACAATGTACATGTAATATATATATATATATATATATTTTAAAAAGTTACCTACATTAAACTGATCATATTAGCATATGATATTGACCATTTCTTCTATTTTATTCTTGTATCAACACGAGAGTCTATTGTTTTTGTTGTCTTTTTAAAAAAATAAAATGTTTCCCCTGGTGGTTCATGGACAGAAGATTACGTCATAACTTGGAAAACCCCTGCCGCATAAAACATGCCCTAATGTGCATAGTTGTACTCGAATAGCATACCAGTTTAAATGATGTTAAAAGTAGACCACATTTACTGCTGATTAGGTCTTTTAAAACGTAATGTTTAATATGTTGTACAAATGAATACATATTTTTTGGGAATATGATCACAATATCAACGAAACATTACACAGAAATCTCCTTTACATAAAGATGTAAAGTTTTGTCCCCTCTATAGCCATTTCGTATATTGCTCAAACTTCACTAACAGGGTGTCTCTTCGTAATAGCTGTAGATCTGTAGCTCTGTGGTTGAAAAAAATCAGAGAGACAAACTGATTTGTCTATCCGAAATTTTTCAACCAGAGATCTAGTATACAGATCTGCAGCTAACTTCGTAACAAATGCACAATGCCCTTGAACCAAAGTCATATCACATCTCTGGGTTAAACTTAGTCAGAAGCATATTTTCTCTCCATTTGGCACAAACGGTCAAAAAATACTCACATCAACAAAAGGATTTGAAGTTTCTAAAGCCAGAGGTCAAGGTCAATTGGTCAGAGGTCAAGGTTGTATGAATTATCCATGCAAAATCCTTGTCCAAGAATATTTTCTCTTCCTTTTGTGTCACTCATTCTTCATCTTCAGTGTTGACATGAAGAGTGCAGTGACCTTGAGTTGTTTCTAATGTCAAGGTCGAAACAACATTTTTTCTCTTTTCCTTTGCCCCTATTTGGTCATACATGTATCAGAAGATGGGAAAAATCTATTTTTTGCTGGTTTAATATGGTATGTTGTCATGTAAAGTACTGTTAACGTGCATGTACCTGTATAAAAAAAAGCTAACAACGATCTATAAATTAGAATTTCACTGTTTCTCTTCTATCTATCTTGAGGGTGAATTAAGAAGAACTGGTGGAATAATCAATATCAATTTTGAAGGGAATACAGAATACAGAAGGAAACAGAAAAACTTACCTATAACTCTCAAACTATTGTGAGCAAGTGGTATAAGAGCTATTATAAAATGCATGGTGAAAGATACAAGAGTACGGCGGCGTGAAAGGGCAAGAAACTCAAAATGATATATATATAAAGATATTTTTTTTTACAAACTACGAATGCGTCATCTTGACTTCGTGTTTTGAACGTTATCGTGCCATGTTGTAATAAAACATGATTATGCTACATTTCTAAACCAATAAAATTCCAGAAAGGTATTCATCTATTGTTTAGAACGAGTATTTAAGCCCTCGTACAATCGTGTTTGGGTTTCTTCGCCACACCATTTAGCAAGATAAATGAAATTGCCACGGTTTTGATAGAATCGTTATTATCAACTCAAATCGTTATCTACCTCTGTGCTAAGATGAATATCATTATTATTATCATCAGTTTTGATTGTTACTGTCAATCAACATTTTATATTTGACTATATATAAAAATTCACAAGCTTCCTTTTGAGTTATTGTCCACGGATAAAATATTTATATGATTAACTTTAAGTATAACTTTATCAGTTTCTCCTGCTTTTTCCTTTGTTACTAGCTTGAACTAACTTGTCCTGGTTCATTTTGTTATTTTTTTCGCAAACTAAAAAAAACGAGAGAATAACATAAATAAGAGGTTTGACGGCAATCTACTTTTAAATTAATGAATACATGTAAATTAAATTGAAATTAAATGCCAGTAACTTTGTTAGGAAAATGGGCCAAAAGGATACTTTTTTTTCAGATTGAATTTTTATTTTGAAAGTAAAGATGAAGAAGTTGATGCTGTTAATGTAATCTGAAACCTGAAGTTTAACCTTATGAACGTGTCTAAACGATTTATAACTTTTATTGATATTTTGGTGGCAAACTTATTTATATAATACTATTAAATTAATTTGTTAAAATAATTATATTTATCAGAGTGAACACTTACATGTTTTGTCAGGTGTGTGTTCAAATCACAATTATTTATTGAGATTTCTTTAAAAGTAATGTTCTAAAATGAGAAAAATTCTAATTCGTGAAAATTAACTAAATGTACAATGTTTGTTTCAAACGAATATCGAAAAAAAATATCTGACAACTCAAAATGGTTGACGCTACTTAGAATAAAACATTTAAAAATTGCTTTTGGTTTTTTTTTCTTTAATTGAAATACAATTTTTATTAATGGTTTGTAAATTCCGTGATTAGTGGTGGCTGTAAGATTTGAGGGTGGCGCCTGCGCACAAGGTCTGTACTTCCTGGGAGTAGATACTGAGGTCAGCAACGTCGCCGAACTTGGTGTGTACGCTAACAAGATGGCGGAGCTTTGTCTAAAACAGAACCAAAACAGTCTAGTATATAAAGTCGCAGATTTATGAAAATCCGGTCAGAGAGAGAGAGAGAGAGAGAGAGAGAGAGAGAGAGAGAGAGAGAGAGAGAGAGAGAGAGAGAGAGTTTAATGGAGTAAATTAGAAATGACAAGAGTTTTTAATGAAGTAAGTTAAAAATGACAAAGTCTGGTATATCCTATAAATTTATGTTTTGTGTTTTGATGACGGTGTATTTGCTAAAACGTATAGATTATTTGTTATGATCGAAATCTCATACATCGTCGGAAACCCACTATCATTCTCGCATATCTTTACTATATAACCGTGAGTTACTCTGTAACTTACTTACTTTTTGTCGTACTCATAATATCAAATACTTATTATAAGAGAAATCGAGCCTCTATTATAATATTTTGAAAGTATGAAAATGACGGCCATGTTAAGAAAATATGCCCTTGTGGAATGCATGCAAAGATGCCTGTGTTAACCGTGAACATGATTTTTAAGTTTGCTCCACTGAAGTGTATAGGAGCCAATCGGAATAGAGCCTGGATTATTCATGAAAACGAAAAATATTTATTGAGTTGACCCAAGGTGCGAGATTTACAATGGCTATCCGAAGGTGAATCGTATATTTATATAACAGTAGATTGAAGGCTTACCTCGAGTTCGTAAATTCCAGTAGGACTCTGGACAGACTCAATTTCGTGGCTATTAAGTCTCCAGAAATAGCAGGTATCTCCCGACTTCATGATGGAGGAATCCTGACAGAAAAAACGTCCATTGAAATTTTAATTCTTTATATTTTATATTGTTTTTTAAGTCGTAAGTAAATAGTGTGTATGTGTATATATATATATATATATATATATATATATATATATATATATATATATATATATATATATATATATATATATATATATATATATATATATATAATAATAATAATAATAATAATAATAATTGCGCCTCATGTGCATTGTATGAATAACAAAACATTCACATGAATCTCATTTGCTTTTTGCGCCAAACAATGCAAAGTCATTTCATATTTTCATTAATAATCTATACGTGAGGTAAAACTTTCTGACTACATGTGTGTTAATTTTCAAAGATCAAAACAATAGCTGTCTACATTTCTGGATTTTTATGGCAGTTTGTACTGATAAATCAGGATAAGCGGTTAATAATCATGTCGATATAAATATATTTAGGTTCCGCTGAGATAAAGACTACGTAGAGTTTTACCTGTGAGAGATCCAGCACGAATCGGTCAGCTGATACCATACACACAAGGGCTGCAAGCTGTGTATGATTTAAAAAATGTGGTGACCGATTAGTTTACTCATTGTTTAAACTTAAACCATTTTTACGGGTTAGTCAGGGCTAATTGTGTGGGTCATTTATGATATGTGATAAAAGAAAAAAGTTTCAAAATTTGTTGGGGTTGTGAATTTGCTTTTGATAGAAATCTACCAAAATTAAGCCGCCACGAACAGAACCCAGTATTTGACATCTTCAATAAAAAAAAAAAGATATATTCATATTATCACGGCCACATGGTATAGTGGAGGACAAGCGCTACATGATCTGTAAACTATTAGGGAATATGATAAAAATTCGGTGTTTGCGATTTTTTATTTTCGCGATTTGATGAACAACGATAGAAGATGCGGAATTGGGTACTAGGATAAAATAGAATCTATAGTATGCTTTATAATACCATAGTGAACTAGTATAATCATATAGAGGTTGTCAAAAATAAGTCATTGATTGTCCCTACGAGTTGAATGAGGATTGCGTCATGTTTGCACTAAAGCATGGATGTGTGATCATTTGACCTTGTGGGACCTCTAAATATCGGTCAAAAATATACCTTAGTACTTATTGCACTAGTGTCTGTCTTATCTACACGTGATTCCTTTTTGTGCTTTGGGATGAGAATGTTCTGACTATAATGTTGTTAAAGGTTTAAAGAGGCTTGGTTGTCAACACGTTACCCATCAGATCTACCGCAGAAATTAAGATGTGATATTTTTAAAATAAAATAATTTTTTTAGTGAATAAAAATTCCGAATATTTTAGCTTTAGATTTTCCATGTCTTCATATAGCGCTTTTTCTCAAGGAGATTATTAAGGTATAAATATGGCAAGGGGACTATCTAGGCCTCTTAAAAATAACTCAATTCACAAATGATTTCCCGCGGTTCAAATTTCGTTTGGATTTGCAGTTATAAATACATTGTAGAATTTTTTTTTGTTTTTTTGTTTTACAAAGTTCCACTTTTGATCTAAACGGCTGTTCATCAAATGTTAAATAAATTGTAGAAAAAAGATAAAAACATTACTTTTTTGTTAACTCAGCTTGACTAACATATTTATATATTTGCATCAGAAAAGTACATTCATTTATTTTTTGAAAATACAGAAGCAAAATTATCTAAAACATCTTAATGAATATTCAACTACAGAAAAGAGTGAATGAGATCTTGTAATTACTGTTCTAAACTTAGAAAATAAGTTAATTAAAAGTAAGTAGGTAAATATATACTTACACAGAGTATGAACTTCATTGTTGTTCGGAATGGTTCTTTGGACTGAGTGACTGAACTGTTAGTCCTTATCAAGGCAGATCTGTGGGGTCGGGAGGTTATTCTGGCGGTATTACGTAGCTTGCCTATGCGCATTCTTCCATTATCGCTAAGTATCGTGACTTTTTCATTGATCTAAGGGGAACAAAGCCTGTATAGCGGAAATAACGCAAAGAGTCAAGTAATGTAGGGGAATCTGTCACAGCTAGATAAACCAGGTGTAATTAATATATGTTACAATTTACACCATGTGTATTATTACATGTATATTACCTTACAGATATAATGAATCATGACGCAGACTGTAGGATTTAGTTATTCAATAGATTATTATTAGAAAAAGCATCTCAAGCTCTTTGGATAATGGCCCATATTAATTCTCCCTTCCTTTTTTTTTTTTTTTAATTTTGTTTGTTTTTTGTTTGTTTGTTTGTTTGGTTGGTTTTTTTTAAATTAACTTTAGATTGGTATCTCTGTTGCTACATTCTATCCTATTTGGTAAATTCGATATCAACTTGAGTTCTTCCCGGGAATCATTGTTTAACAGTTACTTGAAGCTCATCATATCATTGTTCAAAAAAATTGATATGGTATATAAAGACGAATATGTGAACTTCTCCACTCCAATGCTTTTACAGTTATTTATTAAGTCAGGAGCACCAACAAGTAATGTACATTTATAGAGATATTTTAATTAAAAAATGAACTCAATGTCTATCACGGTTATACTAGTATAACCTGGGTTGGGGCAGCTTTATTATAGGTCTGTGTTTTACCCTAGTAATTTCTTAAAGCAATAAACTGGAAAGTGTACCAGGTCATCGTCACTTGGGGCTTATTTTTGTCACAACGACCCAGCTGGTCTGAACACACTCAGTATCATTCTTATTGTAAATTGTGCATATAAAAAAGTGACTTTTAATCTATACAAAAAAAAATTAAATTTCATGTAACAAACGTTTTTCTAAATTATTTAGTAGGCCTACATTTATTAGACCTACGTTTGCACTGCATGTCAAATATGCCTTGAATTGTTTCAGATGGCTGCTCTATATACAGATAAGTCTGAAAATCTTTAAAAGTTAAAATAGTCTAAAACTATTGTAACGTGCAAGGGGGTCACTGCCTTTGATCTCCGCGGGCCCGTACCCGAGATAGAATCGGATAGCCCTGATTGCTGCCAATATTTACAAGTGCAGACTTTAATCACCGCTCCTGCACATATATAGGGACTCAACGTTACGCAGGCAGGGATGACCGCACACCTACGCAACTGAACAGGTACCAACGTTAACGCAAGCAGGGATGACCGCACACTTACGCCAACAGTTCAACCTAACGCAAGCAGGGAGTGCCGCACACTTGCGCTAGAAAGGCCAGAACACCAGCAGGGACGACCACACACTAGTGCTCCGCCGCATCCACCACCAATACAAGCAGGGATGACCGCACACGTGTATTAATGCGATACAGAGCAGGGATGACCGCACACTCTGTATCGTAGGTTAAATCACACGAAGATTAGAAAGAGCAGGGATGTCCACACACTCAATCTAACCGTACCTGTTCAAGTTTAACCCCAAACAGTCGCTCTCTGTAAAGCAATTGACACTGTCCCTATATATGTGCCGGCCTAGAATAATTTGTGGTATCTAAAAACGGGAAATCGAAAATAAACAAACTAACTAGACCTAACCTAAAACTACTTATGCCAAACAACTTATTTACAAAGGATATTTATTATTGTAAAACAAATAATCATCACACTAATTGGTAATTATTGGAAACAATAATTAAATCATCAAAAATCAATAAATCAAAGGGGAATAACTTTAACCAAAAATATATTAATAAGCTGCCCGCTTCACTACCCCCACCTCAGAATTTTGCGTCCTCGCAAAACTAAAATCAAAACTCCCAACTTCACAAAAAGGTGAAGTGATATCCCAGGTAAAAAAAATACCTCCCCAAAAATAATAAGAAAAAAAAAAAGCTGGCCCTTTCTCTCCTGGACCACGTGCACACAGCACAACTGCAGCTGACAGACACAAATTGCATTGTATCACCTCAAGCTTTACACTTCAACTTTCCGTCTTGCACTAGACGTCTTCCACCTCTTGTGGAACATCTGACTCTCTCTCAAGTCAGGAATTCCCAGCATTGTGACTTCACCAGGCATATTATCCGATGCCTGCAATCTGCTGCCATCTGCCACGACACCGTGGGGTCTCAACTGTTCGGACGAACTTTTCTTGCCTCTTCCAAAGCAAATACCAGGAGATCCTCTTTTCATGCCTTTGCGCCTGCGACCATTCTTGCATCTTCTGGCCAACTGCCACTCGGGGTCCTTATCTTTGCCTTCAGCTGACTTGAGTGTTCTGCCAACCGTAACACTGGAGCTGTTTACAATAATCTTCTCGCAAAGAACTTGGTCCTTAACCATTTTTCTGTCGGTGGAGATTGGCATAGACTCTACGGTAACTACGCGGTAGCATCCATTGGAACAGTCTTCAGCAAGTCGATGCTGTGCTACATCTCCGTTCTGGGGTTCACTATGTTGACGAGAAATCTTTCCACTGTAACTGGAATCACTCTTACAAGTCTGGTTTTCTGCTCTACTTCTACGCCGCCTTCTTAATTGCTTGGACCTGCTTTGCTTCCTCACTACGCAATCTCTCCGCAGGTGTCCCGGTTTTCTGCAAAAATAGCATAACCTACGTTTAGATGATGAGGCAGTATCCTGTGCATAATACTTGCTGCGTTGAAGTTGTAAATCCCTCAAATCCGTCTGGAGAGACTCGATCTTAGCAAACAGTGCTTTTACCAGTTCCACTAGCTTATCAGATGAGGGCTCAAGATTGATATGGCGTGCATAGCATTTCATCTCGGCTCTTTGGTGCGCCTCCAATTCAACAGCTAGTATCACTGCATCGTTCAAGCTTCTCGGTCGGGACTGTTTTATACGGATGCGCATCTCAGGATTGTCCAGCGCGTCCACAAAGTGATCTCTGGCTAACGTATCTCTGAATTCAAAAGTGGCAGTTGGGTATGCCATGTTTGCAAGTCTCTGGATGGCCTGTCCCAGCTCTGAAAAAGTTTCACATGCTCTCTGACGACGCTCTCGCATTTGCACTCTGTAGAGCTCTGCTTGACTTGGTGGAGCAAATCTATCTTCCAAAGCTAACACAAGTGTTTCATAGTCTGGTTTTTCACCCTTTGGGATATTGCCAAGACATCCTTGTGCACTGCCTCGGAGGGAAGCTGCCAGGTAGAGACCTTTGGTAGCGTTACTCCAACCATTTATTTCAGAACAAGCTTCAAAGTGCGCATGGTAATCGATCCATTGACCACTGCCATCATAAGTAGCTGGTGTGATGGAATTTTGCGCTTCGTAGGCATCTTCCAATGCACTGCTTATCTCGGGGCTTGTGAACCTTTCCCGAGACTTCCAAAACGCATCAGCTCTGTGCAAAGACCAAGTGTTGTGTTCGTCTGGCAAATGACTCGTCTTCCTATTTGGTGCACTGTACAGCTCAAAATAGTCAGGAAACATCTCGTTGCTGCGCGGGTTTGCATATGTTTTATTAGCAGAGTGATGATTGCACAGGTATTCCTCGTCTTTGCGCAGGGTGTTCCCTTCAAAATCTCTGATCAGAGCGCGTCTTTCATGCACTAGGGTCTTCATGTCACTGCGCTCACGCATCTCCGCAATCTTCTCCCGTAGAAAGGTTATCTCTTTGTCAATGTCGTCCATTTTCCCTCTCTGCAGCAATTCCAGGGTATCCCACCGCTGCCACCAAATTTTATGTAACGTGCAAGGGGGTCACTGCCTTTGATCTCCGCGGGCCCGTACCCGAGATAGAATCGGATAGCCCTGATAGCTGCCAATATTTACAAGTGCAGACTTTAATCACCGCTCCTGCACATATATAGGGACTCAACGTTACGCAGGCAGGGATGACCGCACACCTACGCAACTGAACAGGTACCAACGTTAACGCAAGCAGGGATGACCGCACACTTACGCCAACAGTTCAACCTAACGCAAGCAGGGAGTGCCGCACACTTGCGCTAGAAAGGCCAGAACACCAGCAGGGACGACCACACACTAGTGCTCCGCCGCATCCACCACCAATACAAGCAGGGATGACCGCACACGTGTATTAATGCGATACAGAGCAGGGATGACCGCACACTCTGTATCGTAGGTTAAATCACACGAAGATTAGAAAGAGCAGGGATGTCCACACACTCAATCTAACCGTACCTGTTCAAGTTTAACCCCAAACAGTCGCTCTCTGTAAAGCAATTGACACTGTCCCTATATATGTGCCGGCCTAGAATAATTTGTGGTATCTAAAAACGGGAAATCGAAAATAAACAAACTAACTAGACCTAACCTAAAACTACTTATGCCAAACAACTTATTTACAAAGGATATTTATTATTGTAAAACAAATAATCATCACACTAATTGGTAATTATTGGAAACAATAATTAAATCATCAAAAATCAATAAATCAAAGGGGAATAACTTTAACCAAAAATATATTAATAAGCTGCCCGCTTCACTATGTACTTGCACCGCAAAAACTGTTACTGATCCTCCAATATTTGCGTTACTTTACCCAGAAACCGTTTGGGTTGCGCCACTGGATCCAGACGTTACATTGCTATTTAAAATGACTACGTATATATACTTTGTTAAAATTCGCACGGGGCCACACTAAATTGAATATGAATAAGACAACGACCTTTTAAATATTCAATGTCATTTTTTCCCTACAGATGTACAACAGTAGAGTTCGTTATTTGTAATCTCGGTTGTTGTAGTTGTTTTTTTCTGTATTATCTCGCTATGTATACAGTACCTTCATCTGATCACGCATGAATCAACAAAGAAAGCATTTCGATCATAATATTTTTACTTTAGATATCATCTTTGTCTTTGATTCACGTGTCTTTGATATTCAATCTATTATGCATGGCAAACATGCATGTATCGTTTTAGTTTATGTAAATGTAACTTGTAATTTGCAAGAACTGATGATATGCATTATCCGGATATGTTTACCCAATCAAATGAGGCGTTAAAATCATAATTAAATTATTAATATATGCATGTGGGATATGAAAAATGATATGCATTATACTAAAGTCAAGCTAGCTGCCAATAAGCTACCTGCCAATAACGAATTTTCATGTATTTTTATCGACTATGAATTAAAGCTTTTCGAACCCGATTGCATTATATAGAAATTTAAAACGGCTCAAAGCGCCCAAACTAGGAGGTGTGCCATCAGGCCGAGACCGGATCCTCTGGGGTACGGGTGTCCTCTGACGGAATCCAGTCTCAAAAGGGGCGATATAAGCACCGATTTTCGGCGCCAGGGCGCTGAGTTGACCCTATCATACAGGTTCCATACATTATTGTAGGGTATCTATACAGGGCGCCTAGCGCCCAAACTAGGACGTGTGCCATCAGGCCGAGACCGGATCCTTGGGGGTACGGGTGTACCCTGACGGAATCCGGTCTCAAAAAGGGCGATATAAGCACCGATTTCCGGTGTTAGGGCGCTGAGTTGACCCTATCATACAAATTCCATACATTATTGTAGGGTCTCTATACAGGGCGCCTAGTGCCCAAACAAGGAGATGTGCCATCAGGCTGAGACCGGATCCTCGGGGGTACGGTGTCCCCTGACGGAATCCGGTCTCAAAAGGGGCGATAAAAGCACCGATTTTCGGCGCCAGGGCGCTGAGTTGACACTATCATACAGGTTCCATACATTATTGTAGGGTATCTATACAGGGCGCCTAGCGCCCAAACTAGGAGGTGTGCCATCAGGCCGAGACCGGATCCTTGGGGGTACGGGTGTACCCTGACGGAATCCGGTCTCAAAAAGGGCGATATAAGCACCGATTTCCGGTGTTAGGGCGCTGAGTTGACCCTATCATACAAATTCCATACATTATTGTAGGGTCTCTATACAGGGCGCCTAGTGCCCAAACAAGGAGATGTGCCATCAGGCTGAGACCGGATCCTCGGGGGTACGGTGTCCCCTGACGGAATCCGGTCTCAAAAGGGGCGATAAAAGCACCGATTTTCGGCGCCAGGGCGCTGAGTTGACACTATCATACAGGTTCCATACATTATTGTAGGGTATCTATACAGGGCGCCTAGCGCCCAAACTAGGACGTGTGCCATCAGGCCGAGACCGGATCCTCGGGGGTACGGGTGTCCCCTGACGGAATCCGGTCCCAAAAAGGGCGATATAAGCACCAATTTCCGGTGTTAGGGCGCTGAGTTGACCCTATCATACAGGTTCCATACATTATCGTAGAGTCTCTATACAGGGCGCCTAGCGCCAAAACTAGGAGGTGTGCCATCAGGCTGAGACCAGATCCTCGGGGGGTACGGGTGTCCCCTGACGAAATCCGGTCTCAAAAGGGGCCATATTGACACCGATTTCCGGCGCCAGGGCGCTGAGTTGACCCTATCATACAGGTTCTATACATTATTGTAGGGTATCTATACAGGGCGCCTAGCGCCCAAACAAGGACGTGTGCCATCAGGCCGAGACCGGATCCTCGGGGGTACGGGTGTCCCCTGACGGAATCCGGTCCCAAAAAGGGCGATATAAGCACCGATTTCCGGTGTTAGGGCGCTGAGTTGACCCTATCATACAGATTCCATACATTATTGTAGGGTTTCTATACAGGGCGCCTAGTGCCCAAACTAGGAGGTGTGCCATCAGGCTGAGACCAGATCCTCGGGGGGTACGGGTGTCCCCTGACGAAATCCGGTCTCAAAAGGGGCCATATTGACACCGATTTCCGGCGCCAGGGCGCTGAGTTGACCCTATCATACAGGTTCTATACATTATTGTAGGGTATCTATACAGGGCGCCTAGCGCCCAAACTAGGACGTGTGCCATCAGGCCGAGACCGGATCCTCGGGGGTACGGGTGTCCCCTGACGGAATCCGGTCCCAAAAAGGGCGATATAAGCACCGATTTCCGGTGTTAGGGCGCTGAGTTGACCCTATCATACAGATTCCATACATTATTGTAGGGTTTCTATACAGGGCGTTTAGTGCCCAAACTAGGAGGTGTGCCATCAGGCTGAGACCGGATCCTCGGGGGTACGGGTGTCCCTTGAAGCAATCTGGTCTCATAAGGGACCATATTGACACTGATTCCCGGTGCAAAGGCGCTAAGTTGACCCTATCATAAAAATCGATACGTTATTGTAGGGTCTCTATACAGGGCGCCTACCGCCCAAATTAGGAGATGTGCCATCTAGCTGAGACCGATTACTCCGGCGAACGGGTGTCCCCTGACGGAATCCGGTTCCAAAAGGGGCCATATTGACACCGATTTACGGCGCCAGGACGCTGAATTGACCTGATCATACAGGTTCCATACATTAAGATAGGGTCTCTATACAGGGCGCGTAGCACCAAAACTAAAAAGTGTGTCATCAGGCCGAGACCGGATCCTCCGGGGGACGGGTGTCCCCTGACGGAATTCAGTCTCATAATGGGCCAAATTGACACTGATTCCCGGTGCAAGGGCGCTAAGTTGACCCTATCATACAGAATCGATACGTTATTGTAGGGTCTCTATTCAGGGCGCCTGACGCCAAAACTAGGAGGTGTGCCATCAGGCCGAGACCGGATCCTTGGGGGTACGGGTGTCCCCTGACGGAATCCGGTCTCAAAAAGGGCGATATAAGCACCGATTTCCAGTGCCAGGGCGCTGAGTTGACCCTATCATACAGGTTCCATACATTATTGTAGGGTCTCTATACAAGGCGATAGCAAACAAAAAATTGTTTGCTATATAATATTTCAGTTTTTATGAAAATGCAACCTGACTACGACAGCTAAAATGTGAGATGGCGATGGTAGAAAAAACTGTCGCAAGTATCAAACGAACGGCTGCAAACCAAATTGTTTTCTGAACAACAAAAAAAAAAGAAACAAATTGAGAAAAAGAAAGTTTTAAAAATCTAGTTCTTACAGACATAATGGAATTCCATATACGACAGCTAACTGTAAGCTGCCAAATTCCATAGCATAGCGCGATTTTTCTCTAACTTTCACTTTCACTTTACATTCACTTTCTTTATATTAAATTACATTGATCAATTTGAGTAATATTTACGCAAAACACAGAAGACCCAATCACCAAATTAGGTGCGTATGAATACATTCAACCTTCCTTTAGTATTTCTCAAATAATATGACTGACTCTCCTCGCGACTTCAAATCGGATCACGACCTGATGTTTTACTTACGCTGATTGATATTTCATTGATGTTAATATTTTCTTTACCTGTTAAATGGATTCAATTGATAAATTTCATGGTATTTCAAAAGTAATTTTATCAAATAACAGAATGAAAAACAATATTGTATTATTAGAGTTCAAAGCGGATTGCACTATTTTTGTCCCCATAATTCGGCTGTTCCAATGGCTCTTCCGTTAATTGCGCATTGCTCGTAAAATAATGCAGAGGTTTTTAAAAATAAACCATAGTTGCCGAAAGGAAATGAATTTTAAAAAAGGTAAATATAAGCATTAAATCATTATCATGCAACGTTAATGATAATGAATTAAATCATTATTATTAATTGCAACGGTGAGTGCAAACAAATTTTCATTACGCGCTAGCGCGCGTTATTCAATTTGTATGCACACACCGTTGCAGTTATGAGACCACATCTTTAAACAAATAATGCTTCAATGCTTAAATATGTGTATATTACAACTTTTAACACTGATTTAAGCGTAAAGTTTGTGGCAGCTTTATAACACATCAGTTGTGATTGTTGAAGTACAAAATTTGATTTTAAGGCAAAGTTAAAAAATGTCAACATATTTCAAGATGAATAAAAGTTATCTAACGGTACATTATATTCTAATTTCTGTGCCTCCTTAATATAATTTGCCAACGTTTTAAGATTGATATTAGTCTTTAATCCTTAAAATTGGCAAAATGATCATAGAGGTAAGAGCCAGAGCCGTTGGAATGTTGGTGTTTGGATAGTTCATAAGACAGGTTTTTTTCAATTTAAATCTGCATTTATTTTGTTCTCGACATTGTTTTAAATACAAATCAATCCGAAGAAAAATTTGTTTTCACCTAGTTATTCTCTTCCATAAGTGTATCTTCATTTCTTTCTTCAACCTAAAACATTCTGAATGCTCGGTGCAAAATCCATCCAATCCGGAAGTGTTCGTGATATCCAGCAAAGTTTAAGGTCTCGGATCTCAGCCAAAGTTTAAGGTCAATGCATCATGATTAACTATTTGAAAGTGAAGAAGTGGAATGCAGCCACCCGTAATCAAGACCAAGACAAACATATGTTGTTTTTTTCATAAAGTAAAAACATAATACTAGGTGAACACTTTGTACTTTGGTGTATTTACATTAAGAGTATGTTCTAAATGAAATTTATGCGAATATTTTGCCATATTGTTTGAGGTATATGTATGTAGTACTACTAGTTCGACATTGTTATAATTCAGCAACTTAAAAAGAATCTATATATACTGTATAAACATGTGGAACAAATTAATCATTCTCATTACCGGCCGACAGTTATACGATATGAAAGTGTAAAAAGTGACTGTTTCTTCGGAGCTTTGAAGTCTAGTTAAAAAAAATTCCAAGGCTTTGCTTTTCTTAAAAAGAGCGAGTGTTTGTTCGAGACAAATTATGTCACAAAAATGATAATAAAACGTATAAGTAAAATAAATTTGATTGTGTTTCTTTGCATTTTACTTAGTAAGATTAATTAATAGGCTGATGTACACAATTTTGTCCATATTTATGGAATTCCTTATACGACAGCCAGCTGTAAGCTGCCAACTGCTTGCTGCCAACTGCTTACTGCTTACTCAGCCAACTGCTTACTGACAATTGCTTGTAGATGGTCTTGTCTCAGAAATAAAGGCATTTAAGTGGAAGACAGTTTAATTAATGTTTCTGACTATATTTCGATCTAATAACGGAACAGGTCTGGTTACCTATGTTAACCATTTTGAATATTCATCTCTTTTCATTTTTTTAAAGCGCTAAGCATAGCTCAGCGCTTTATTGGCGTTATACTTCTACTTCCGGTGCATCGAATAACTGCCCCCCCCCCCCCCTATGAGCAGCTACACACTTGCCTCCTCACATACATTAAAAAAAATATATACATCTGCATATTATTATTCAAAATATTTATATCTTGTATTTTTATACATGTAGAGTGTAGATGGCACACCTCCTAGTTTGGGCGCTAGGCGCCCTGTATAGAGACCCTACAATAATGTATGGAACCTGTATGATAGGGTCAACTCAGCACCCTGGCGCCGGAAATTGGTGTCAATTGGGCCCCTTTTGAGACCGGATTCCGTCAGGGGACACCCGTACCCCCGGGGATTCGGTCTCGGCCTGATGGCACATCTCCCAGTTTGGGCGCTAGGCGCCCTGTATAGAGACCCTACAATAATGTATGGAACCTGAATGATAGGGTCAACTCAGCGCCCTGGCGCCGGAAATCGGTGCTTATATCGCCTCTTTTGAGACCGGATTCCGTCAGGGGACACCCGTACCCCCAAGGAACCGGTCTCCGCTAGATGGCACACCTCCTAGTTTGGGCGCTAGGCGCCCTGTATAGAGACCCTACAATAATGTATGGAACCTGTATGATAGGGTCAACTCAGCACCCTGGCGCCGGAAATCGGTGTCAATTGGGCCCCTTTTGAGACCGGATTCCGTCAGGGGACACCCTCACCCCCGGGGATCCGGTCTCGGCCTGATGGCACACCTCCCAGTTTGGGCGCTAGGCGCCCTGTATAGAGACCCTACAATAATGTATGGAACCTGTATGATAGGGTCAACTCAGCGCCCTGGCCCCGGAAATCGGTGCTTATATCGCCTCTTTTGAGACCGGATTCCGTCAGGGGACACCCGTACCCCCAAGGAACCGGTCTCCGCTAGATGGCACACCTCCTAGTTTGGGCGCTAGGCGCCCTGTATAGAGACCCTACAATAATGTATGGAACCTGTATGATAGGGTCAACTCAGCACCCTGGCGCCGGAAATCGGTGTCAATTGGGCCCCTTTTGAGACCGGATTCCGTCAGGGGACACCCTCACCCCCGGGGATCCGGTCTCGGCCTGATGGCACACCTCCCAGTTTGGGCGCTAGGCGCCCTGTATAGAGACCCTACAATAATGTATGGAACCTGTATGATAGGGTCAACTCAGCGCCCTGGCCCCGGAAATCGGTGCTTATATCGCCTCTTTTGAGACCGGATTCCGTCAGGGGACACCCGTACCCCCAAGGAACCGGTCTCCGCTAGATGGCACACCTCCTAGTTTGGGCGCTAGGCGCCCTGTATAGAGACCCTACAATAATGTATGGAACCTGTATGATAGGGTCAACTCAGCACCCTGGCGCCGGAAATCGGTGTCAATTGGGCCCCTTTTGAGACCGGATTCCGTCAGGGGACACCCGTACCCCCGGGGATCCGGTCTCGGACTGATGGCACACCTCCCAGTTTGGGCGCTAGGCGCCCTGTATAGAGACCCTACAATAATGTATGGAACCTGTATGATAGGGTCAACTCAGCGCCCTGGCGCCGGAAATCGGTGCTTATATCGCCTCTTTTGAGACCGGATTCCGTCAGGGGACACCCGTACCCCCAAGGAACCGGTCTCCGCTAGATGGCACACCTCCTAGTTTGGGCGCTAGGCGCCCTGTATAGAGACCCTACAATAATGTATGGAACCTGTATGATAGGGTCAACTCAGCACCCTGGCGCCGGAAATCGGTGTCAATTGGGCCCCTTTTGAGACCGGATTCCGTCAGGGGACACCCTCACCCCCGGGGATCCGGTCTCGGCCTGATGGCACACCTCCCAGTTTGGGCGCTAGGCGCCCTGTATAGAGACCCTACAATAATGTATGGAACCTGTATGATAGGGTCAACTCAGCGCCCTGGCGCCGGAAATCGGTGCTTATATCGCCTCTTTTGAGACCGGATTCCGTCAGGGGACACCCGTACCCCCAAGGAACCGGTCTCCGCTAGATGGCACACCTCCTAGTTTGGGCGCTAGGCGCCCTGTATAGAGACCCTACAATAATGTATGGAACCTGTATGATAGGGTCAACTCAGCACCCTGGCGCCGGAAATTGGTGTCAATTGGGCCCCTTTTGAGACCGGATTCCGTCAGGGGACACCCGTACCCCCGGGGATTCGGTCTCGGCCTGATGGCACATCTCCAAGTTTGGGCGCTAGGCGCCCTGTATAGAGACCCTACAATAATGTATGGAACCTGAATGATAGGGTCAACTCAGCGCCCTGGCGCCGGAAATCGGTGCTTATATCGCCTCTTTTGAGACCGGATTCCGTCAGGGGACACCCGTACCCCCAAGGAACCGGTCTCCGCTAGATGGCACACCTCCTAGTTTGGGCGCTAGGCGCCCTGTATAGAGACCCTACAATAATGTATGGAACCTGTATGATAGGGTCAACTCAGCACCCTGGCGCCGGAAATCGGTGTCAATTGGGCCCCTTTTGAGACCGGATTCCGTCAGGGGACACCCTCACCCCCGGGGATCCGGTCTCGGCCTGATGGCACACCTCCCAGTTTGGGCGCTAGGCGCCCTGTATAGAGACCCTACAATAATGTATGGAACCTGTATGATAGGGTCAACTCAGCGCCCTGGCCCCGGAAATCGGTGCTTATATCGCCTCTTTTGAGACCGGATTCCGTCAGGGGACACCCGTACCCCCAAGGAACCGGTCTCCGCTAGATGGCACACCTCCTAGTTTGGGCGCTAGGCGCCCTGTATAGAGACCCTACAATAATGTATGGAACCTGTATGATAGGGTCAACTCAGCACCCTGGCGCCGGAAATCGGTGTCAATTGGGCCCCTTTTGAGACCGGATTCCGTCAGGGGACACCCTCACCCCCGGGGATCCGGTCTCGGCCTGATGGCACACCTCCCAGTTTGGGCGCTAGGCGCCCTGTATAGAGACCCTACAATAATGTATGGAACCTGTATGATAGGGTCAACTCAGCGCCCTGGCCCCGGAAATCGGTGCTTATATCGCCTCTTTTGAGACCGGATTCCGTCAGGGGACACCCGTACCCCCAAGGAACCGGTCTCCGCTAGATGGCACACCTCCTAGTTTGGGCGCTAGGCGCCCTGTATAGAGACCCTACAATAATGTATGGAACCTGTATGATAGGGTCAACTCAGCACCCTGGCGCCGGAAATTGGTGTCAATTGGGCCCCTTTTGAGACCGGATTCCGTCAGGGGACACCCGTACCCCCGGGGATTCGGTCTCGGCCTGATGGCACATCTCCCAGTTTGGGCGCTAGGCGCCCTGTATAGAGACCCTACAATAATGTATGGAACCTGAATGATAGGGTCAACTCAGCGCCCTGGCGCCGGAAATCGGTGCTTATATCGCCTCTTTTGAGACCGGATTCCGTCAGGGGACACCCGTACCCCCAAGGAACCGGTCTCCGCTAGATGGCACACCTCCTAGTTTGGGCGCTAGGCGCCCTGTATAGAGACCCTACAATAATGTATGGAACCTGTATGATAGGGTCAACTCAGCACCCTGGCGCCGGAAATCGGTGTCAATTGGGCCCCTTTTGAGACCGGATTCCGTCAGGGGACACCCTCACCCCCGGGGATCCGGTCTCGGCCTGATGGCACACCTCCCAGTTTGGGCGCTAGGCGCCCTGTATAGAGACCCTACAATAATGTATGGAACCTGTATGATAGGGTCAACTCAGCGCCCTGGCGCCGGAAATCGGTGCTTATATCGCCTCTTTTGAGACCGGATTCCGTCAGGGGACACCCGTACCCCCAAGGAACCGGTCTCCGCTAGATGGCACACCTCCTAGTTTGGGCGCTAGGCGCCCTGTATAGAGACCCTACAATAATGTATGGAACCTGTATGATAGGGTCAACTCAGCACCCTGGCGCCGGAAATCGGTGTCAATTGGGCCCCTTTTGAGACCGGATTCCGTCAGGGGACACCCTCACCCCCGGGGATCCGGTCTCGGCCTGATGGCACACCTCCCAGTTTGGGCGCTAGGCGCCCTGTATAGAGGCCCTACAATAATATATGGAACCTGTATGATAGGGTCAACTCAGCGCCCTGGCGCCGGAAATCGGTGCTTATATCGCCTCTTTTGGGACCGGATTCCGTCAGGGGACACCCGTACCCCCAAGGAACCGGTCTCCGCTAGATGGCACACCTCCTAGTTTGGGCGCTAGGCGCCCTGTATAGAGACCCTACAATAATGTATGGAACCTGTATGATAGGGTCAACTCAGCACCCTGGCGCCGGAAATTGGTGTCAATTGGGCCCCTTTTGAGACCGGATTCCGTCAGGGGACACCTGTACCCCCGGGGATTCGGTCTCGGCCTGATGGCACATCTCCCAGTTTGGGCGCTAGGCGCCCTGTATAGAGACCCTACAATAATGTATGGAACCTGAATGATAGGGTCAACTCAGCGCCCTGGCGCCGGAAATCGGTGCTTATATCGCCTCTTTTGAGACCGGATTCCGTCAGGGGACACCCGTACCCCCAAGGAACCGGTCTCCGCTAGATGGCACACCTCCTAGTTTGGGCGCTAGGCGCCCTGTATAGAGACCCTACAATAATGTATGGAACCTGTATGATAGGGTCAACTCAGCACCCTGGCGCCGGAAATCGGTGTCAATTGGGCCCCTTTTGAGACCGGATTCCGTCAGGGGACACCCTCACCCCCGGGGATCCGGTCTCGGCCTGATGGCACACCTCCCAGTTTGGGCGCTAGGCGCCCTGTATAGAGACCCTACAATAATGTATGGAACCTGTATGATAGGGTCAACTCAGCGCCCTGGCCCCGGAAATCGGTGCTTATATCGCCTCTTTTGAGACCGGATTCCGTCAGGGGACACCCGTACCCCCAAGGAACCGGTCTCCGCTAGATGGCACACCTCCTAGTTTGGGCGCTAGGCGCCCTGTATAGAGACCCTACAATAATGTATGGAACCTGTATGATAGGGTCAACTCAGCACCCTGGCGCCGGAAATCGGTGTCAATTGGGCCCCTTTTGAGACCGGATTCCGTCAGGGGACACCCTCACCCCCGGGGATCCGGTCTCGGCCTGATGGCACACCTCCCAGTTTGGGCGCTAGGCGCCCTGTATAGAGACCCTACAATAATGTATGGAACCTGTATGATAGGGTCAACTCAGCGCCCTGGCCCCGGAAATCGGTGCTTATATCGCCTCTTTTGAGACCGGATTCCGTCAGGGGACACCCGTACCCCCAAGGAACCGGTCTCTGCTAGATGGCACACCTCCTAGTTTGGGCGCTAGGCGCCCTGTATAGAGACCCTACAATAATGTATGGAACCTGTATGATAGGGTCAACTCAGCACCCTGGCGCCGGAAATCGGTGTCAATTGGGCCCCTTTTGAGACCGGATTCCGTCAGGGGACACCCTCACCCCCGGGGATCCGGTCTCGGCCTGATGGCACACCTCCCAGTTTGGGCGCTAGGCGCCCTGTATAGAGACCCTACAATAATGTATGGAACCTGTATGATAGGGTCAACTCAGCGCCCTGGCCCCGGAAATCGGTGCTTATATCGCCTCTTTTGAGACCGGATTCCGTCAGGGGACACCCGTACCCCCAAGGAACCGGTCTCCGCTAGATGGCACACCTCCTAGTTTGGGCGCTAGGCGCCCTGTATAGAGACCCTACAATAATGTATGGAACCTGTATGATAGGGTCAACTCAGCACCCTGGCGCCGGAAATCGGTGTCAATTGGGCCCCTTTTGAGACCGGATTCCGTCAGGGGACACCCGTACCCCCGGGGATCCGGTCTCGGCCTGATGGCACACCTCCCAGTTTGGGCGCTAGGCGCCCTGTATAGAGACCCTACAATAATGTATGGAACCTGTATGATAGGGTCAACTCAGCGCCCTGGCGCCGGAAATCGGTGCTTATATCGCCTCTTTTGAGACCGGATTCCGTCAGGGGACACCCGTACCCCCAAGGAACCGGTCTCCGCTAGATGGCACACCTCCTAGTTTGGGCGCTAGGCGCCCTGTATAGAGACCCTACAATAATGTATGGAACCTGTATGATAGGGTCAACTCAGCACCCTGGCGCCGGAAATCGGTGTCAATTGGGCCCCTTTTGAGACCGGATTCCGTCAGGGGACACCCGTACCCCCGGGGATTCGGTCTCGGCCTGATGGCACATCTCCCAGTTTGGGCGCTAGGCGCCCTGTATAGAGACCCTACAATAATGTATGGAACCTGAATGATAGGGTCAACTCAGCGCCCTGGCGCCGGAAATCGGTGCTTATATCGCCTCTTTTGAGACCGGATTCCGTCAGGGGACACCCGTACCCCCAAGGAACCGGTCTCCGCTAGATGGCACACCTCCTAGTTTGGGCGCTAGGCGCCCTGTATAGAGACCCTACAATAATGTATGGAACCTGTATGATAGGGTCAACTCAGCGCCCTGGCGCCGGAAATCGGTGCTTATATCGCCTCTTTTGAGACCGGATTCCGTCAGGGGACACCCGTACCCCCAAGGAACCGGTCTCCGCTAGATGGCACACCTCCTAGTTTGGGCGCTAGGCGCCCTGTATAGAGACCCTACAATAATGTATGGAACCTGTATGATAGGGTCAACTCAGCACCCTGGCGCCGGAAATCGGTGTCAATTGGGCCCCTTTTGAGACCGGATTCCGTCAGGGGACACCCTCACCCCCGGGGATCCGGTCTCGGCCTGATGGCACACCTCCCAGTTTGGGCGCTAGGCGCCCTGTATAGAGACCCTACAATAATGTATGGAACCTGAATGATAGGGTCAACTCAGCGCCCTGGCGCCGGAAATCGGTGCTTATATCGCCTCTTTTGAGACCGGATTCCGTCAGGGGACACCCGTACCCCCAAGGAACCGGTCTCCGCTAGATGGCACACCTCCTAGTTTGGGCGCTAGGCGCCCTGTATAGAGACCCTACAATAATGTATGGAACCTGTATGATAGGGTCAACTCAGCACCCTGGCGCCGGAAATCGGTGTCAATTGGGCCCCTTTTGAGACCGGATTCCGTCAGGGGACACCCTCACCCCCGGGGATCCGGTCTCGGCCTGATGGCACACCTCCCAGTTTGGGCGCTAGGCGCCCTGTATAGAGACCCTACAATAATGTATGGAACCTGTATGATAGGGTCAACTCAGCGCGCTGGCCCCGGAAATCGGTGCTTATATCGCCTCTTTTGAGACCGGATTCCGTCAGGGGACACCCGTACCCCCAAGGAACCGGTCTCCGCTAGATGGCACACCTCCTAGTTTGGGCGCTAGGCGCCCTGTATAGAGACCCTACAATAATGTATGGAACCTGTATGATAGGGTCAACTCAGCACCCTGGCGCCGGAAATCGGTGTCAATTGGGCCCCTTTTGAGACCGGATTCCGTCAGGGGACACCCTCACCCCCGGGGATCCGGTCTCGGCCTGATGGCACACCTCCCAGTTTGGGCGCTAGGCGCCCTGTATAGAGACCCTACAATAATGTATGGAACCTGTATGATAGGGTCAACTCAGCGCCCTGGCCCCGGAAATCGGTGCTTATATCGCCTCTTTTGAGACCGGATTCCGTCAGGGGACACCCGTACCCCCAAGGAACCGGTCTCCGCTAGATGGCACACCTCCTAGTTTGGGCGCTAGGCGCCCTGTATAGAGACCCTACAATAATGTATGGAACCTGTATGATAGGGTCAACTCAGCACCCTGGCGCCGGAAATCGGTGTCAATTGGGCCCCTTTTGAGACCGGATTCCGTCAGGGGACACCCTCACCCCCGGGGATCCGGTCTCGGCCTGATGGCACACCTCCCAGTTTGGGCGCTAGGCGCCCTGTATAGAGACCCTACAATAATGTATGGAACCTGTATGATAGGGTCAACTCAGCGCCCTGGCCCCGGAAATCGGTGCTTATATCGCCTCTTTTGAGACCGGATTCCGTCAGGGGACACCCGTACCCCCAAGGAACCGGTCTCCGCTAGATGGCACACCTCCTAGTTTGGGCGCTAGGCGCCCTGTATAGAGACCCTACAATAATGTATGGAACCTGTATGATAGGGTCAACTCAGCACCCTGGCGCCGGAAATCGGTGTCAATTGGGCCCCTTTTGAGACCGGATTCCGTCAGGGGACACCCGTACCCCCGGGGATCCGGTCTCGGACTGATGGCACACCTCCCAGTTTGGGCGCTAGGCGCCCTGTATAGAGACCCTACAATAATGTATGGAACCTGTATGATAGGGTCAACTCAGCGCCCTGGCGCCGGAAATCGGTGCTTATATCGCCTCTTTTGAGACCGGATTCCGTCAGGGGACACCCGTACCCCCAAGGAACCGGTCTCCGCTAGATGGCACACCTCCTAGTTTGGGCGCTAGGCGCCCTGTATAGAGACCCTACAATAATGTATGGAACCTGTATGATAGGGTCAACTCAGCACCCTGGCGCCGGAAATCGGTGTCAATTGGGCCCCTTTTGAGACCGGATTCCGTCAGGGGACACCCGTACCCCCGGGGATCCGGTCTCGGCCTGATGGCACACCTCCCAGTTTGGGCGCTAGGCGCCCTGTATAGAGACCCTACAATAATGTATGGAACCTGTATGATAGGGTCAACTCAGCGCCCTGGCGCCGGAAATCGGTGCTTATATCGCCTCTTTTGAGACCGGATTCCGTCAGGGGACACCCGTACCCCCAAGGAACCGGTCTCCGCTAGATGGCACACCTCCTAGTTTGGGCGCTAGGCGCCCTGTATAGAGACCCTACAATAATGTATGGAACCTGTATGATAGGGTCAACTCAGCACCCTGGCGCCGGAAATCGGTGTCAATTGGGCCCCTTTTGAGACCGGATTCCGTCAGGGGACACCCTCACCCCCGGGGATCCGGTCTCGGCCTGATGGCACACCTCCCAGTTTGGGCGCTAGGCGCCCTGTATAGAGACCCTACAATAATGTATGGAACCTGTATGATAGAGTCAACTCAGCGCCCTGGCGCCGGAAATCGGTGCTTATATCGCCTCTTTTGAGACCGGATTCCGTCAGGGGACACCCGTACCCCCAAGGAACCGGTCTCCGCTAGATGGCACACCTCCTAGTTTGGGCGCTAGGCGCCCTGTATAGAGACCCTACAATAATGTATGGAACCTGTATGATAGGGTCAACTCAGCACCCTGGCGCCGGAAATTGGTGTCAATTGGGCCCCTTTTGAGACCGGATTCCGTCAGGGGACACCCGTACCCCCGGGGATTCGGTCTCGGCCTGATGGCACATCTCCCAGTTTGGGCGCTAGGCGCCCTGTATAGAGACCCTACAATAATGTATGGAACCTGAATGATAGGGTCAACTCAGCGCCCTGGCGCCGGAAATCGGTGCTTATATCGCCTCTTTTGAGACCGGATTCCGTCAGGGGACACCCGTACCCCCAAGGAACCGGTCTCCGCTAGATGGCACACCTCCTAGTTTGGGCGCTAGGCGCCCTGTATAGAGACCCTACAATAATGTATGGAACCTGTATGATAGGGTCAACTCAGCACCCTGGCGCCGGAAATCGGTGTCAATTGGGCCCCTTTTGAGACCGGATTCCGTCAGGGGACACCCTCACCCCCGGGGATCCGGTCTCGGCCTGATGGCACACCTCCCAGTTTGGGCGCTAGGCGCCCTGTATAGAGACCCTACAATAATGTATGGAACCTGTATGATAGGGTCAACTCAGCGCCCTGGCGCCGGAAATCGGTGCTTATATCGCCTCTTTTGAGACCGGATTCCGTCAGGGGACACCCGTACCCCCAAGGAACCGGTCTCCGCTAGATGGCACACCTCCTAGTTTGGGCGCTAGGCGCCCTGTATAGAGACCCTACAATAATGTATGGAACCTGTATGATAGGGTCAACTCAGCACCCTGGCGCCGGAAATCGGTGTCAATTGGGCCCCTTTTGAGACCGGATTCCGTCAGGGGACACCCTCACCCCCGGGGATCCGGTCTCGGCCTGATGGCACACCTCCCAGTTTGGGCGCTAGGCGCCCTGTATAGAGGCCCTACAATAATATATGGAACCTGTATGATAGGGTCAACTCAGCGCCCTGGCGCCGGAAATCGGTGCTTATATCGCCTCTTTTGGGACCGGATTCCGTCAGGGGACACCCGTACCCCCAAGGAACCGGTCTCCGCTAGATGGCACACCTCCTAGTTTGGGCGCTAGGCGCCCTGTATAGAGACCCTACAATAATGTATGGAACCTGTATGATAGGGTCAACTCAGTACCCTGGCGCCGGAAATTGGTGTCAATTGGGCCCCTTTTGAGACCGGATTCCGTCAGGGGACACCCGTACCCCCGGGGATTCGGTCTCGGCCTGATGGCACATCTCCCAGTTTGGGCGCTAGGCGCCCTGTATAGAGACCCTACAATAATGTATGGAACCTGAATGATAGGGTCAACTCAGCGCCCTGGCGCCGGAAATCGGTGCTTATATCGCCTCTTTTGAGACCGGATTCCGTCAGGGGACACCCGTACCCCCAAGGAACCGGTCTCCGCTAGATGGCACACCTCCTAGTTTGGGCGCTAGGCGCCCTGTATAGAGACCCTACAATAATGTATGGAACCTGTATGATAGGGTCAACTCAGCACCCTGGCGCCGGAAATCGGTGTCAATTGGGCCCCTTTTGAGACCGGATTCCGTCAGGGGACACCCTCACCCCCGGGGATCCGGTCTCGGCCTGATGGCACACCTCCCAGTTTGGGCGCTAGGCGCCCTGTATAGAGACCCTACAATAATGTATGGAACCTGTATGATAGGGTCAACTCAGCGCCCTGGCCCCGGAAATCGGTGCTTATATCGCCTCTTTTGAGACCGGATTCCGTCAGGGGACACCCGTACCCCCAAGGAACCGGTCTCCGCTAGATGGCACACCTCCTAGTTTGGGCGCTAGGCGCCCTGTATAGAGACCCTACAATAATGTATGGAACCTGTATGATAGGGTCAACTCAGCACCCTGGCGCCGGAAATCGGTGTCAATTGGGCCCCTTTTGAGACCGGATTCCGTCAGGGGACACCCTCACCCCCGGGGATCCGGTCTCGGCCTGATGGCACACCTCCCAGTTTGGGCGCTAGGCGCCCTGTATAGAGACCCTACAATAATGTATGGAACCTGTATGATAGGGTCAACTCAGCGCCCTGGCGCCGGAAATCGGTGCTTATATCGCCTCTTTTGAGACCGGATTCCGTCAGGGGACACCCGTACCCCCAAGGAACCGGTCTCCGCTAGATGGCACACCTCCTAGTTTGGGCGCTAGGCGCCCTGTATAGAGACCCTACAATAATGTATGGAACCTGTATGATAGGGTCAACTCAGCACCCTGGCGCCGGAAATCGGTGTCAATTGGGCCCCTTTTGAGACCGGATTCCGTCAGGGGACACCCTCACCCCCGGGGATCCGGTCTCGGCCTGATGGCACACCTCCCAGTTTGGGCGCTAGGCGCCCTGTATAGAGACCCTACAATAATGTATGGAACCTGTATGATAGGGTCAACTCAGCGCCCTGGCGCCGGAAATCGGTGCTTATATCGCCTCTTTTGAGACCGGATTCCGTCAGGGGACACCCGTACCCCCAAGGAACCGGTCTCCGCTAGATGGCACACCTCCTAGTTTGGGCGCTAGGCGCCCTGTATAGAGACCCTACAATAATGTATGGAACCTGTATGATAGGGTCAACTCAGCACCCTGGCGCCGGAAATCGGTGTCAATTGGGCCCCTTTTGAGACCGGATTCCGTCAGGGGACACCCGTACCCCCGGGGATCCGGTCTCGGACTGATGGCACACCTCCCAGTTTGGGCGCTAGGCGCCCTGTATAGAGACCCTACAATAATGTATGGAACCTGTATGATAGGGTCAACTCAGCGCCCTGGCGCCGGAAATCGGTGCTTATATCGCCTCTTTTGAGACCGGATTCCGTCAGGGGACACCCGTACCCCCAAGGAACCGGTCTCCGCTAGATGGCACACCTCCTAGTTTGGGCGCTAGGCGCCCTGTATAGAGACCCTACAATAATGTATGGAACCTGTATGATAGGGTCAACTCAGCACCCTGGCGCCGGAAATCGGTGTCAATTGGGCCCCTTTTGAGACCGGATTCCGTCAGGGGACACCCTCACCCCCGGGGATCCGGTCTCGGCCTGATGGCACACCTCCCAGTTTGGGCGCTAGGCGCCCTGTATAGAGACCCTACAATAATGTATGGAACCTGTATGATAGGGTCAACTCAGCGCCCTGGCGCCGGAAATCGGTGCTTATATCGCCTCTTTTGAGACCGGATTCCGTCAGGGGACACCCGTACCCCCAAGGAACCGGTCTCCGCTAGATGGCACACCTCCTAGTTTGGGCGCTAGGCGCCCTGTATAGAGACCCTACAATAATGTATGGAACCTGTATGATAGGGTCAACTCAGCACCCTGGCGCCGGAAATCGGTGTCAATTGGGCCCCTTTTGAGACCGGATTCCGTCAGGGGACACCCTCACCCCCGGGGATCCGGTCTCGGCCTGATGGCACACCTCCCAGTTTGGGCGCTAGGCGCCCTGTATAGAGGCCCTACAATAATATATGGAACCTGTATGATAGGGTCAACTCAGCGCCCTGGCGCCGGAAATCGGTGCTTATATCGCCTCTTTTGGGACCGGATTCCGTCAGGGGACACCCGTACCCCCAAGGAACCGGTCTCCGCTAGATGGCACACCTCCTAGTTTGGGCGCTAGGCGCCCTGTATAGAGACCCTACAATAATGTATGGAACCTGTATGATAGGGTCAACTCAGCACCCTGGCGCCGGAAATTGGTGTCAATTGGGCCCCTTTTGAGACCGGATTCCGTCAGGGGACACCCGTACCCCCGGGGATTCGGTCTCGGCCTGATGGCACATCTCCCAGTTTGGGCGCTAGGCGCCCTGTATAGAGACCCTACAATAATGTATGGAACCTGAATGATAGGGTCAACTCAGCGCCCTGGCGCCGGAAATCGGTGCTTATATCGCCTCTTTTGAGACCGGATTCCGTCAGGGGACACCCGTACCCCCAAGGAACCGGTCTCCGCTAGATGGCACACCTCCTAGTTTGGGCGCTAGGCGCCCTGTATAGAGACCCTACAATAATGTATGGAACCTGTATGATAGGGTCAACTCAGCACCCTGGCGCCGGAAATCGGTGTCAATTGGGCCCCTTTTGAGATCGGATTCCGTCAGGGGACACCCGTACCCCCGGGGATCCGGTCTCGGCCTGATGGCACACCTCCCAAATTGGGCGCTAGGCGCCCTGTATAGAGACCCTACAATAATGTATGGAACCTGTATGATAGGGTCAACTCAGCGCCCTGGCGCCGGAAATCGGTGCTTATATCGCCTCTTTTGAGACCGGATTCCGTCAGGGGACACCCGTACCCCCAAGGAACCGGTCTCCGCTAGATGGCACACCTCCTAGTTTGGGCGCTAGGCGCCCTGTATAGAGACCCTACAATAATGTATGGAACCTGTATGATAGGGTCAACTCAGCACCCTGGCGCCGGAAATCGGTGTCAATTGGGCCCCTTTTGAGACCGGATTCCGTCAGGGGACACCCTCACCCCCGGAGATCCGGTCTCGGCCTGATGGCACACCTCCCAGTTTGGGCGCTAGGCGCCCTGTATAGAGACCCAACAATAATGTATGGAACCTGTATGATAGGGTCAACTCAGCGCCCTGGCGCCGGAAATCGGTGCTTATATCGCCTCTTTTGAGACCGGATTCCGTCAGGGGACACCCGTACCCCCAAGGAACCGGTCTCCGCTAGATGGCACACCTCCTAGTTTGGGCGCTAGGCGCCCTGTATAGAGACCCTACAATAATGTATGGAACCTGTATGATAGGGTCAACTCAGCACCCTGGCGCCGGAAATTGGTGTCAATTGGGCCCCTTTGAGACCGGATTCCGTCAGGGGACACCCGTACCCCCGGGGATTCGGTCTCGGCCTGATGGCACATCTCCCAGTTTGGGCGCTAGGCGCCCTGTATAGAGACCCTACAATAATGTATGGAACCTGAATGATAGGGTCCAACTCAGCGCCCTGGCGCCGGAAATCGGTGCTTATATCGCCTCTTTTGAGACCGGATTCCGTCAGGGGACACCCTCACCCCCGGGGATCCGGTCTCGGCCTGATGGCACACCTCCCAGTTTGGGCGCTAGGCGCCCTGTATAGAGACCCTACAATAATGTATGGAACCTGTATGATAGGGTCAACTCAGCGCCCTGGCGCCGGGAAATCGGTGCTTATATCGCCTCTTTTGAGACCGGATTCCGTCAGGGGACACCCGTACCCCCAAGGAACCGGTCTCCGCTAGATGGCACACCTCCTAGTTTGGGCGCTAGGCGCCCTGTATAGAGACCCTACAATAATGTATGGAACCTGTATGATAGGGTCAACTCAGCACCCTGGCGCCGGAAATCGGTGTCAATTGGGCCCCTTTTGAGACCGGATTCCGTCAGGAGACACCCTCACCCCCGGGGATCCGGTCTCGGCCTGATGGCACACCTCCCAGTTTGGGCGCTAGGCGCCCTGTATAGAGGCCCTACAATAATATATGGAACCTGTATGATAGGGTCAACTCAGCGCCCTGGCGCCGGAAATCGGTGCTTATATCGCCTCTTTTGGGACCGGATTCCGTCAGGGGACACCCGTACCCCCAAGGAACCGGTCTCCGCTAGATGGCACACCTCCTAGTTTGGGCGCTAGGCGCCCTGTATAGAGACCCTACAATAATGTATGGAACCTGTATGATAGGGTCAACTCAGCACCCTGGCGCCGGAAATTGGTGTCAATTGGGCCCCTTTTGAGACCGGATTCCGTCAGGGGACACCCGTACCCCCGGGGATTCGGTCTCGGCCTGATGGCACATCTCCCAGTTTGGGCGCTAGGCGCCCTGTATAGAGACCCTACAATAATGTATGGAACCTGAATGATAGGGTCAACTCAGCGCCCTGGCGCCGGAAATCGGTGCTTATATCGCCTCTTTTGAGACCGGATTCCGTCAGGGGACACCCGTACCCCCAAGGAACCGGTCTCCGCTAGATGGCACACCTCCTAGTTTGGGCGCTAGGCGCCCTGTATAGAGACCCTACAATAATGTATGGAACCTGTATGATAGGGTCAACTCAGCACCCTGGCGCCGGAAATCGGTGTCAATTGGGCCCCTTTTGAGACCGGATTCCGTCAGGGACACCCGTACCCCCGGGGATTCGGTCTCGGCCTGATGGCACATCTCCCAGTTTGGGCGCTAGGCGCCCTGTATAGAGACCCTACAATAATGTATGGAACCTGAATGATAGGGTCAACTCAGCGCCCTGGCGCCGGAAATCGGTGCTTATATCGCCTCTTTTGAGACCGGATTCCGTCAGGGGACACCCGTACCCCCAAGGAACCGGTCTCTGCTAGATGGCACACCTCCTAGTTTGGGCGCTAGGCGCCCTGTATAGAGACCCTACAATAATGTATGGAACCTGTATGATAGGGTCAACTCAGCACCCTGGCGCCGGAAATCGGTGTCAATTGGGCCCCTTTTGAGACCGGATTCCGTCAGGGGACACCCTCACCCCCGGGGATCCGGTCTCGGCCTGATGGCACACCTCCCAGTTTGGGCGCTAGGCGCCCTGTATAGAGACCCTACAATAATGTATGGAACCTGTATGATAGGGTCAACTCAGCGCCCTGGCGCCGGAAATCGGTGCTTATATCGCCTCTTTTGAGACCGGATTCCGTCAGGGGACACCCGTACCCCCAAGGAACCGGTCTCTGCTAGATGGCACACCTCCTAGTTTGTGCGCTAGGCGCCCTGTATAGAGACCCTACAATAATGTATGGAACCTGTATGATAGGGTCAACTCAGCACCCTGGCGCCGGAAATCGGTGTCAATTGGGCCCCTTTTGAGACCGGATTCCGTCAGGGGACACCCTCACCCCCCGGGGATCCGGTCTCGGCCTGATGGCACATCTCCCAGTTTGGGCGCTAGGCGCCCTGTATAGAGGCCCTACAATAATATATGGAACCTGTATGATAGGGTCAACTCAGCGCCCTGGCGCCGGAAATCGGTGCTTATATCGCCTCTTTTGGGACCGGATTCCGTCAGGGGACACCCGTACCCCCAAGGAACCGGTCTCCGCTAGATGGCACACCTCCTAGTTTGGGCGCTAGGCGCCCTGTATAGAGACCCTACAATAATGTATGGAACCTGTATGATAGGGTCAACTCAGCACCCTGGCGCCGGAAATTGGTGTCAATTGGGCCCCTTTTGAGACCGGATTCCGTCAGGGGACACCCGTACCCCCGGGGATTCGGTCTCGGCCTGATGGCACATCTCCCAGTTTGGGCGCTAGGCGCCCTGTATAGAGACCCTACAATAATGTATGGAACCTGAATGATAGGGTCAACTCAGCGCCCTGGCGCCGGAAATCGGTGCTTATATCGCCTCTTTTGAGACCGGATTCCGTCAGGGGACACCCGTACCCCCAAGGAACGGTCTCCGCTAGATGGCACACCTCCTAGTTTGGGCGCTAGGCGCCCTGTATAGAGACCCTACAATAATGTATGGAACCTGTATGATAGGGTCAACTCAGCACCCTGGCGCCGGAAATCGGTGTCAATTGGGCCCCTTTTGAGACCGGATTCCGTCAGGGGACACCCTCACCCCCGGGGATCCGGTCTCGGCCTGATGGCACACCTCCCAGTTTGGGCGCTAGGCGCCCTGTATAGAGACCCTACAATAATGTATGGAACCTGAATGATAGGGTCAACTCAGCGCCCTGGCCCCGGAAATCGGTGCTTATATCGCCTCTTTTGAGACCGGATTCCGTCAGGGGACACCCGTACCCCCAAGGAACCGGTCTCCGCTAGATGGCACACCTCCTAGTTTGGGCGCTAGGCGCCCTGTATAGAGACCCTACAATAATGTATGGAACCTGTATGATAGGGTCAACTCAGCACCCTGGCGCCGGAAATCGGTGTCAATTGGGCCCCTTTTGAGACCGGATTCCGTCAGGGGACACCCTCACCCCCGGGGATCCGGTCTCGGCCTGATGGCACACCTCCCAGTTTGGGCGCTAGGCGCCCTGTATAGAGACCCTACAATAATGTATGGAACCTGTATGATAGGGTCAACTCAGCGCCCTGGCCCCGGAAATCGGTGCTTATATCGCCTCTTTTGAGACCGGATTCCGTCAGGGGACACCCGTACCCCCAAGGAACCGGTCTCCGCTAGATGGCACACCTCCTAGTTTGGGCGCTAGGCGCCCTGTATAGAGACCCTACAATAATGTATGGAACCTGTATGATAGGGTCAACTCAGCACCCTGGCGCCGGAAATCGGTGTCAATTGGGCCCCTTTTGAGACCGGATTCCGTCAGGGGACACCCTCACCCCCGGGGATCCGGTCTCGGCCTGATGGCACACCTCCCAGTTTGGGCGCTAGGCGCCCTGTATAGAGACCCTACAATAATGTATGGAACCTGTATGATAGGGTCAACTCAGCGCCCTGGCCCCGGAAATCGGTGCTTATATCGCCTCTTTTGAGACCGGATTCCGTCAGGGGACACCCGTACCCCCAAGGAACCGGTCTCCGCTAGATGGCACACCTCCTAGTTTGGGCGCTAGGCGCCCTGTATAGAGACCCTACAATTATGTATGGAACCTGTATGATAGGGTCAACTCAGCACCCTGGCGCCGGAAATCGGTGTCAATTGGGCCCCTTTTGAGACCGGATTCCGTCAGGGGACACCCGTACCCCCGGGGATCCGGTCTCGGACTGATGGCACACCTCCCAGTTTGGGCGCTAGGCGCCCTGTATAGAGACCCTACAATAATGTATGGAACCTGTATGATAGGGTCAACTCAGCGCCCTGGCGCCGGAAATCGGTGCTTATATCGCCCCTTTTGAGACCGGATTCCGTCAGGGGACACCCGTACCCCCAAGGAACCGGTCTCCGCTAGATGGCACACCTCCTAGTTTGGGCGCTAGGCGCCCTGTATAGAGACCCTACAATAATGTATGGAACCTGTATGATAGGGTCAACTCAGCACCCTGGCGCCGGAAATCGGTGTCAATTGGGCCCCTTTTGAGACCGGATTCCGTCAGGGGACACCCTCACCCCCGGGATCCGGTCTCGGCCTGATGGCACACCTCCCAGTTTGGGCGCTAGGCGCCCTGTATAGAGACCCTACAATAATGTATGGAACCTGTATGATAGGGTCAACTCAGCGCCCTGGCCCCGGAAATCGGTGCTTATATCGCCTCTTTTGAGACCGGATTCCGTCAGGGGACACCCGTACCCCCAAGGAACCGGTCTCCGCTAGATGGCACACCTCCTAGTTTGGGCGCTAGGCGCCCTGTATAGAGACCCTACAATAATGTATGGAACCTGTATGATAAGGGTCAAGTCAGCACCCTGGCGCCGGAAATTGGTGTCAATTGGGCCCCTTTTGAGACCGGATTCCGTCAGGGGACACCCGTACCCCCGGGGATTCGGTCTCGGCCTGATGGCACATCTCCCAGTTTGGGCGCTAGGCGCCCTGTATAGAGACCCTACAATAATGTATGGAAACTGAATGATAGGGTCAACTCAGCGCCCTGGCGCCGGAAATCGGTGCTTATATCGCCTCTTTTGAGACCGGATTCCGTCAGGGGACACCCGTACCCCCAAGGAACCGGTCTCCGCTAGATGGCACACCTCCTAGTTTGGGCGCTAGGCGCCCTGTATAGAGACCCTACAATAATGTATGGAACCTGTATGATAGGGTCAACTCAGCACCCTGGCGCCGGAAATCGGTGTCAATTGGGCCCCTTTTGAGACCGGATTCCGTCAGGGGACACCCTCACCCCCGGGGATCCGGTCTCGGCCTGATGGCACACCTCCCAGTTTGGGCGCTAGGCGCCCTGTATAGAGACCCTACAATAATATATGGAACCTGTATGATAGGGTCAACTCAGCGCCCTGGCGCCGGAAATCGGTGCTTATATCGCCTCTTTTGGGACCGGATTCCGTCAGGGGACACCCGTACCCCCAAGGAACCGGTCTCCGCTAGATGGCACACCTCCTAGTTTGGGCGCTAGGCGCCCTGTATAGAGACCCTACAATAATGTATGGAACCTGTATGATAGGGTCAACTCAGCACCCTGGCGCCGGAAATTGGTGTCAATTGGGCCCCTTTTGAGACCGGATTCCGTCAGGGGACACCCGTACCCCCGGGGATTCGGTCTCGGCCTGATGGCACATCTCCCAGTTTGGGCGCTAGGCGCCCTGTATAGAGACCCTACAATAATGTATGGAACCTGTATGATAGGGTCAACTCAGCGCCCTGGCGCCGGAAATCGGTGCTTATATCGCCTCTTTTGAGACCGGATTCCGTCAGGGGACACCCGTACCCCCAAGGAACCGGTCTCCGCTAGATGGCACACCTCCTAGTTTGGGCGCTAGGCGCCCTGTATAGAGACCCTACAATAATGTATGGAACCTGTATGATAGGGTCAACTCAGCACCCTGGCGCCGGAAATTGGTGTCAATTGGGCCCCTTTTGAGACCGGATTCCGTCAGGGGACACCCTCACCCCCGGGGATCCGGTCTCGGCCTGATGGCACACCTCCCAGTTTGGGCGCTAGGCGCCCTGTATAGAGACCCTACAATAATGTATGGAACCTGTATGATAGGGTCAACTCAGCGCCCTGGCCCCGGAAATCGGTGCTTATATCGCCTCTTTTGAGACCGGATTCCGTCAGGGGACACCCGTACCCCCAAGGAACCGGTCTCCGCTAGATGGCACACCTCCTAGTTTGGGCGCTAGGCGCCCTGTATAAAGACCCTACAATAATGTATGGAACCTGTATGATAGGGTCAACTCAGCACCCTGGCGCCGGAAATCGGTGTCAATTGGGCCCCTTTTGAGACCGGATTCCGTCAGGGGACACCCTCACCCCCGGGGATCCGGTCTCGGCCTGATGGCACACCTCCCAGTTTGGGCGCTAGGCGCTCTGTATAGAGACCCTACAATAATGTATGGAACCTGTATGATAGGGTCAACTCAGCGCCCTGGCCCCGGAAATCGGTGCTTATATCACCTCTTTTGAGACCGGATTCCGTCAGGGGACACCCGTACCCCCAAGGAACCGGTCTCCGCTAGATGGCACACCTCCTAGTTTGGGCGCTAGGCGCCCTGTATAGAGACCCTACAATAATGTATGGAACCTGTATGATAGGGTCAACTCAGCACCCTGGCGCCGGAAATCGGTGTCAATTGGGCCCCTTTTGAGACCGGATTCCGTCAGGGGACACCCGTACCCCCGGGGATCCGGTCTCGGACTGATGGCACACCTCCCAGTTTGGGCGCTAGGCGCCCTGTATAGAGACCCTACAATAATGTATGGAACCTGTATGATAGGGTCAACTCAGCGCCCTGGCGCCGGAAATCGGTGCTTATATCGCCTCTTTTGAGACCGGATTCCGTCAGGGGACACCCGTACCCCCAAGGAACCGGTCTCCGCTAGATGGCACACCTCCTAGTTTTGGCGCTAGGCGCCCTGTATAGAGACCCTACAATAATGTATGGAACCTGTATGATAGGGTCAACTCAGCACCCTGGCGCCGGAAATCGGTGTCAATTGGGCCCCTTTTGAGACCGGATTCCGTCAGGGGACACCCGTACCCCAGGGGATCCGGTCTCGGACTGATGGCACACCTCCCAGTTTGGGCGCTAGGCGCCCTGTATAGAGACCCTACAATAATGTATGGAACCTGTATGATAGGGTCAACTCAGCGCCCTGGCGCCGGAAATCGGTGCTTATATCGCCTCTTTTGAGACCGGATTCCGTCAGGGGACACCCGTACCCCCAAGGAACCGGTCTCCGCTAGATGGCACACCTCCTAGTTTGGGCGCTAGGCGCCCTGTATAGAGACCCTACAATAATGTATGGAACCTGTATGATAGGGTCAACTCAGCACCCTGGCGCCGGAAATCGGTGTCAATTGGGCCCCTTTTGAGACCGGATTCCGTCAGGGGACACCCTCTCCCCCGGGGATCCGGTCTCGGCCTGATGGCACACCTCCCAGTTTGGGCGCTAGGCGCCCTGTATAGAGACCCTACAATAATGTATGGAACCTGTATGATAGGGTCAACTCAGCGCCCTGGCGCCGGAAATCGGTGCTTATATCGCCTCTTTTGAGACCGGATTCCGTCAGGGGACACCCGTACCCCCAAGGAACCGGTCTCCGCTAGATGGCACACCTCCTAGTTTGGGCGCTAGGCGCCCTGTATAGAGACCCTACAATAATGTATGGAACCTGTATGATAGGGTCAACTCAGCACCCTGGCGCCGAAAATCGGTGTCAATTGGGCCCCTTTTGAGACCGGATTCCGTCAGGGGACACCCTCACCCCCGGGGATCCGGTCTCGGCCTGATGGCACACCTCCCAGTTTGGGCGCTAGGCGCCCTGTATAGAGACCCTACAATAATATATGGAACCTGTATGATAGGGTCAACTCAGCGCCCTGGCGCCGGAAATCGGTGCTTATATCGCCTCTTTTGGGACCGGATTCCGTCAGGGGACACCCGTACCCCCAAGGAACCGGTCTCCGCTAGATGGCACACCTCCTAGTTTGGGCGCTAGGCGCCCTGTATAGAGACCCTACAATAATGTATGGAACCTGTATGATAGGGTCAACTCAGCACCCTGGCGCCGGAAATTGGTGTCAATTGGGCCCCTTTTGAGACCGGATTCCGTCAGGGGACACCCGTACCCCCGGGGATTCGGTCTCGGCCTGATGGCACATCTCCCAGTTTGGGCGCTAGGCGCCCTGTATAGAGACCCTACAATAATGTATGGAACCTGTATGATAGGGTCAACTCAGCGCCCTGGCCCCGGAAATCGGTGCTTATATCACCTCTTTTGAGACCGGATTCCGTCAGGGGACACCCGTACCCCCAAGGAACCGGTCTCCGCTAGATGGCACACCTCCTAGTTTGGGCGCTAGGCGCCCTGTATAGAGACCCTACAATAATGTATGGAACCTGTATGATAGGGTCAACTCAGCACCCTGGCGCCGGAAATCGGTGTCAATTGGGCCCCTTTTGAGACCGGATTCCGTCAGGGGACACCCGTACCCCCGGGGATCCGGTCTCGGACTGATGGCACACCTCCCAGTTTGGGCGCTAGGCGCCCTGTATAGAGACCCTACAATAATGTATGGAACCTGTATGATAGGGTCAACTCAGCGCCCTGGCGCCGGAAATCGGTGCTTATATCGCCTCTTTTGAGACCGGATTCCGTCAGGGGACACCCGTACCCCCAAGGAACCGGTCTCCGCTAGATGGCACACCTCCTAGTTTTGGCGCTAGGCGCCCTGTATAGAGACCCTACAATAATGTATGGAACCTGTATGATAGGGTCAACTCAGCACCCTGGCGCCGGAAATCGGTGTCAATTGGGCCCCTTTTGAGACCGGATTCCGTCAGGGGACACCCGTACCCCAGGGGATCCGGTCTCGGACTGATGGCACACCTCCCAGTTTGGGCGCTAGGCGCCCTGTATAGAGACCCTACAATAATGTATGGAACCTGTATGATAGGGTCAACTCAGCGCCCTGGCGCCGGAAATCGGTGCTTATATCGCCTCTTTTGAGACCGGATTCCGTCAGGGGACACCCGTACCCCCAAGGAACCGGTCTCCGCTAGATGGCACACCTCCTAGTTTGGGCGCTAGGCGCCCTGTATAGAGACCCTACAATAATGTATGGAACCTGTATGATAGGGTCAACTCAGCACCCTGGCGCCGGAAATCGGTGTCAATTGGGCCCCTTTTGAGACCGGATTCCGTCAGGGGACACCCTCTCCCCCGGGGATCCGGTCTCGGCCTGATGGCACACCTCCCAGTTTGGGCGCTAGGCGCCCTGTATAGAGACCCTACAATAATGTATGGAACCTGTATGATAGGGTCAACTCAGCGCCCTGGCGCCGGAAATCGGTGCTTATATCGCCTCTTTTGAGACCGGATTCCGTCAGGGGACACCCGTACCCCCAAGGAACCGGTCTCCGCTAGATGGCACACCTCCTAGTTTGGGCGCTAGGCGCCCTGTATAGAGACCCTACAATAATGTATGGAACCTGTATGATAGGGTCAACTCAGCACCCTGGCGCCGAAAATCGGTGTCAATTGGGCCCCTTTTGAGACCGGATTCCGTCAGGGGACACCCTCACCCCCGGGGATCCGGTCTCGGCCTGATGGCACACCTCCCAGTTTGGGCGCT
Source organism: Magallana angulata (assembly GCF_025612915.1). Taxonomy (NCBI): domain Eukaryota; kingdom Metazoa; phylum Mollusca; class Bivalvia; order Ostreida; family Ostreidae; genus Magallana; species Magallana angulata. The sequence goes on from NC_069119.1 coordinate 20,176,451, forward strand.
AGGCGCCCTGTATAGAGACCCTACAATAATATATGGAACCTGTATGATAGGGTCAACTCAGCGCCCTGGCGCCGGAAATCGGTGCTTATATCGCCTCTTTTGGGACCGGATTCCGTCAGGGGACACCCGTACCCCCAAGGAACCGGTCTCCGCTAGATGGCACACCTCCTAGTTTGGGCGCTAGGCGCCCTGTATAGAGACCCTACAATAATGTATGGAACCTGTATGATAGGGTCAACTCAGCACCCTGGCGCCGGAAATTGGTGTCAATTGGGCCCCTTTTGAGACCGGATTCCGTCAGGGGACACCCGTACCCCCGGGGATTCGGTCTCGGCCTGATGGCACATCTCCCAGTTTGGGCGCTAGGCGCCCTGTATAGAGACCCTACAATAATGTATGGAACCTGTATGATAGGGTCAACTCAGCGCCCTGGCGCCGGAAATCGGTGCTTATATCGCCTCTTTTGAGACCGGATTCCGTCAGGGGACACCCGTACCCTCAAGGAACCGGTCTCCGCTAGATGGCACACCTCCTAGTTTGGGCGCTAGGCGCCCTGTATAGAGACCCTACAATAATGTATGGAACCTGTATGATAGGGTCAACTCAGCACCCTGGCGCCGGAAATCGGTGTCAATTGGGCCCCTTTTGAGACCGGATTCCGTCAGGGGACACCCTCACCCCCGGGGATCCGGTCTCGGCCTGATGGCACACCTCCCAGTTTGGGCGCTAGGCGCCCTGTATAGAGGCCCTACAATAATATATGGAACCTGTATGAAAGGGTCAACTCAGCGCCCTGGCGCCGGAAATCGGTGCTTATATCGCCTCTTTTGGGACCGGATTCCGTCAGGGGACACCCGTACCCCCAAGGAACCGGTCTCCGCTAGATGGCACACCTCCTAGTTTGGGCGCTAGGCGCCCTGTATAGAGACCCTACGATAATGTATGGAACCTGTATGATAGGGTCAACTCAGCACCCTGGCGCCGGAAATTGGTGTCAATTGGGCCCCTTTTGAGACCGGATTCCGTCAGGGGACACCCGTACCCCCGGGGATTCGGTCTCGGCCTGATGGCACATCTCCCTGTTTGGGCGCTAGGCGCCCTGTATAGAGACCCTACAATAATGTATGGAACCTGAATGATAGGGTCAACTCAGCGCCCTGGCGCCGGAAATCGGTGCTTATATCGCCTCTTTTGAGACCGGATTCCGTCAGGGGATACCCGTACCCCCAAGGAACCGGTCTCCGCTAGATGGCACACCTCCTAGTTTGGGCGCTAGGCGCCCTGTATAGAGACCCTACAATAATGTATGGAACCTGTATGATAGGGTCAACTCAGCACCCTGGCGCCGGAAATCGGTGTCAATTGGGCCCCTTTTGAGACCGGATTCCGTCAGGGGACACCCTCACCCCCGGGGATCCGGTCTCGGCCTGATGGCACACCTCCCAGTTTGGGCGCTAGGCGCCCTGTATAGAGACCCTACAATAATGTATGGAACCTGTATGATAGGGTCAACTCAGCGCCCTGGCCCCGGAAATCGGTGCTTATATCGCCTCTTTTGAGACCGGATTCCGTCAGGGGACACCCGTACCCCCAAGGAACCGGTCTCCGCTAGATGGCACACCTCCTAGTTTGGGCGCTAGGCGCCCTGTATAGAGACCCTACAATAATGTATGGAACCTGTATGATAGGGTCAACTCAGCACCCTGGCGCCGGAAATCGGTGTCAATTGGGCCCCTTTTGAGACCGGATTCCGTTAGGGGACACCCTCACCCCCGGGGATCCGGTCTCGGCCTGATGGCACACCTCCCAGTTTGGGCGCTAGGCGCCCTGTATAGAGACCCTACAATAATGTATGGAACCTGTATGATAGGGTCAACTCAGCGCCCTGGCCCCGGAAATCGGTGCTTATATCGCCTCTTTTGAGACCGGATTCCGTCAGGGGACACCCGTACCCCCAAGGAACCGGTCTCCGCTAGATGGCACACCTCCTAGTTTGGGCGCTAGGCGCCCTGTATAGAGACCCTACAATAATGTATGGAACCTGTATGATAGGGTCAACTCAGCACCCTGGCGCCGGAAATCGGTGTCAATTGGGCCCCTTTTGAGACCGGATTCCGTCAGGGGACACCCTCACCCCCGGGGATCCGGTCTCGGCCTGATGGCACACCTCCCAGTTTGGGCGCTAGGCGCCCTGTATAGAGACCCTACAATAATGTATGGAACCTGTATGATAGGGTCAACTCAGCGCCCTGGCCCCGGAAATCGGTGCTTATATCGCCTCTTTTGAGACCGGATTCCGTCAGGGGACACCCGTACCCCCAAGTAACCGGTCTCCGCTAGATGGCACACCTCCTAGTTTGGGCGCTAGGCGCCCTGTATAGAGACCCTACAATAATGTATGGAACCTGTATGATAGGGTCAACTCAGCACCCTGGCGCCGGAAATCGGTGTCAATTGGGCCCCTTTTGAGACCGGATTCCGTCAGATGACACCCGTACCCCCGGGGATCCGGTCTCGGACTGATGGCACACCTCCCAGTTTGGGCGCTAGGCGCCCTGTATAGAGACCCTACAATAATGTATGGAACCTGTATGATAGGGTCAACTCAGCGCCCTGGCGCCGGAAATCGGTGCTTATATCGCCTCTTTTGAGACCGGATTCCGTCAGGGGACACCCGTACCCCCAAGGAACCGGTCTCCGCTAGATGGCACACCTCCTAGTTTGGGCGCTAGGCGCCCTGTATAGAGACCCTACAATAATGTATGGAACCTGTATGATAGGGTCAACTCAGCACCCTGGCGCCGGAAATCGGTGTCAATTGGGCCCCTTTTGAGACCGGATTCCGTCAGGGGACACCCTCTCCCCCGGGGATCCGGTCTCGGCCTGATGGCACACCTCCCAGTTTGGGCGCTAGGCGCCCTGTATAGAGACCCTACAATAATGTATGGAACCTGTATGATAGGGTCAACTCAGCGCCCTGGCGCCGGAAATCGGTGCTTATATCGCCTCTTTTGAGACTGGATTCCGTCAGGGGACACCCGTACCCCAAGGAACCGGTCTCCGCTAGATGGCACACCTCCTAGTTTGGGCGCTAGGCGCCCTGTATAGAGACCCTACAATAATGTATGGAACCTGTATGATAGGGTCAACTCAGCACCCTGGCGCCGGAAATCGGTGTCAATTGGGCCCCTTTTGAGACCGGATTCCGTCAGGGGACACCCTCACCCCCGGGGATCCGGTCTCGGCCTGATGGCACACCTCCCAGTTTGGGCGCTAGGCGCCCTGTATAGAGACCCTACAATAATATATGGAACCTGTATGATAGGGTCAACTCAGCGCCCTGGCGCCGGAAATCGGTGCTTATATCGCCTCTTTTGGGACCGGATTCCGTCAGGGGACACCCGTACCCCCAAGGAACCGGTCTCCGCTAGATGGCACACCTCCTAGTTTGGGCGCTAGGCGCCCTGTATAGAGACCCTACAATAATGTATGGAACCTGTATGATAGGGTCAACTCAGCACCCTGGCGCCGGAAATTGGTGTCAATTGGGCCCCTTTTGAGACCGGATTCCGTCAGGGGACACCCGTACCCCCGGGGATTCGGTCTCGGCCTGATGGCACATCTCCCAGTTTGGGCGCTAGGCGCCCTGTATAGAGACCCTACAATAATGTATGGAACCTGAATGATAGGGTCAACTCAGCGCCCTGGCGCCGGAAATCGGTGCTTATATCGCCTCTTTTGAGACCGGATTCCGTCAGGGGACACCCGTACCCCCAAGGAACCGGTCTCCGCTAGATGGCACACCTCCTAGTTTGGGCGCTAGGCGCCCTGTATAGAGACCCTACAATAATGTATGGAACCTGTATGATAGGGTCAACTCAGCACCCTGGCGCCGGAAATCGGTGTCAATTGGGCCCCTTTTGAGACCGGATTCCGTCAGGGGACACCCTCACCCCCGGGGATCCGGTCTCGGCCTGATGGCACACCTCCCAGTTTGGGCGCTAGGCGCCCTGTATAGAGACCCTACAATAATATATGGAACCTGTATGATAGGGTCAACTCAGCGCCCTGGCGCCGGAAATCGGTGCTTATATCGCCTCTTTTGGGACCGGATTCCGTCAGGGGACACCCGTACCCCCAAGGAACCGGTCTCCGCTAGATGACACACCTCCTAGTTTGGGCGCTAGGCGCCCTGTATAGAGACCCTACAATAATGTATGGAACCTGTATGATAGGGTCAACTCAGCACCCTGGCGCCGGAAATTGGTGTCAATTGGGCCCCTTTTGAGACCGGATTCCGTCAGGGGACACCCGTACCCCCGGGGATTCGGTCTCGGCCTGATGGCACACCTCCCAGTTTGGGCGCTAGGCGCCCTGTATAGAGACCCTACAATAATGTATGGAACCTGAATGATAGGGTCAACTCAGCGCCCTGGCGCCGGAAATCGGTGCTTATATCGCCTCTTTTGAGACCGGATTCCGTCAGGGGACACCCGTACCCCCAAGGAACCGGTCTCCGCTAGATGGCACACCTCCTAGTTTGGGCGCTAGGCGCCCTGTATAGAGACCCTACAATAATGTATGGAACCTGTATGATAGGGTCAACTCAGCACCCTGGCGCCGGAAATCGGTGTCAATTGGGCCCCTTTTGAGACCGGATTCCGTCAGGGGACACCCGTACCCCCGGGGATCCGGTCTCGGACTGATGGCACACCTCCCAGTTTGGGCGCTAGGCGCCCTGTATAGAGACCCTACAATAATGTATGGAACCTGTATGATAGGTCAACTCAGCGCCCTGGCGCCGGAAATCGGTGCTTATATCGCCTCTTTTGAGACCGGATTCCGTTAGGGACACCCGTACCCCCAAGGAACCGGTCTCCGCTAGATGGCACACCTCCTAGTTTGGGCGCTAGGCGCCCTGTATAGAGACCCTACAATAATGTATGGAACCTGTATGATAGGGTCAACTCAGCACCCTGGCGCCGGAAATCGGTGTCAATTGGGCCCCTTTTGAGACCGGATTCCGTCAGGGGACACCCTCACCCCCGGGGATCCGGTCTCGGCCTGATGGCACACCTCCCAGTTTGGGCGCTAGGCGCCCTGTATAGAGACCCTACAATAATGTATGGAACCTGTATGATAGGGTCAACTCAGCGCCCTGGCGCCGGAAATCGGTGCTTATATCGCCTCTTTTGAGACCGGATTCCGTCAGGGGACACCCGTACCCCCAAGGAACCGGTCTCCGCTAGATGGCACACCTCCTAGTTTGGGCGCTAGGCGCCCTGTATAGAGACCCTACAATAATGTATGGAACCTGTATGATAGGGTCAACTCAGCACCCTGGCGCCGGAAATCGGTGTCAATTGGGCCCCTTTTGAGACCGGATTCCGTTAGGGGACACCCTCATCCCCGGGGATCCGGTCTCGGCCTGATGGCACACCTCCCAGTTTGGGCGCTAGGCGCCCTGTATAGAGACCCTACAATAATGTACGGAACCTGTATGATAGGGTCAACTCAGCGCCCTGGCCCCGGAAATCGGTGCTTATATCGCCTCTTTTGAGACCGGATTCCGTCAGGGGACACCCGTACCCCCAAGGAACCGGTCTCCGCTAGATGGCACACCTCCTAGTTTGGGCGCTAGGCGCCCTGTATAGAGACCCTACAATAATGTATGGAACCTGTATGATAGGGTCAACTCAGCACCCTGGCGCCGGAAATCGGTGTCAATTGGGCCCCTTTTGAGACCGGATTCCGTCAGGGGACACCCGTACCCCCGGGGATCCGGTCTCGGACTGATGGCACACCTCCCAGTTTGGGCGCTAGGCGCCCTGTATAGAGACCCTACAATAATGTATGGAACCTGTATGATAGGGTCAACTCAGCGCCCTGGCGCCGGAAACTGTATGATAGGGTCAACTCAGCACCCTGGCGCCGGAAATTGGTGTCAATTGGGCCCCTTTTGAGACCGGATTCCGTCAGGGGACACCCGTACCCCCGGGGATTCGGTCTCGGCCTGATGGCACATCTCCCAGTTTGGGCGCTAGGCGCCCTGTATAGAGACCCTACAATAATGTATGGAACCTGAATGATAGGGTCAACTCAGCGCCCTGGCGCCGGAAATCGGTGCTTATATCGCCTCTTTTGAGACCGGATTCCGTCAGGGGACACCCGTACCCCCAAGGAACCGGTCTCCGCTAGATGGCACACCTCCTAGTTTGGGCGCTAGGCGCCCTGTATAGAGACCCTACAATAATGTATGGAACCTGTATGATAGGGTCAACTCAGCACCCTGGCGCCGGAAATCGGTGTCAATTGGGCCCCTTTTGAGACCGGATTCCGTCAGGGGACACCCTCACCCCCGGGGATCCGGTCTCGGCCTGATGGCACACCTCCCAGTTTGGGCGCTAGGCGCCCTGTATAGAGACCCTACAATAATATATGGAACCTGTATGATAGGGTCAACTCAGCGCCCTGGCGCCGGAAATCGGTGCTTATATCGCCTCTTTTGGGACCGGATTCCGTCAGGGGACACCCGTACCCCCAAGGAACCGGTCTCCGCTAGATGACACACCTCCTAGTTTGGGCGCTAGGCGCCCTGTATAGAGACCCTACAATAATGTATGGAACCTGTATGATAGGGTCAACTCAGCACCCTGGCGCCGGAAATTGGTGTCAATTGGGCCCCTTTTGAGACCGGATTCCGTCAGGGGACACCCGTACCCCCGGGGATTCGGTCTCGGCCTGATGGCACACCTCCCAGTTTGGGCGCTAGGCGCCCTGTATAGAGACCCTACAATAATGTATGGAACCTGAATGATAGGGTCAACTCAGCGCCCTGGCGCCGGAAATCGGTGCTTATATCGCCTCTTTTGAGACCGGATTCCGTCAGGGGACACCCGTACCCCCAAGGAACCGGTCTCCGCTAGATGGCACACCTCCTAGTTTGGGCGCTAGGCGCCCTGTATAGAGACCCTACAATAATGTATGGAACCTGTATGATAGGGTCAACTCAGCACCCTGGCGCCGGAAATCGGTGTCAATTGGGCCCCTTTTGAGACCGGATTCCGTCAGGGGACACCCGTACCCCCGGGGATCCGGTCTCGGACTGATGGCACACCTCCCAGTTTGGGCGCTAGGCGCCCTGTATAGAGACCCTACAATAATGTATGGAACCTGTATGATAGGTCAACTCAGCGCCCTGGCGCCGGAAATCGGTGCTTATATCGCCTCTTTTGAGACCGGATTCCGTTAGGGGACACCCGTACCCCCAAGGAACCGGTCTCCGCTAGATGGCACACCTCCTAGTTTGGGCGCTAGGCGCCCTGTATAGAGACCCTACAATAATGTATGGAACCTGTATGATAGGGTCAACTCAGCACCCTGGCGCCGGAAATCGGTGTCAATTGGGCCCCTTTTGAGACCGGATTCCGTCAGGGGACACCCTCACCCCCGGGGATCCGGTCTCGGCCTGATGGCACACCTCCCAGTTTGGGCGCTAGGCGCCCTGTATAGAGACCCTACAATAATGTATGGAACCTGTATGATAGGGTCAACTCAGCGCCCTGGCGCCGGAAATCGGTGCTTATATCGCCTCTTTTGAGACCGGATTCCGTCAGGGGACACCCGTACCCCCAAGGAACCGGTCTCCGCTAGATGGCACACCTCCTAGTTTGGGCGCTAGGCGCCCTGTATAGAGACCCTACAATAATGTATGGAACCTGTATGATAGGGTCAACTCAGCACCCTGGCGCCGGAAATCGGTGTCAATTGGGCCCCTTTTGAGACCGGATTCCGTTAGGGGACACCCTCATCCCCGGGGATCCGGTCTCGGCCTGATGGCACACCTCCCAGTTTGGGCGCTAGGCGCCCTGTATAGAGACCCTACAATAATGTACGGAACCTGTATGATAGGGTCAACTCAGCGCCCTGGCCCCGGAAATCGGTGCTTATATCGCCTCTTTTGAGACCGGATTCCGTCAGGGGACACCCGTACCCCCAAGGAACCGGTCTCCGCTAGATGGCACACCTCCTAGTTTGGGCGCTAGGCGCCCTGTATAGAGACCCTACAATAATGTATGGAACCTGTATGATAGGGTCAACTCAGCACCCTGGCGCCGGAAATCGGTGTCAATTGGGCCCCTTTTGAGACCGGATTCCGTCAGGGGACACCCGTACCCCCGGGGATCCGGTCTCGGACTGATGGCACACCTCCCAGTTTGGGCGCTAGGCGCCCTGTATAGAGACCCTACAATAATGTATGGAACCTGTATGATAGGGTCAACTCAGCGCCCTGGCGCCGGAAATCGGTGCTTATATCGCCTCTTTTGAGACCGGATTCCGTCAGGGGACACCCGTACCCCCAAGGAACCGGTCTCCGCTAGATGGCACACCTCCTAGTTTGGGCGTTAGGCGCCCTGTATAGAGACCCTACAATAATGTATGGAACCTGTATGATAGGGTCAACTCAGCACCCTGGCGCCGGAAATCGGTGTCAATTGGGCCCCTTTTGAGACCGGATTCCGTCAGGGGACACCCTCACCCCCGGGGATCCGGTCTCGGCCTGATGGCACACCTCCCAGTTTGGGCGCTAGGCGCCCTGTATAGAGACCCTACAATAATGTATGGAACCTGTATGATAGGGTCAACTCAGCGCCCTGGCGCCGGAAATCGGTGCTTATATCGCCTCTTTTGAGACCGGATTCCGTCAGGGGACACCCGTACCCCCAAGGAACCGGTCTCCGCTAGATGGCACACCTCCTAGTTTGGGCGCTAGGCGCCCTGTATAGAGACCCTACAATAATGTATGGAACCTGTATGATAGGGTCAACTCAGCACCCTGGCGCCGGAAATCGGTGTCAATTGGGCCCCTTTTGAGACCGGATTCCGTCAGGGGACACCCTCACCCCCGGGGATCCGGTCTCGGCCTGATGGCACACCTCCCAGTTTGGGCGCTAGGCGCCCTGTATAGAGACCCTACAATAATATATGGAACCTGTATGATAGGGTCAACTCAGCGCCCTGGCGCCGGAAATCGGTGCTTATATCGCCTCTTTTGGGACCGGATTCCGTCAGGGGACACCCGTACCCCCAAGGAACCGGTCTCCGCTAGATGGCACACCTCCTAGTTTGGGCGCTAGGCGCCCTGTATAGAGACCCTACAATAATGTATGGAACCTGTATGATAGGGTCAACTCAGCACCCTGGCGCCGGAAATCGGTGTCAATTGGGCCCCTTTTGAGACCGGATTCCGTCAGGGGACACCCTCACCCCCGGGGATCCGGTCTCGGCCTGATGGCACACCTCCCAGTTTGGGCGCTAGGCGCCCTGTATAGAGACCCTACAATAATGTATGGAACCTGTATGATAGGGTCAACTCAACGCCCTGGCCCCGGAAATCGGTGCTTATATCGCCTCTTTTGAGACCGGATTCCGTCAGGGGACACCCGTACCCCCAAGGAACCGGTCTCCGCTAGATGGCACACCTCCTAGTTTGGGCGCTAGGCGCCCTGTATAGAGACCCTACAATAATGTATGGAACCTGTATGATAGGGTCAACTCAGCACCCTGGCGCCGGAAATCGGTGTCAATTGGGCCCCTTTTGAGACCGGATTCCGTCAGGGGACACCCGTACCCCCGGGGATCCGGTCTCGGCCTGATGGCACACCTCCCAGTTTGGGCGCTAGGCGCCCTGTATAGAGACCCTACAATAATGTATGGAACCTGTATGATAGGGTCAACTCAGCGCCCTGGCGCCGGAAATTGGTGCTTATATCGCCTCTTTTGAGACCGGATTCCGTCAGGGGACACCCGTACCCCCAAGGAACCGGTCTCCGCTAGATGGCACACCTCCTAGTTTGGGCGCAAGGCGCCCTGTATAGAGACCCTACAATAATGTATGGAACCTGTATGATAGGGTCAACTCAGCACCCTGGCGCCGGAAATCGGTGTCAATTGGGCCCCTTTTGAGACCGGATTCCGTCAGGGGACACCCTCACCCCCGGGGATCCGGTCTCGGCCTGATGGCACACCTCCCAGTTTGGGCGCTAGGCGCCCTGTATAGAGACCCTACAATAATGTATGGAACCTGTATGATAGGGTCAACTCAGCGCCCTGGCGCCGGAAATCGGTGCTTATATCGCCTCTTTTGAGACCGGATTCCGTCAGGGGACACCCGTACCCCCAAGGAACCGGTCTCCGCTAGATGGCACACCTCCTAGTTTGGGCGCTAGGCGCCCTGTATAGAGACCCTACAATAATGTATGGAACCTGTATGATAGGGTCAACTCAGCACCCTGGCGCCGGAAATCGGTGTCAATTGGGCCCCTTTTGAGACCGGATTCCGTCAGGGGACACCCTCACCCCCGGGGATCCGGTCTCGGCCTGATGGCACACCTCCCAGTTTGGGCGCTAGGCGCCCTGTATAGAGACCCTACAATAATGTATGGAACCTGTATGATAGGGTCAACTCAGCGCCCTGGCGCCGGAAATCGGTGCTTATATCGCCTCTTTTGAGACCGGATTCCGTCAGGGGACACCCGTACCCCCAAGGAACCGGTCTCCGCTAGATGGCACACCTCCTAGTTTGGGCGCTAGGCGCCCTGTATAGAGACCCTACAATAATGTATGGAACCTGTATGATAGGGTCAACTCAGCACCCTGGCGCCGGAAATCGGTGTCAATTGGGCCCCTTTTGAGACCGGATTCCGTCAGGGGACACCCGTACCCCCGGGGATCCGGTCTCGGACTGATGGCACACCTCCCAGTTTGGGCGCTAGGCGCCCTGTATAGAGACCCTACAATAATGTATGGAACCTGTATGATAGGGTCAACTCAGCGCCCTGGCGCCGGAAATCGGTGCTTATATCGCCTCTTTTGAGACCGGATTCCGTCAGGGGACACCCGTACCCCCAAGGAACCGGTCTCCGCTAGATGGCACACCTCCTAGTTTGGGCGCTAGGCGCCCTGTATAGAGACCCTACAATAATGTATGGAACCTGTATGATAGGGTCAACTCAGCACCCTGGCGCCGGAAATCGGTGTCAATTGGGCCCCTTTTGAGACCGGATTCCGTCAGGGGACACCCTCACCCCCGGGGATCCGGTCTCGGCCTGATGGCACACCTCCCAGTTTGGGCGCTAGGCGCCCTGTATAGAGACCCTACAATAATGTATGGAACCTGTATGATAGGGTCAACTCAGCGCCCTGGCCCCGGAAATCGGTGCTTATATCGCCTCTTTTGAGACCGGATTCCGTCAGGGGACACCCGTACCCCCAAGGAACCGGTCTCTGCTAGATGGCACACCTCCCAGTTTGGGCGCTAAGCGCCCTGTATAGAGACCCTACAATAATGTATGGAACCTGTATGATAGGGTCAACTCAGCACCCTGGCGCCGGAAATCGGTGTCAATTGGGCCCCTTTTGAGACCGGATTCCGTCAGGGGACACCCTCACCCCCGGGGATCCGGTCTCGGCCTGATGGCACACCTCCCAGTTTGGGCGCTAGGCGCCCTGTATAGAGACCCTACAATAATATATGGAACCTGTATGATAGGGTCAACTCAGCGCCCTGGCGCCGGAAATCGGTGCTTATATCGCCTCTTTTGGGACCGGATTCCGTCAGGGGACACCCGTACCCCCAAGGAACCGGTCTCCGCTAGATGGCACACCTCCTAGTTTGGGCGCTAGGCGCCCTGTATAGAGACCCTACAATAATGTATGGAACCTGTATGATAGGGTCAACTCAGCACCCTGGCGCCGGAAATCGGTGTCAATTGGGCCCCTTTTGAGACCGGATTCCGTCAGGGGACACCCTCACCCCCGGGGATCCGGTCTCGGCCTGATGGCACACCTCCCAGTTTGGGCGCTAGGCGCCCTGTATAGAGACCCTACAATAATGTATGGAACCTGTATGATAGGGTCAACTCAGCGCCCTGGCCCCGGAAATCGGTGCTTATATCGCCTCTTTTGAGACCGGATTCCGTCAGGGGACACCCGTACCCCCAAGGAACCGGTCTCCGCTAGATGGCACACCTCCTAGTTTGGGCGCTAGGCGCCCTGTATAGAGACCCTACAATAATGTATGGAACCTGTATGATAGGGTCAACTCAGCACCCTGGCGCCGGAAATCGGTGTCAATTGGGCCCCTTTTGAGACCGGATTCCGTCAGGGGACACCCTCATCCCCGGGGATCCGGTCTCGGCCTGATGGCACACCTCCCAGTTTGGGCGCTAGGCGCCCTGTATAGAGACCCTACAATAATGTATGGAACCTGTATGATAGGGTCAACTCAGCGCCCTGGCCCCGGAAATCGGTGCTTATATCGCCTCTTTTGAGACCGGATTCCGTCAGGGGACACCCGTACCCCCAAGGAACCGGTCTCCGCTAGATGGCACACCTCCTAGTTTGGGCGCTAGGCGCCCTGTATAGAGACCCTACAATAATGTATGGAACCTGTATGATAGGGTCAACTCAGCACCCTGGCGCCGGAAATCGGTGTCAATTGGGCCCCTTTTGAGACCGGATTCCGTCAGGGGACACCCTCACCCCAAGGGATCCGGTCTCGGCCTGATGGCACACCTCCCAGTTTGGGCGCTAGGCGCCCTGTATAGAGACCCTACAATAATGTATGGAACCTGTATGATAGGGTCAACTCAGCGCCCTGGCCCCGGAAATCGGTGCTTATATCGCCTCTTTTGAGACCGGATTCCGTCAGGGGACACCCGTACCCCCAAGGAACCGGTCTCCGCTAGATGGCACACCTCCTAGTTTGGGCGCTAGGCGCCCTGTATAGAGACCCTACAATAATGTATGGAACCTGTATGATAGGGTCAACTCAGCACCCTGGCGCCGGAAATCGGTGTCAATTGGGCCCCATTTGAGACCGGATTCCGTCAGGGGACACCCGTACCCCCGGGGATCCGGTCTCGGACTGATGGCACACCTCCCAGTTTGGGCGCTAGGCGCCCTGTATAGAGACCCTACAATAATGTATGGAACCTGTATGATAGGGTCAACTCAGCGCCCTGGCGCCGGAAATCGGTGCTTATATCGCCTCTTTTGAGACCGGATTCCGTCAGGGGACACCCGTACCCCCAAGGAACCGGTCTCCGCTAGATGGCACACCTCCTAGTTTGGGCGCTAGGCGCCCTGTATAGAGACCCTACAATAATGTATGGAACCTGTATGATAGGGTCAACTCAGCACCCTGGCGCCGGAAATCGGTGTCAATTGGGCCCCTTTTGAGACCGGATTCCGTCAGGGGACACCCTCACCCCCGGGGATCCGGTCTCGGCCTGATGGCACACCTCCCAGTTTGGGCGCTAGGCGCCCTGTATAGAGACCCTACAATAATGTATGGAACCTGTATGATAGGGTCAACTCAGCGCCCTGGCGCCGGAAATCGGTGCTTATATCGCCTCTTTTGAGACCGGATTCCGTCAGGGGACACCCGTACCCCCAAGGAACCGGTCTCCGCTAGATGGCACACCTCCTAGTTTGGGCGCTAGGCGCCCTGTATAGAGACCCTACAATAATGTATGGAACCTGTATGATAGGGTCAACTCAGCACCCTGGCGCCGGAAATCGGTGTCAATTGGGCCCCTTTTGAGACCGGATTCCGTCAGGGGACACCCTCACCCCCGGGGATCCGGTCTCGGCCTGATGGCACACCTCCCAGTTTGGGCGCTAGGCGCCCTGTATAGAGACCCTACAATAATATATGGAACCTGTATGATAGGGTCAACTCAGCGCCCTGGCGCCGGAAATCGGTGCTTATATCGCCTCTTTTGGGACCGGATTCCGTCAGGGGACACCCGTACCCCCAAGGAACCGGTCTCCGCTAGATGGCACACCTCCTAGTTTGGGCGCTAGGCGCCCTGTATAGAGACCCTACAATAATGTATGGAACCTGTATGATAGGGTCAACTCAGCACCCTGGCGCCGGAAATTGGTGTCAATTGGGCCCCTTTTGAGACCGGATTCCGTCAGGGGACACCCGTACCCCCGGGGATTCGGTCTCGGCCTGATGGCACATCTCCCAGTTTGGGCGCTAGGCGCCCTGTATAGAGACCCTACAATAATGTATGGAACCTGAATGATAGGGTCAACTCAGCGCCCTGGCGCCGGAAATCGGTGCTTATATCGCCTCTTTTGAGACCGGATTCCGTCAGGGGACACCCGTACCCCCAAGGAACCGGTCTCCGCTAGATGGCACACCTCCTAGTTTGGGCGCTAGGCGCCCTGTATAGAGACCCTACAATAATGTATGGAACCTGTATGATAGGGTCAACTCAGCACCCTGGCGCCGGAAATCGGTGTCAATTGGGCCCCTTTTGAGACCGGATTCCGTCAGGGGACACCCGTACCCCCGGGGATCCGGTCTCGGCCTGATGGCACACCTCCCAGTTTGGGCGCTAGGCGCCCTGTATAGAGACCCTACAATAATGTATGGAACCTGTATGATAGGGTCAACTCAGCGCCCTGGCGCCGGAAATCGGTGCTTATATCGCCTCTTTTGAGACCGGATTCCGTCAGGGGACACCCGTACCCCCAAGGAACCGGTCTCCGCTAGATGGCACACCTCCTAGTTTGGGCGCTAGGCGCCCTGTATAGAGACCCTACAATAATGTATGGAACCTGTATGATAGGGTCAACTCAGCACCCTGGCGCCAGAAATCGGTGTCAATTGGGCCCCTTTTGAGACCGGATTCCGTCAGGGGACACCCGTACCCCCGGGGATCCGGTCTCGGACTGATGGCACACCTCCCAGTTTGGGCGCTAGGCGCCCTGTATAGAGACCCTACAATAATGTATGGAACCTGTATGATAGGGTCAACTCAGCGCCCTGGCGCCGGAAATCGGTGCTTATATCGCCTCTTTTGAGACCGGATTCCGTCAGGGGACACCCGTACCCCCAAGGAACCGGTCTCCGCTAGATGGCACACCTCCTAGTTTGGGCGCTAGGCGCCCTGTATAGAGACCCTACAATAATGTATGGAACCTGTATGATAGGGTCAACTCAGCACCCTGGCGCCGGAAATCGGTGTCAATTGGGCCCCTTTTGAGACCGGATTCCGTCAGGGGACACCCTCACCCCCGGGGATCCGGTCTCGGCCTGATGGCACACCTCCCAGTTTGGGCGCTAGGCGCCCTGTATAGAGACCCTACAATAATGTATGGAACCTGTATGATAGGGTCAACTCAGCGCCCTGGCGCCGGAAATCGGTGCTTATATCGCCTCTTTTGAGACCGGATTCCGTCAGGGGACACCCGTACCCCCAAGGAACTGGTCTCCGCTAGATGGCACACCTCCTAGTTTGGGCGCTAGGCGCCCTGTATAGAGACCCTACAATAATGTATGGAACCTGTATGATAGGGTCAACTCAGCACCCTGGCGCCGGAAATCGGTGTCAATTGGGCCCCTTTTGAGACCGGATTCCGTCAGGGGACACCCTCACCCCCGGGGATCCGGTCTCGGCCTGATGGCACACCTCCCAGTTTGGGCGCTAGGCGCCCTGTATAGAGACCCTACAATAATGTATGGAACCTGTATGATAGGGTCAACTCAGCACCCTGGCGCCGGAAATTGGTGTCAATTGGGCCCCTTTTGAGACCGGATTCCGTCAGGGGACACCCGTACCCCCGGGGATTCGGTCTCGGCCTGATGGCACATCTCCCAGTTTGGGCGCTAGGCGCCCTGTATAGAGACCCTACAATAATGTATGGAACCTGAATGATAGGGTCAACTCAGCGCCCTGGCGCCGGAAATCGGTGCTTATATCGCCTCTTTTGAGACCGGATTCCGTCAGGGGACACCCGTACCCCCAAGGAACCGGTCTCCGCTAGATGGCACACCTCCTAGTTTGGGCGCTAGGCGCCCTGTATAGAGACCCTACAATAATGTATGGAACCTGTATGATAGGGTCAACTCAGCACCCTGGCGCCGGAAATCGGTGTCAATTGGGCCCCTTTTCAGACCGGATTCCGTCAGGGGACACCCGTACCCCCGGGGATCCGGTCTCGGACTGATGGCACACCTCCCAGTTTGGGCGCTAGGCGCCCTGTATAGAGACCCTACAATAATGTATGGAACCTGTATGATAGGGTCAACTCAGCGCCCTGGCCCCGGAAATCGGTGCTTATATCGCCTCTTTTGAGACCGGATTCCGTCAGGGGACACCCGTACCCCCAAGGAACCGGTCTCCGCTAGATGGCACACCTCCTAGTTTGGGCGCTAGGCGCCCTGTATAGAGACCCTACAATAATGTATGGAACCTGTATGATAGGGTCAACTCAGCACCCTGGCGCCGGAAATCGGTGTCAATTGGGCCCCTTTTGAGACCGGATTCCGTCAGGGGACACCCTCACCCCCGGGGATCCGGTCTCGGCCTGATGGCACACCTCCCAGTTTGGGCGCTAGGCGCCCTGTATAGAGACCCTACAATAATGTATGGAACCTGTATGATAGGGTCAACTCAGCGCCCTGGCCCCGGAAATCGGTGCTTATATCGCCTCTTTTGAGACCGGATTCCGTCAGGGGACACCCGTACCCCCAAGGAACCGGTCTCCGCTAGATGGCACACCTCCTAGTTTGGGCGCTAGGCGCCCTGTATAGAGACCCTACAATAATGTATGGAACCTGTATGATAGGGTCAACTCAGCACCCTGGCGCCGGAAATCGGTGTCAATTGGGCCCCTTTTGAGACCGGATTCCGTCAGGGGACACCCTCACCCCAAGGGATCCGGTCTCGGCCTGATGGCACACCTCCCAGTTTGGGCGCTAGGCGCCCTGTATAGAGACCCTACAATAATGTATGGAACCTGTATGATAGGGTCAACTCAGCGCCCTGGCCCCGGAAATCGGTGCTTATATCGCCTCTTTTGAGACCGGATTCCGTCAGGGGACACCCGTACCCCCAAGGAACCGGTCTCCGCTAGATGGCACACCTCCTAGTTTGGGCGCTAGGCGCCCTGTATAGAGACCCTACAATAATGTATGGAACCTGTATGATAGGGTCAACTCAGCACCCTGGCGCCGGAAATCGGTGTCAATTGGGCCCCATTTGAGACCGGATTCCGTCAGGGGACACCCGTACCCCCGGGGATCCGGTCTCGGACTGATGGCACACCTCCCAGTTTGGGCGCTAGGCGCCCTGTATAGAGACCCTACAATAATGTATGGAACCTGTATGATAGGGTCAACTCAGCGCCCTGGCGCCGGAAATCGGTGCTTATATCGCCTCTTTTGAGACCGGATTCCGTCAGGGGACACCCGTACCCCCAAGGAACCGGTCTCCGCTAGATGGCACACCTCCTAGTTTGGGCGCTAGGCGCCCTGTATAGAGACCCTACAATAATGTATGGAACCTGTATGATAGGGTCAACTCAGCACCCTGGCGCCGGAAATCGGTGTCAATTGGGCCCCTTTTGAGACCGGATTCCGTCAGGGGACACCCTCACCCCCGGGGATCCGGTCTCGGCCTGATGGCACACCTCCCAGTTTGGGCGCTAGGCGCCCTGTATAGAGACCCTACAATAATGTATGGAACCTGTATGATAGGGTCAACTCAGCGCCCTGGCGCCGGAAATCGGTGCTTATATCGCCTCTTTTGAGACCGGATTCCGTCAGGGGACACCCGTACCCCCAAGGAACCGGTCTCCGCTAGATGGCACACCTCCTAGTTTGGGCGCTAGGCGCCCTGTATAGAGACCCTACAATAATGTATGGAACCTGTATGATAGGGTCAACTCAGCACCCTGGCGCCGGAAATCGGTGTCAATTGGGCCCCTTTTGAGACCGGATTCCGTCAGGGGACACCCTCACCCCCGGGGATCCGGTCTCGGCCTGATGGCACACCTCCCAGTTTGGGCGCTAGGCGCCCTGTATAGAGACCCTACAATAATATATGGAACCTGTATGATAGGGTCAACTCAGCGCCCTGGCGCCGGAAATCGGTGCTTATATCGCCTCTTTTGGGACCGGATTCCGTCAGGGGACACCCGTACCCCCAAGGAACCGGTCTCCGCTAGATGGCACACCTCCTAGTTTGGGCGCTAGGCGCCCTGTATAGAGACCCTACAATAATGTATGGAACCTGTATGATAGGGTCAACTCAGCACCCTGGCGCCGGAAATTGGTGTCAATTGGGCCCCTTTTGAGACCGGATTCCGTCAGGGGACACCCGTACCCCCGGGGATTCGGTCTCGGCCTGATGGCACATCTCCCAGTTTGGGCGCTAGGCGCCCTGTATAGAGACCCTACAATAATGTATGGAACCTGAATGATAGGGTCAACTCAGCGCCCTGGCGCCGGAAATCGGTGCTTATATCGCCTCTTTTGAGACCGGATTCCGTCAGGGGACACCCGTACCCCCAAGGAACCGGTCTCCGCTAGATGGCACACCTCCTAGTTTGGGCGCTAGGCGCCCTGTATAGAGACCCTACAATAATGTATGGAACCTGTATGATAGGGTCAACTCAGCACCCTGGCGCCGGAAATCGGTGTCAATTGGGCCCCTTTTGAGACCGGATTCCGTCAGGGGACACCCGTACCCCCGGGGATCCGGTCTCGGCCTGATGGCACACCTCCCAGTTTGGGCGCTAGGCGCCCTGTATAGAGACCCTACAATAATGTATGGAACCTGTATGATAGGGTCAACTCAGCGCCCTGGCGCCGGAAATCGGTGCTTATATCGCCTCTTTTGAGACCGGATTCCGTCAGGGGACACCCGTACCCCCAAGGAACCGGTCTCCGCTAGATGGCACACCTCCTAGTTTGGGCGCTAGGCGCCCTGTATAGAGACCCTACAATAATGTATGGAACCTGTATGATAGGGTCAACTCAGCACCCTGGCGCCAGAAATCGGTGTCAATTGGGCCCCTTTTGAGACCGGATTCCGTCAGGGGACACCCGTACCCCCGGGGATCCGGTCTCGGACTGATGGCACACCTCCCAGTTTGGGCGCTAGGCGCCCTGTATAGAGACCCTACAATAATGTATGGAACCTGTATGATAGGGTCAACTCAGCGCCCTGGCGCCGGAAATCGGTGCTTATATCGCCTCTTTTGAGACCGGATTCCGTCAGGGGACACCCGTACCCCCAAGGAACCGGTCTCCGCTAGATGGCACACCTCCTAGTTTGGGCGCTAGGCGCCCTGTATAGAGACCCTACAATAATGTATGGAACCTGTATGATAGGGTCAACTCAGCACCCTGGCGCCGGAAATCGGTGTCAATTGGGCCCCTTTTGAGACCGGATTCCGTCAGGGGACACCCTCACCCCCGGGGATCCGGTCTCGGCCTGATGGCACACCTCCCAGTTTGGGCGCTAGGCGCCCTGTATAGAGACCCTACAATAATGTATGGAACCTGTATGATAGGGTCAACTCAGCGCCCTGGCGCCGGAAATCGGTGCTTATATCGCCTCTTTTGAGACCGGATTCCGTCAGGGGACACCCGTACCCCCAAGGAACTGGTCTCCGCTAGATGGCACACCTCCTAGTTTGGGCGCTAGGCGCCCTGTATAGAGACCCTACAATAATGTATGGAACCTGTATGATAGGGTCAACTCAGCACCCTGGCGCCGGAAATCGGTGTCAATTGGGCCCCTTTTGAGACCGGATTCCGTCAGGGGACACCCTCACCCCCGGGGATCCGGTCTCGGCCTGATGGCACACCTCCCAGTTTGGGCGCTAGGCGCCCTGTATAGAGACCCTACAATAATGTATGGAACCTGTATGATAGGGTCAACTCAGCACCCTGGCGCCGGAAATTGGTGTCAATTGGGCCCCTTTTGAGACCGGATTCCGTCAGGGGACACCCGTACCCCCGGGGATTCGGTCTCGGCCTGATGGCACATCTCCCAGTTTGGGCGCTAGGCGCCCTGTATAGAGACCCTACAATAATGTATGGAACCTGAATGATAGGGTCAACTCAGCGCCCTGGCGCCGGAAATCGGTGCTTATATCGCCTCTTTTGAGACCGGATTCCGTCAGGGGACACCCGTACCCCCAAGGAACCGGTCTCCGCTAGATGGCACACCTCCTAGTTTGGGCGCTAGGCGCCCTGTATAGAGACCCTACAATAATGTATGGAACCTGTATGATAGGGTCAACTCAGCACCCTGGCGCCGGAAATCGGTGTCAATTGGGCCCCTTTTCAGACCGGATTCCGTCAGGGGACACCCGTACCCCCGGGGATCCGGTCTCGGACTGATGGCACACCTCCCAGTTTGGGCGCTAGGCGCCCTGTATAGAGACCCTACAATAATGTATGGAACCTGTATGATAGGGTCAACTCAGCGCCCTGGCCCCGGAAATCGGTGCTTATATCGCCTCTTTTGAGACCGGATTCCGTCAGGGGACACCCGTACCCCCAAGGAACCGGTCTCCGCTAGATGGCACACCTCCTAGTTTGGGCGCTAGGCGCCCTGTATAGAGACCCTACAATAATGTATGGAACCTGTATGATAGGGTCAACTCAGCACCCTGGCGCCGGAAATCGGTGTCAATTGGGCCCCTTTTGAGACCGGATTCCGTCAGGGGACACCCGTACCCCCGGGGATCCGGTCTCGGACTGATGGCACACCTCCCAGTTTGGGCGCTAGGCGCCCTGTATAGAGACCCTACAATAATGTATGGAACCTGTATGATAGGGTCAACTCAGCGCCCTGGCGCCGGAAATCGGTGCTTATATCGTCTCTTTTGAGACCGGATTCCGTCAGGGGACACCCGTACCCCCAAGGAACCGGTCTCCGCTAGATGGCACACCTCCTAGTTTGGGCGCTAGGCGCCCTGTATAGAGACCCTACAATAATGTATGGAACCTGTATGATAGGGTCAACTCAGCACCCTGGCGCCGGAAATCGGTGTCAATTGGGCCCCTTTTGAGACCGGATTCCGTCAGGGGACACCCGTACCCCCGGGGATCCGGTCTCGGCCTGATGGCACACCTCCCAGTTTGGGCGCTAGGCGCCCTGTATAGAGACCCTACAATAATGTATGGAACCTGTATGATAGGGTCAACTCAGCGCCCTGGCGCCGGAAATCGGTGCTTATATCGCCTCTTTTGAGACCGGATTCCGTCAGGGGACACCCGTACCCCCAAGGAACCGGTCTCCGCTAGATGGCACACCTCCTAGTTTGGGCGCTAGGCGCCCTGTATAGAGACCCTACAATAATGTATGGAACCTGTATGATAGGGTCAACTCAGCACCCTGGCGCCGGAAATCGGTGTCAATTGGGCCCCTTTTGAGACCGGATTCCGTCAGGGGACACCCTCACCCCCGGGGATCCGGTCTCGGCCTGATGGCACACCTCCCAGTTTGGGCGCTAGGCGCCCTGTATAGAGACCCTACAATAATGTATGGAACCTGTATGATAGGGTCAACTCAGCGCCCTGGCGCCGGAAATCGGTGCTTATATCGCCTCTTTTGAGACCGGATTCCGTCAGGGGACACCCGTACCCCCAAGGAACCGGTCTCCGCTAGATGGCACACCTCCTTGTTTGGGCGCTAGGCGCCCTGTATAGAGACCCTACAATAATGTATGGAACCTGTATGATAGGGTCAACTCAGCACCCTGGCGCCGGAAATCGGTGTCAATTGGGCCCCTTTTCAGACCGGATTCCGTCAGGGGACACCCGTACCCCCGGGGATTCGGTCTCGGCCTGATGGCACACCTCCAAGTTTGGGCGCTAGGCGCCCTGTATAGAGACCCTACAATAATGTATGGAACCTGAATGATAGGGTCAACTCAGCGCCCTGGCGCCGGAAATCGGTGCTTATATCGCCTCTTTTGAGACCGGATTCCGTCAGGGGACACCCGTACCCCCAAGGAACCGGTCTCCGCTAGATGGCACACCTCCTAGTTTGGGCGCTAGGCGCCCTGTATAGAAACCCTACAATAATGTATGGAACCTGTTTGATAGGGTCAACTCAGCACCCTGGCGCCGGAAATCGGTGTCAATTGGGCCCCTTTTGAGACCGGATTCCGTCAGGGGACACCCGTACCCCCGGGGATCCGGTCTCGGACTGATGGCACACCTCCCAGTTTGGGCGCTAGGCGCCCTGTATAGAGACCCTACAATAATGTATGGAACCTGTATGATAGGGTCAACTCAGCGCCCTGGCGCCGGAAATCGGTGCTTATATCGCCTCTTTTGAGACCGGATTCCGTCAGGGGACACCCGTACCCCCAAGGAACCGGTCTCCGCTAGATGGCACACCTCCTAGTTTGGGCGCTAGGCGCCCTGTATAGAGACCCTACAATAATGTATGGAACCTGTATGATAGGGTCAACTCAGCACCCTGGCGCCGGAAATCGGTGTCAATTGGGCCCCTTTTGAGACCGGATTCCGTCAGGAAACACCCGTACCCCCGGGGATCCGGTCTCGGCCTGACGGCACACCTCCCAGTTTTGGCGCTAGGCGCCCTGTATAGAGACCCTACAATAATGTATGGAACCTGTATGATAGGGTCAACTCAGCGCCCTGGCGCCGGAAATCGGTGCTTATATCGCCTCTTTTGAGACCGGATTCCGTCAGGGGACACCCGTACCCCCAAGGAACCGGTCTCCGCTAGATGGCACACCTCCTAGTTTGGGCGCTAGGCGCCCTGTATAGAGACCCTACAATAATGTATGGAACCTGTATGATAGGGTCAACTCAGCACCCTGGCGCCGGAAATCGGTGTCAATTGGGCCCCTTTTGAGACCGGATTCCGTCAGGGGACACCCGTACCCCCGGGGATCCGGTCTCGGCCTGATGGCACATCTCCCAGTTTGGGTGCTAGGCGCCCTGTATAGAGACCCTACAATAATGTATGGAACCTGTATGATAGGGTCAACTCAGCGCCCTGGCGCCGGAAATCGGTGCTTATATCGCCTCTTTTGAGACCGGATTCCGTCAGGGGACACCCGTACCCCCAAGGAACCGGTCTCCGCTAGATGGCACACCTCCTAGTTTGGGCGCTAGGCGCCCTGTATAGAGACCCTACAATAATGTATGGAACCTGTATGATAGGGTCAACTCAGCACCCTGGCGCCGGAAATCGGTGTCAATTGGGCCCCTTTTGAGACCGGATTCCGTCAGGGGACACCCGTACCCCCGGGGATCCGGTCTCGGACTGATGGCACACCTCCCAGTTTGGGCGCTAGGCGCCCTGTATAGAGACCCTACAATAATGTATGGAACCTGTATGATAGGGTCAACTCAGCGCCCTGGCGCCGGAAATCGGTGCTTATATCGCCTCTTTTGAGACCGGATTCCGTCAGGGGACACCCGTACCCCCAAGGAACCGGTCTCCGCTAGATGGCACACCTCCTAGTTTGGGCGTTAGGCGCCCTGTATAGAGACCCTACAATAATGTATGGAACCTGTATGATAGGGTCAACTCAGCACCCTGGCGCCGGAAATCGGTGTCAATTGGGCCCCTTTTGAGACCGGATTCCGTCAGGGGACACCCTCACCCCCGGGGATCCGGTCTCGGCCTGATGGCACACCTCCCAGTTTGGGCGCTAGGCGCCCTGTATAGAGACCCTACAATAATGTATGGAACCTGTATGATAGGGTCAACTCAGCGCCCTGGCGCCGGAAATCGGTGCTTATATCGCCTCTTTTGAGACCGGATTCCGTCAGGGGACACCCGTACCCCCAAGGAACCGGTCTCCGCTAGATGGCACACCTCCTAGTTTGGGCGCTAGGCGCCCTGTATAGAGACCCTACAATAATGTAAGGAACCTGTATGATAGGGTCAAGTCAGCACCCTGGCGCCGGAAATTGGTGTCAATTGGGCCCCTTTTGAGACCGGATTCCGTCAGGGGACACCCGTACCCCCGGGGATCCGGTCTCGGCCTGATGGCACATCTCCCAGTTTGGGTGCTAGGCGCCCTGTATAGAGACCCTACAATAATGTATGGAACCTGTATGATAGGGTCAACTCAGCGCCCTGGCGCCGGAAATCGGTGCTTATATCGCCTCTTTTGAGACCGGATTCCGTCAGGGGACACCCGTACCCCCAAGGAACCGGTCTCCGCTAGATGGCACACCTCCTAGTTTGGGCGCTAGGCGCCCTGTATAGAGACCCTACAATAATGTATGGAACCTGTATGATAGGGTCAACTCAGCACCCTGGCGCCGGAAATCGGTGTCAATTGGGCCCCTTTTGAGACCGGATTCCGTCAGGGGACACCCGTACCCCCGGGGATCCGGTCTCGGACTGATGGCACACCTCCCAGTTTGGGCGCTAGGCGCCCTGTATAGAGACCCTACAATAATGTATGGAACCTGTATGATAGGGTCAACTCAGCGCCCTGGCGCCGGAAATCGGTGCTTATATCGCCTCTTTTGAGACCGGATTCCGTCAGGGGACACCCGTACCCCCAAGGAACCGGTCTCCGCTAGATGGCACACCTCCTAGTTTGGGCGTTAGGCGCCCTGTATAGAGACCCTACAATAATGTATGGAACCTGTATGATAGGGTCAACTCAGCACCCTGGCGCCGGAAATCGGTGTCAATTGGGCCCCTTTTGAGACCGGATTCCGTCAGGGGACACCCTCACCCCCGGGGATCCGGTCTCGGCCTGATGGCACACCTCCCAGTTTGGGCGCTAGGCGCCCTGTATAGAGACCCTACAATAATGTATGGAACCTGTATGATAGGGTCAACTCAGCGCCCTGGCGCCGGAAATCGGTGCTTATATCGCCTCTTTTGAGACCGGATTCCGTCAGGGGACACCCGTACCCCCAAGGAACCGGTCTCCGCTAGATGGCACACCTCCTAGTTTGGGCGCTAGGCGCCCTGTATAGAGACCCTACAATAATGTATGGAACCTGTATGATAGGGTCAACTCAGCACCCTGGCGCCGGAAATCGGTGTCAATTGGGCCCCTTTTGAGACCGGATTCCGTCAGGGGACACCCGTACCCCCGGGGATCCGGTCTCGGACTGATGGCACACCTCCCAGTTTTGGCGCTAGGCGCCCTTTTATCTTATTATACAATGCAATCGGGATCGGACGTCTCTAAAAATAGTCGATAAAAATACGCTAAGATTTGTTATTGGCAGGTAGCTTATTGGCAGGTAGCTTGACTAAAGCAAATTAGTAAACATTGGATTATCAGTGGTTTATCAATTAATTGTGCATCTTTTAAACACTCTTGAGTGTTCTAAAAGTTTAACCCTTGTATTTACTTCAGTAACATAACACATTACATGGTTATTCACTCTTTGTGTTTGTGGAATCCATCGTGACGTCATAACGTAAACAGTTCAGAACGGAAATGTAGGACAGTCAAGTACTTTTGTGTTGACAGCTGTCTGAGCTGAGTTCTCTACAAAGATGTCCTACGAAGAGTCAGAGATTTACACGGACAGTTATTCCCGGGAAACAGAGAATATGTTCCGGGAATTGTTGAGTCCGATCGAGCCCCTAATTATGAAGATCCAGTCGTTGTTGGTTTGGGAGAAGCCCAGTAGAAGTGCAATTATGTTTCTTATCGTTCATGGAATATTTTGGTAAGATTTTTGCTATAGGCCTTACGGTATAACCAGTATGATTAATTTATTCCTTAAAATATTAAAGTTACCGAGCGATATGATGACATAACTTTTGTACACTTGGGGAACGTGTAGAAGTACACACATCATTAGGGTATAAATCTGATGGCAGCTAGAGTTCTAGGATTTCAAACCATTTGGTTGGTAAAACAGCTAGTCTATGAAATATAAAGGTAGATATTGTAAAGCACATCAGTGTTTTCAAATAATTGGTAAAGTTAATTGCTTTCATTCATAATGGTGTGTCATTCCCATTTACAACATTTAATTTCGATAAATAATGTGTAATGTTTGTTTATGTTTATCGTGTGTGTACTATTTATAGATATGTTGATGAGATTGCATTGTTGTAGTAATAAAAAGAGTGCATTAATCTTTATGCAATCTGTTATTGTAATAGAAAAACAACTGTGACATGATTAGCTTTTTTTGATGGGTGAATCTCTTTTTTTTTAGAGTGTTTTAAATGCATAGGATTTTATTTCAAGTGTTTTTTTTTAAGATTGCGCATACATTGTGTTACCTTTTAATAAAATTGCTCACAGGGATTTTCTATGATATTATAGTTATAAAAAAAGGACAATAATTGTAACTTTATGTGTGTATACTGTTGTTTTACAGTTTATTATTGCCCAACCTAATGTATAATTTGCATTTTAAAAAAAATTTGATTGTCAATATTTCATATTTTAAAAACAATCGCAAAAAATTTACTCATAAGGATGTTCATATTGCCTCTTTTTCAGGTTTATAGCTAAGAATGGATGTCAGTTTTATTTCTGCATAAGTTCCATTGCTGCCCTCATGTTTTTTGTTTACACATGGAGGAAATGGATTTGGCCAGAAATCAGAGGTTCTTGTTATTTATAGGCTCTTTATTGATTTATTCCTACAATTGAATTACCGGTAATTAAATCAGTTGAATTAAATAAGTCACTTTCTCAATGATAATATTGTGACTTCCCAATCAAATAGAATCTGTTTGTAATTTATTGCACAAACAAAAAAACTGAATACTAACTAAACAGGAAGTTGTAAAAGCTATTATTACTTTCATTTTTTTTCTGTTTTAGTTCCTCCTCCAATACCTGAAGATACAGATGGGTAAATATTGATTTTTTTTAATAATCCAGCTCAAATATTGATGTGGTTGTAATGAAAGGACATTGTTGCATTTTACACACATAACAAGCATTTTAATAATACTCCATTGCAATTTTCCCCCTGAAAATCATTGTACTTCATGTCTCATTTGTTGCAAGTAAGGCATATATTTGAAAACATTTTTTTTAAATAAGTACCGTAAATGTAATTCTGTTTTCATCCACTTTTTCCAATGGTTGAGTTCTACATCCACTTGACAATTAGTTTCAACAGTCATTCATCAGAACATACTGAGATCATGTCTGGATCTAAGCTCATACATGTAGGGTACAGCTTATAGAACAACTGTTCCTCCATTGAATCCAGCTGGCATGGCAGTTCTTTGTTACCCAAGTCAATCACTTGTCCACATGTCAGACGTACAACAAGGCACTATCAATACAAAGCCACAATTCTGCCAATACCAATAGCTATGGATGAAATTAGTTTCTTTTGATTTAAAGCTGCCCTACTTACTTAAACATGCAAAATTTAATTACCATTGTTAGAGACTTAGAGTATATTAACAGGAAAATGTACAATTAGAACCATTTTAACAAGTCCTTGGACTTTCAGTAGGATGTAACTATCTATTTCTTGCGTCAAAACAAGTTAAAATGACACTGGTTTCAAGCGAAATATACACCGATTGCGTAGCCTTAGCTCAAAAGCCAGACAAATCTTGTTGATTTCAGAGAGCCATTACTGATGGGCCTACAATGAAATAGACAGGCCTACGTCACAATGCTGTTTGACACAACTACCCAAAGTCCAACCTCCTGTTAAAATGGTTCTATATGTTGATATTATATATTTTTTAAGGACCCCCTGTATGGACTAAAATACACTCCACTTACTGCATACCTCAGGCTTTGACATGTTAACTTTTGATGTGTTTCACTCAGGAATGATGAATGTATAATATTACTTTAAAAGCTACATTTGTAAAAGCGAGACTGAGATCAAATATGAGCACATCTATTAATCAAGTTTTGCAGTCGTACTGGACTGCATTAATCTTTACCTTGAATTCTGACCTATATCAAGCAAGACTATTAACCTTTGGCCTCTAATTTGACCCATGTATATTCTTAGATCATCTACTATTGACTTTCCTATTAGACCCACAAGCTTTGACCTATTCTGTAGATGGACCCCTGTACATGTTCGGCTGCTGAGCGTGCCAGAGATTTGTCAACATTTGGCCAATCTGTGGATATTTATGTCAAACAACATCAGCTGTTGGCTAGCATTCAGACAGGATCACCATTTCTTGGTTTGTATAAATGGAACTTCAGTGTAAGAATACACTAAAACTCTTGAGAAATCAATACAATTTATTTAGGTATACAGAAGTTAAAAATGTATACTACATGTATTACTGACATTAATTGGAACCTCATTAGTATCTACATCTAAAGATAATTAAATTGAATAGTCAAAAACTATGCAGTGCTTTGGATTAGAAAAACATGTATTGCAATGGGTGGTACATATTATGTACTGTACATGCAGAAAAGATCCTGTATCAGTTGGTATTGCATGAATTAGGTAAAAATTTAGACTAATTACTCCTTGCTTTGTATAGTACATGGACAACACGTCAATATTTAGAGCGTGTACAGAATCCAAGACTTGACTGTTCTATATATTTTATCTTAAAAGATACAAGTGGATACACATTTACTTGCTATTTCTGGCAAATAAATGTACAAAAATCTACACACTTAATGAAAAAACTAACCATGCTGCCAAATCTTATTCAATTTCTTCTTTATTGAATAAATTATATGTTGCTAAATGTTTGAATACTACAGTAATAAAGTGCATTTATTTTACGATACATTCACCGATTTGTCCATCGTACATGTACAGTAACTTTTATTTCCAGTTCACCTCTCTGAACTGTTCTTTCTTGCTGTTGTTTGCTGCCTTTGGACGACTGATATCTGGAGTGACCCTGACCTACATTATAGGTAGGTGTGCTGCGTCAACCAATCAAGTGTGTGCATTGCATTTTACAGTCCAGTAAAGGTGTTGGTAGTATTGCTCACGGCAATGTAGAAAAAACTGGTTTTTTTTAATATATATCTGAAATTATAGTTTAAGACTAGGATTAGGAGAACTGTTTCAGTCTCTCTTTCTGATCTCTCTCTCTCTCTCTCTCTCTCTCTCTCTCTCTCTCTCTCTCTCACAGTTTCCATAATGTTCATTTTTACAATTACATGTTTCATGTTTCTCCCCTTCTCTAAGTACATGTAATGTTCAAGCACTTGTTGAAATAATAAAAAAGGTTCTGTTTGAAAATCTGATGCTCTTTCAGATTTTGGTGCTACATTGTACAGTGTATTACCAGTGCAAATGCATGTGTGTACCATTAGTTTCCATTTGTTGGTTCTCAATTACATGTACAATGTATCTAGCTTTCTTTCGGTGGCGTTTTACAACATAACAGTCTATATCTGGCCTGCATCCACCGATGATTTACAATTACATGTATCTGGCCTTGTTTCAGTGATGTCCCTGATGTTGTGGCCCTGTGTCTTGTACAACAACTTGTTCCAGAAGATCTACATGGCGCTGGAGCCGTTACTGATGAGGCTGGACTACACACTCAAAATCAGGCCCTGGATCTGGCGCAGTTAGTATTGATACTGTTATTAAAAGCGTCCCACTCAAATATACTCTCTGGGAGCTCTTATACTCCATAATTTTGTCATATGTTTGTTAATTATGTGTCTTCATACATATTAAGTGTACCCACAGGTACCAAAGCTTGAAAAATGATGTGTTCATGCTTGTTCTTATGTGAATACTGGTATCTCCTGCAATGTGAATGCATGTACCTTATGTCTGTATTTAGTGTATCCCTATGTAGAAATTTTCTTGTCTTCATTATGATTTTTGTCATTGAAATTAAAAAAAAAAAGAAGAAATGCTAAGCAAGTGAATGGGTGCAGTGCAAATGTTAATATATTCATATAAAAAATTTTCTCTTGTAGTTTACCATGTGTCATTTTTCCTATTTATCCTAAATTTCCTCTTTAATGTCATACTTAGTCATTTTAAAGAGAAAAAGAAAGGAGTCAATAAATTGCTTGGAATTTGAAAATTGGTAAAATCTGACTTATTTATTTTTCATTTAGATATTTATGATAACTCCGTCACTCTCTTTTTTTATTTTTAGATCAGCAGGCTCGGAAAACAGCAAATTTTGGCAGTATTGGGACATCAACAACTCGAGACTCGGACAGCGAGTCTGAGGAACTCATGCCAACTCGCGACCCAAAGGTCACGGCAGCACTCGCCCGGGCCATCACAGACTCGGAGGACGAGGGGATGGGGGTGCCAGATATCCCCACCCCCAGGCTGTCAAAGGAATCCTCCATCAACCACAGTGACGAACATGCAGACTTTTGTAAGGAGTTTTAAGAGTTTTGATTTATACATATACACGTAGTTTGAAGTTTAAATAGATAGTTCGTTCCTATAACCTATAAGGTTATATATAAATTTATATACTAAAGTCCTTTTACTTCAATATAACATGCCTGTAAATATCGAGACAGTTAGCTAGCATTGAACTATTCTTAATGACAGTGAGGTAAGTACATGTACGATCTATTCTGGTTCATTTTTGCAATGATCTTCATTTCATGCTGATATAATGTCAATTGAAGTGTGACACAAAAACTTAAAATACAGATCTATCTTCTTTAGCAAAAAACTTCAGACACATATATGCCGTGGTTTTTCTCCATGGATAACTGATTTAATGGTACATGTATCACCAAAGTTAGATCTAGTATGATAGTCTTATTGAAAACATAGACTAAGAATATCTGTTGTACTTGTATTTGAGTCAACTGGTAATTTTTTTGTCAAATTTATTTTTCTTCTTGCAGCGGATAACTCCGACATTGAATCAGAATTTGCCAGGGGTTTGGGCCAGATGCCTTCTTTAGAAGACCAATTGTCAGATGAAGAAGCGACCCCCTCTAAGCCCAGAAAAAAGAAGGAGAAGATTCAGTTTGTGTCCTCTCATTTCGGAGATTCAACAGATGATGAACTAGAGGATACAAGACTAGGCAGGGGCATGAGGTTCCCAGACTTACAAGACTTGTCATTGGTTGAAAATTCAGCTGGAATTCGAGAAACAGCCAATCAGATTGTTTCTTCTGTGATGGGAAACGCTCTGTCAGGAATCAAAAACTTGGCTGGTGGTAACAACAAGGATTCAGATGCCGTTGATGGAACAGAGGTTAAAGTTCAAAGTTCATCACCCCAGCAAGAAGCTTCTGATGCCAGTGACCTTGATAATGATATTGCAGAAGAGTTTGATTTTTTGGAGGAATATGATGTTGAGCAAAGTTAGTGACAGGCAATTATGGAAAAATGATAATTAATCTGTGATGAAACAGTTCTTGCTGCTCTGCATTGGGGAATCTCATTGGTGAATGATAATTTATGTTAAAGTTTTCTTCAACTGCCGTGCTTTTGCCAGCAAGGTCAATTTATTCTACTAAAATATCACCTCGAAACTGTACTGTTTAAAAATCTGCAGCAACAAATGAATTTGTAACTGGTCTTGAACCCTGTGTTTAGTGCACCAGTTTCTTAATACTTTAATTTCTTTATAAATTACCACTGTTGTATAAATGATATGTATGTATTAGATGAGTGGTTCAATATTCCATAATTTTACACAAATTCTGAATGTCTTCCTTTGGGATTATGCATTTTTGGTATTTCTTTTTTAAAAAATGAATTCTAATATATATGCATTTAGTACAAAGTTGTGTATCATTGATGTTATTTTTTTGTTTTTTTTTTTTATCTTTTAATGCACTAATTTGATTTTTTTTAAAAACTACTTTATTGGATACACAAAACAAGTGGGTATTAGCTTGACATGGTAATTAACCGATCATCCATACTGTACTTGACTACTAATACTAATTTATTGAATTTCAATATAGTGCTTTAGGTAATGGTTAATTATTAGATGTTGAAAATGTGTTATTATTTTTTGTTTCTTTTAAATTAGAACATTTTTAAAATTATACATTGTAAATTTTTTTTAAACCCATTTTTTTTTTCTCAAAATGTGATCAAACATGATGTTGAAATGTAAAATAGAATTGTTGTAATTGTGCCAATCGATGTATGATTTTGTGAAGGGAAAAATACTTTACAAACACAGGTGTAATTTAATATACAAAACTCAGAGATACAAGTTCATTCACCAAGTCTATGTGTTATCTGTTATTTTTCTGCTTTTTGTACACGCATTTTTTCAAATAAAAATAGAATAGTTTTTGCAATTTGAAGGTAGGTATACAGTAAGTAAGTAAGTAATTTATTTATTTATAGTGACATGTGTATACATTTCCAAGTGTAATATTAACAACAGTCAGCATAGATTAAACACCCGGCCCGTCGGGCCTATATGCCACTTTGAACACATAATACATGAAAAAAGAAAAGAAAATAACACAGCATCAAGCGGTAAACAGAAATATGATTGAAAATATACATGTATGAGTATAAAAATTTCTTCAGAACCTTGAGTTTGCATAGTTTATACATAATACAGTGTACGTTTATTTTCTGAACAATAAAGATTGTCTACAATTAGAGTAGCTTATACTCACATACAAGTCACTAAGTTATGCCACTGTTAAAAAACCCAACCTGTCCATCTTGATGCATGCGCTATATATACCGGTACATGTCTGACCCTTACATTTCCTTGTACATATATACATATATCCAACCCCAAAATAACATAAATTTTTTTATCGTATATTGATTTTTATCTTCAAGTATTTTTTTTTCATTGAAAATAAAAGCAGTGGTGAACATTACATGTATACATTTGTACATGTACATTACTAATCTTTTTCATTATATATGTGTAACAATGCAAATATTTTTTGCTTGGTCTTTGTTTATTAAGGTAGCACTTTTTGCAAAGCTTATGCACAAAAATACAACTTTGAAGTACAATTGCACATGCAAGCTTGTTTTGATTGGAATCAATTTTTTGTAATTTACAGTTATATGAACAACATTACTGGTGTATGAAAAGATAAGTGATTCTCATCATAAAATCTATGTACCAGTAATTTCAAAAAGAAAAAAAAGATGATTATAATTTAAATAAAAAACAGGATACAAAATAGATCATTCCAAACCATGTCTTGATATTTTAACAATTTTCTAAGTCGATGTACCAGTTACATGTATGATAGTAACAACTTTGAGGGTGAAAGTATATACCAGCAATTATATATCCTGAGTGGTGATAGAAATTGCTATTGTTAGTCTAGCATTTATTTAAAAGTATTAAAGCATTGTTTTATTGAAATTGTCGATTTCATAATTTTATTAGCCCCCCCCCCTCTAAACACCATATCTAGATTATGAACCTATAAGACAGTACATGTATGTACCGTACATATCATATTCAAATATTTAGTATACCGGTATGTACTTACTAACATTTTTAAGTGACTCAATAGTTTGTTGTTTTATTTGATTGTTTTATCTTGATTTACCTGGATAAAACGTTGACTTTGTGATTCCCTGTATTGTGATTGTATAATAAACTCAGAGAATATAACTGTATCAAGTTTTTTGTTTTGTACATACATTATACAGCTCCATTTACCATTGTTAAGGGTATAAATTCTAGAGCTTCTTAGTTTCATTTCTGCTTAATTCCTGTGGGAATCTATGAGATCTACCAATTTAATATGAATATAAATGTGATTTGGACAGTTTATTTAAAGGGATATGGTCACGATTTTGGTCAAATTTTATTTTTCTGTTTTTATTATTTGCAGTATGCTTTAGGAATGCATTTTTAATGACCAAATGAAATTTGGGTGCAAGTCATTGAGTTTTAAGCAAGATACAGGGCTCACAAGTCTGTGTCATGTAAACAAGGCTCGTGCCCTGTTTTTGTTTACATAGGTTCAATATACCAGTAAAAAATCTTTTTAAAGCTGGTTTGTCTATCTTATTATTCATTTTAAGCATAAATAAACAGTTCCTAACGATTAACACATTTTTTTTAGGTCTTAAACTGGAATTTTCACTTCAACATTCGAAATGTAAACAAACGCTTTGTTTACATAGCAAAGAATTGTAAGCTCTGTAACTCGCTTATAACGCATCATAGGACACTCAAATTTTGGTTGCCTATTAAAAATGCCTTACTGAAACATTGTAAACATTAAATAAAAAAAAAATAATTTTTGACCAAAATCGTGACCATGCCCCTTTAAAGAGTGCCAACTGTTCCAACCAAGTTAGCAGTTTATATTTTTTCTGTCAATTTTGATGAATTCTGCTTATTCCTATAATAATGTAAAAGAAAAATATCCCAAAAAGTCATGCAGATTGACACTGCAAGATCCCGATACTTTTCCCAGTGGGAGTCCATAATGTTGTCTACCAGCTGGGAGGTCGGAGGCTCTTTTCAGAAACTTTACTTTGTGAGGGATCTGACCACAATACCCATTACAGTAGTCTTCGCAATGTCATGTACAAACATTAATTCTCTTAGCAAATCAATTAGTGTACATTATGAGCAGAAACAGTTTTATTCATTGAATTCAATTGACATCAAATTCATCCTATCAAATTTTACTGTTTATTTTATCTTCTCTAAATATTTTTTTCTGCATGTCTTTGCTACAAATTTTCTAGTACATGTAAAACCATTTTGAATTAGACAAATTGAGCATCTAAAGATGAAAAGATTTTTTTCAATTAATTTATAATGTACTCTTAGCGGAAATTTCTTTTATTATTCTATTTTTTATATCTCCTAGTTCCTACATAACCAAAAAAATGTGTTCCATTGAGTTTTGAGATAACAAGACTTGACTATTAAATAATACTTCCGATAACCCTGTTTTCTATCCAACATACCCCTGTTTTCTCTCCAACATAACCCTGTTTTCTGTCCAACACAACCCTGTTTTCTATCCAACATAACCCTGTTTTCTATCCAACATAACCCTGTTTTTTATCCAACATAACCCTGTTTTCTATCCACCATAACCCTGTTTTCTATCCAACATAACCCTGTTTTTTATCCAACATAACCCTGTTTTTTATCCAACATAACCCTGTTTTCTATCCACCATAACCCTGTTTTCTGTCCAACATAACCCTGTTTTCTGTCCAACATACCCCTGTTTTCTATCCAACATAACCCTGTTTTCTATCCAACATAACCCTGTTTTCTATCCAACATAACCCTGTTTTCTCTCCAACATACCCCTGTTTTCTATCCAACATAACCCTGTTTTCTATCCAACATAACCCTGTTTTCTATCCAACATAACCCTGTTTTCTCTCCAACATACCCCTGTTTTCTATCCAACATAACCCTGTTTTCTATCCAACATAACCCTGTTTTCTATCCAACATAACCCTGTTTTCTCTCCAACATAACCCTGTTTTCTATCCACCATAACCCTGTTTTCTCTCCAGCATAATATGTGACACTATATAAATAGTGCCTGTTTGGGAGGGTAACAGTTGAAATTGACACCCCGAGGAAACCATTGTCATCCGACGCGAAGTTGAGGTTGACAATGGTTTTCGAGGGGTGTCAATTTCAACTGTTATCCTCCCAAACAGGCACTATTTATTTTATTATACTGAATGTTTTAATTTTAGAGAATTTTTATATTGCTTTTATATAGAAATGACGTGAATTCTACGGCCAACCGTACGCGCATAATTTACGCGCATGTAACAATTTGTTATGTTACCCATTGCTAAGTGTGTTGCTAACGCTGAGGGTAATAGAACGGATTATCAACTGCGTCTAAACCAATCAGATTTCAGTATTTAACATGAAAGTATAATAAAAGACTATGTGACCCGTATGATAAGAGTCACTGGGTTGTCCGGTCTGTGACTGTTAGTGTCTGTGTATTGCATGCACAAGTCTAGAGAAAGGGACAGGAGAACAATTCAAACTTTTCAAAATCACAGCAAAGTGCTAGTAACTGTATACAGCATTATTTTTGCCTTTTTACACTTGCAAACGGTTTTACCCCGTCTTAAATTCGCCTAAACTCGCTTGTGTACTATAGAACGGGATTCGCCCAGTCTTAAATTTGCCCGCTGACAACGAAGGCGAAAGGGGCTAAAATAAAACGGGGGCAAATATTTCCATGTTTACAGTAATTTTAAAAACAGGCTTCAGAATCACCACATCCCAGTTAACAAAGCAAAATTATCAATTCTGACCCCTCCTGCTGTAAAAAAAATTCTGGATCCATGCATTTATTGTATCTCGGTGGCTAGAGCGTTAACTTTGCATTGTACACCAGAGGCCCTGGGTTTGAATCCTGTTCGAGTCTCGACTTTTGACATAAAGAAAACTATCAACATCTTTTATGTTTTGAGTTTATTCTAATCATTAACAGCAACACAAAACTGCCTTCATTAAAAGTTAAACTTACACAATACCATACTGCTGTGCATAGATTTACATGCAAAACAAATCATTTTCCCTGCAGAATTTCTTCTCAACATTTCCCAGTTGTAATGAAATAAGCAATGCTGTCATATCATAACCATATCATTCAGAATTAGCCTATCACTTATAAACTATGACATTAATGTATATTTACATACAACTTACAAAACAAAACATTTGAACATTTAAATTTTCTTCATTGAGGGTTTACAATACATTGTAATATTACCTATATTCCAAAAAAAAAAGAAGAAAACCAAAACAGAAAATAACAAGGAAGTCTGACAACTTGACAGTGAACTTGAATTATTTTACAAGCACAATTAAAACAAAGATGTACCCTGGTAAGAATAATTAACAAAGTTTAAACAGTATAACAGTTAAAAAAGAAAGCAAAATTAATGTTGCAAAATAATGACCCACAAATTGTACAAAAATAACAAAATTGAAGAATAAAAAAAAAATACAACACAAAATCTTATTTGAGTTATTTCCCTTGCTATTAACATGAGATTCACTTGCATTGCATGGCCATTGCAAGATTATGTACAACTACACGTCAAGTGCATTACTCTTTGCTTAACCTCTGAAATAATAAGTTTTATTATCATATAAACAAAATAAATTAATTAATCAATCAATTTATTATATTTCCTATGCTGATAGCTACATGTACATGTATCTACACTAGAAATTGAATGCATTTTAAATGTGTCCATCCAATATGTAGCTCTATACATCAACACATGTTTACACACATCCATGATCATCACTAAATCATCAAGTTTCACAGACAGACACACTATGGTACACCATTATGTATCACCCTGTATGTGTAGCACGGGTATAAGTTTGACTTGGTGAACAAAAAAATTGTTCTGCTATAAACAAAACAAAAACGAAAAAAAAATGTTCGACACTGGAATGAAGTTAAAAAAAGAAAAAAAAAGAAAATCTCGATTCATTGCTCGTCTGAGATCAACACTTTCCAGGACTTGCTGCAGTGTCTGTCTGAGTCTGTGAGAAATTTACACTGTTTATTGTTCATGCTCACTGTATGGCACCACGATTCCAGATCCCGAACTCTTGAGACAGTTTCTCCTTATCAGCATAATACTGTCCTAAAACTGTGTCACTGTCTTGTATTCACAGAAATTCCTGGTCTGCCTCTCAATTCCAAAGAAATCAACTGAATTCAGTTTTCGAGTCCTGTTTTACATTTGTTGTCAGACTTTTTCCACTGTCTGACAGCACATAGACTTGTTAAATTCATCACGACACAAATGTTTTTCCACCTCCACGTTGCAAATATCATGGCACCTGGGTTAATGTCGTATTTGTGCTTTCCAGTTCTGTCAAACTTGGCTCTGTCGGAATTGCAATGTGGTCTTTACGCTTTGTGGCTGGTGACATTTTCTGTTGCATGGTCTGTATGTATGTCTGTGTATAAAAAACAAAGATGAAATTAATTTACCAGTTCTTAAAAGTACAGCGCAACAGATCATGCAGATATTTTATTCTTTTTGTCTTCCAATATCATTAGCACAGTTTCTAAATCCAAAATAACTATCGATAAATAGACTTCTGAAATGCAGAAAAAATTTAAAAAAATAAATCTTGTTTAGGTTGATTTAGATGTTTTTGGGTGACTTTCAATGACATATCGAGGGAACGTCAAATGATAACTATGCAATTTATTGAAAAAGAGATCCCAAATATTTCTACAGCTATATCATACCAAATACTGGTAGCTTTACACATCATACTGAGTATCATAAACAAGTGTTACCAAGATCTTAAAGAGTAATGAAATATTTACAGAGCACCTGAGGTGTTTATAAATTTCTCTGAATTAAGGGTGTTATCTTTTCAGAAGAAAACCCTGTGTTATGTGATGCCAATGTATGATGAGATCTGTTTGTACAATGACTGTGCGAGTCTCTTCACAAATGACTAGCGAGCACTGACTGTGCCCATTACTGAATAGCATTACATTGGTATTCTGGAGGTTTATGATTAAGGCAACCCTACAGAGGTGTAGCTTGTCATAATAACTCACTGTATATAAACAGATAATCACCCAGTTACCAAAGATCTACAAGATGTTGCCAAGGATTAGAGATTTGCTCCTGAGAAATATCATAAATCAACAGAGCCGGTACAGTGTGAGCTAACCCATTTCACACATGTTCTCTCAAGCTTTTACTGTTTTTTGTTGATGAGTATATGTATTTATGTATCAATGGTAGCTGGTCATTACATGTGTCTCAGATACCTAATACAATTCACGAATATATCTATCTTCCACCAGCAGTCTAGCTACCTGAACTAATTGACAGAAATAACATCATATCAACTAACCAAACTAATCATATGGTATGCTAACAATGTCAGCTACTAAACAAGTTCTGATATGTTTAACCACTTCCAAATCAAATGGTCCAATCCAAAATTACATTTGTTATGATAAATATTTTTTCAAACCTCAGATCTTCAATTTCCAGAATAACACACCAACACTAACATACCATTATTACAGGAGTTTCTTAATGGTAATTCACCCTTACAAAATATAGCTTTAGTAACCTGTATCTCGAGATAACTCACCTGAGATAGAACATCACCGGTGGCTCGCCTGGCTTGGTACAGGTGTCGGTATCTCGTGTGCTGGCTGTCTGACCGGTCCTTCTTCCTCGCCTGATGCAAGTTTACTTTCTTTGTTCTTCTGCTCTGAACAGCTACAATTTCATGAAAATGTTTAGATCAGTGTTTTCCTACATTGTTCAGAACATTACACATCAAAAGATTCTTCTCTGATGATTGCACTGTTCAAGGTTTTTCTAGTGCAGTACTTGCATTCAAGAAGAAATATTACTTATTCATTACATATTGTAATTTTCTACAACATCTTCAAAGTGTAAAACAGTAGTAATAGTACATTTTTGAAGTAGTTTTGTATTTTTTATCCCTAATCATATCACCCATTATTCAGAGAAAAAAAAAAAAACCCTGCATATAAAATGATGATTTATAACAATAAGGAAAAAAAACCCTGACTCAATGATTTTTCTGTCTTTGACAATGATCAATGAACAGACCAAATTGTGGTCGAAAGAAAACCATGAAATATCTGGGGGGATTCCCCTCACCTTCATTATGGTCGTATCCCTGTCCAGTAATTCTCCACTGAGTTACAGCCCCTACCAGGAAGCAGAAGAGCCAGCAGCCCAGTAGCACCCAGGAGTACCAGCACACCAGGGTAGAGGCTGTTCCCGTCACCTCCCCCCACACAAACGTCACCATGGCCAGCTGTTCTATGAAGTAGTCCAGGCAAGACACCATCAGGGCGCCCCCAAACACACTGGTCCCCAGGATCATGCCCCCCTTCTGGAATTTCAGAGTCACTATTGCACATATTAATCCGGCACCACAGATCACTCCAATCCGAATCCAGTGGATTGGGATGAAGACGAATAAGTCCACCACTATTAAGCTCACTACTCCTATGGCAGCCCCAAGCTGGAAGCCGGTGAAGAAAAGTCCCACATACTGCACTAGCATAGTCAGAAGTCCAATAAGGAGCCCACTCCCCAGGGCCACGCCTATGTTTCCCTCCACTGGGAGCAGGGAATGCTGGGATAGGACGAGATATACCAGGACGGATGTGAAGATGAAGCCGGTCAGGAACATCACAGCTTTGAAGAACCGGTAACCTGTGAAACACATAATGAAATATATAGAAAGATTTCACCAACCAATATTGTAGATTCGTAATGAAACCCAAAAAAGTAACATTTGTGTAAAATCGCGGGAAGTACTCCTCACAGATTTTATAGATCGCACTTTTCTTTTTCTGTGAATAATATAATACATTATTTAAAATAAAGTTTGGTTCTCAAAATTTTATATTCTCGTGTTTTGATACAAAACTGCAGCATTGTGGAATTAAATACTTGCATAAAATAATGAATCTACAATATTTCTTTTAATGTATTTACAACATGCAGTCAAAACTTCTTATCTTGTACTTGATAGGACAGACTATAAACAGAAATATGCATCAGTATGCAGCAATATGTATTTCTGTAGTAAAATCAAAACTGTTCTAATAATATTATTTTTAGTACGATTTTACAACCTAAACAAAATAAACACATTGCTGTCGTTTTTTACATTTGCATCATTCAAGTGCTTCTATTTTGGCATGTTATCTTAGTTATCAATATATAACAATGGAAAGCTCACCAAAAAATGTGTACACAATTCCGAAAACAAAACACATGGAACAGATCACAGCGAGAGCAATGTCGTACTCTGCAGTGATTTCCTCACAGGTGCGGGGCCGTGAGATCGCATGGTCACCGAGGGTGGTGCCATTAACCCCCTCCGTGGAGGTGGGCAGTGTGTCGTATGGCTGTCCGGGTGTGGCTGGGGGCATGGCCCGGGGCGCCCCTACAGAGTTGGTGCTCATGGTCACTATATGGTTATATTAATAATTCCATCACGTTCTCAGCATTAAAAGTCATTGGATCTACAACAGGAAAGAAAAAAAAATTAAAAACTTGAAACTTTGAACATAATTAATTGTTCATGCAGGATCAAAATGATGAATTTTCAACTACAAAAACTAGACATGAAACAGGATTCAAACCAGGACATTGCAGAGGAGAAAACTATGGAGCCTGCTGTCACTGATCCCAATTTTAAACATTGTCACTGACTAATGTGTCCTGGACCCAAAATAAACATCTACATAGAGGGGTGGATCAGGGGAGCAATGTCAGCAGTTATCCCCCTTTAATACATGATATCTGTACATGCAGGTACTGATACTCACATACTGTCAACAATGTCCAAAATATGTTCATTTATTTTAAAATTAATTCTAAATTTTTTAATAATATTTCAGTCATTTGGTTAATTGGTACACTAATTGGTATACACTTTATTTCGACATAATAATGTTCTTAATTTGAATTGAAAATGAAAGAAATAAAATCCCTGAATCTATTAAAAAAAAAGTCCTTTACACAACAATTAATATACAATGCAAAAAATTGTTTAAGCATGATCTTTTATCCATCATGACACCATTTTACTTCAATTAATTATTTAAATTAACATACAAGCAAAAACATATTCAAAGTCCAATGTGAGTTGTTATTTATACAAAGATGAACAAAAATCCAAGCATACACTATATTTCATCAAATTTTTAATGTTAAAAAATTCAAACAATTGCATCCAGATAAACATGCACACTTACAAACATTTAAAGTTAAAGTCCTTTGAATTTAGATGAACAGCTTTGACCATTAAACAATTCAACACAAATGACAGACTGAGCTCTCACTGCTTCCTTATGCCCTTAATATCAGTGAATACAATGAATGCATGATGACGCATAATCACTACGATATTGAACTTGTAGAAATAAGTCAACAACTCATACTAGTATCAAATAACAGGCGTCAAAAACAAAGCATGTACTACTTATGATGTAGACTTCTTGACACTGGGAAAGCCCACACAAAATCAATCTTAATGTCTGAGCGAGCTGCCCTTACATCTGTGTGACAGTTGCAGTCTGCACTCGGTGATATGTGCTTGGTTACGACGTCTATCATTTTCACTTAGTTCACAAACAACAGTTTATATAATCCACATTTATTGAGGAAAATAAAACTCACGCAATTAAATAGGATAAGTATTGACTGATAAGCCCTGGTAAGCAATAGGAATGTTTGTAATGATGATCCATTTAAAGTACTGAATTAAGCGGGGGAGTACTTGTTAATTGAAAACTTATTAAACTTACAACACAGTACACTGAGGTTCTTTGTCTATTGACTGTCTGAGTCTGTCTCCATGAGAAAATTCAAATATTTACATGTAAAGCAAAATTATCTATGAAACTCTTCATAGACTTATCATATACCGGTACTGGCTCCATTATTTCAGAAACTTATTCTGTCTCGATTCTATCTCGATCTCCAGAAAACTGTCCGTCTCACAATCATTCAATTACAACTGTCTCTTATCTTGATAGCAAGTTAAAAAAGCTTCTGACTTCTAACAAATTCCTTTGAATTAGAATTGTCTTTCTCCCCAAAACAACAGAGGCCCTTCGTTCAATGAGTAAAAAACTAGAAAACAAAATCATCACATCAATTAACTTGATTCCCCTGAATACCTCTTTTGAATGTTAATTTGGTAGATTAGTGACTTTACCTAATTATCTTAAAACTCTTTAGTGCAATTAGCCAAACAAATGCAAATTACTAGGATCTGTCTTACTGAGACCCAGCTACAAAGGAAAATGTCTACACATAATTTGAAAGGATCATATCTAAGTCAAACATGCAATTAAAAGAAACCAACGAACCCATTGAAATTGTCTGCTTGCACTCAAGCAATAAATCAACTTTTAATTAAGTATTAAATTAAGATACAGTAAGTCCAAGCCTTAATCAACTTCTGTAATTAAAATGCCAATGACTTTATTCTTATGTGACCTTCACTCTCTTACAGGAATTCCAATCCACCACTAATTACCAGATAACTATGATACCCTTGAAGCCAAATTGAAAAAAAAAAATAATAAACTCTGCCAAAAAAAAAAAATTAAAAGTTTTGATATTGATACTTATGTTTTAAATGACTTTACCATGATTGCAATCATTAATATCCTGGTAAAACAGCAAACTGTGACTCTTTTCCAATGATGATGTATAATATCCTATCAGATGATGTTGACAACATTGCACAAGTCCAGTAATAGTGTGGCCACACAAAAGAACGGTCACATGAAAGCCATCAGTAATAACAATAATCCTCATGCATCACTGGCAGTCC
This sequence comes from Magallana angulata, assembly GCF_025612915.1. Classification (NCBI taxonomy): domain Eukaryota; kingdom Metazoa; phylum Mollusca; class Bivalvia; order Ostreida; family Ostreidae; genus Magallana; species Magallana angulata. The sequence continues at coordinate 20,219,509 of NC_069119.1, forward strand.
GCCATATCACAAAGGCTCGTAACATGCAGACATAGGAATGTGCACACTGGCATAACAATAATTTTTTCTTTTTCTTTTTTTATATATATTGATATATCTGCTGTACTTTTTGGAGGAAAAAAACAAACTTTGGCCGTTAGGGGACTCCCCTTCTTACACTAGCTTGAACTACTAGACACCGAATATGTAATACATTCCTGTAGCTGCTAAATGCCTATTGAATAATTCACTCTCAGGCTCCTTCAACTTCACCATTCAAAGGGCACTGACAGCTTTTTTCAATTAACTGAACTAATTCAAACTTTTCAAACCACAATGTACACTTTGATGGTTGCATGATTTCTTGAGAACTATAGATTATATTAATATAGAAACAGTCAGCAGAATTACCCTAACAAACCAGTACATTAAAACTGTGTCATCATCAATGCCTGACAAAGTTCACAACATCTAATAAATTATGGAAAAAGCCTACTTGTTTACTAGATTGAAAATGAAATTCTATAACTTTACAGTTCCCCAGCACCAAATAAGTAGGCAAAGTCTGCATTAAAAAATAATATTGGACTTCCAACTTTCATTACAATGTGGCCAGCAGATGTGATGTAACAACAGCAATTATACCTGTCTTGTATAATTATTTCTAATGCAGTAAAAGTCTCCCTCAAGAACAGTAACTCCTGACAGACTGTCATCTTGTGCGAGTCTCCGACACTGAAGGCCGTGAAATACGTCACTTACATAGTCGGACCCAGCGTTTTGGGCGATAATGAAAAGATGGAGAATAAATAACATGTACGCAGTGTAGGAGGAAAAAAAAACAGTACAAAATATTTAGAACAACCCAGAATATTCATTATTGAAAATATTTAGAATGATTTATACCTACAATTCCCCATTCTCTTGGAATTAATTCAAAATTTTCGAAGCTAAGACCAATGATACACAATTCAAATAGTGCACTTAAATCATCCGACCTTCCACTTTGGGAGAAAAAAAAATACAAAATGTTCCAAAGAGTATCAGGACAACTGAGGGAAGTAATCACAGTGGGACTAACTTACACCAGGAAAATATGTGGAGCTATAAAAATAAAAGCAATGTTAAACTTCCCTCAGGGCAGGCTAATTCCGGACAACAGGCAAGTGGGGGTAGGAAGTTAAGTAAGACAGCCCATCCTTTATGATCAGAGGTCCAAGAAGGTCCATCAGTAAATAATAATCGATTCAAATAAATTGGGAAAAAATAACTTTGACGAACTATCCCCTAACTCTCAAGACTTCCCGCAGGCAAACATAAAACATACACACTCAAACGTAGCCGAACATTCTTCATCATCGTCATGCAGTCAATTAAGACTCCATCCCTTATAGATTTTACGAGGCTGGGGAAATAAAAGTCAGGATAAGACTACTATGTCACACATAAACTGCCTTGTTGTGCACAAAACTGTCAGAAAGTACTCTCAGCACATACATCATAAGTTTTAATTATGCGTAAAGAAGGATGCTTTCCCCTTAATTCAACTCGCGTGCATTAATTACTTCTGGCTTCCTTAAAACTCAATCTGCCTTCACATATTTTTCTAAAAGCTTTTAAAAGCCTGTGACAATTACTTAACTTAATGCATCTTTGTAAACTAATTGTTAAGGTTATAAAGTGCACTGTTGCAGCTGATGTGCATTTTTTTTAACATAGCTAGGGGAAATCCTCTGGCTAATTATAATTACAATATGTAACAGCTGATAAAATATAAATACCAAATCAATATTCATTTGCCCTAAACCTCAAATTATGCATGAAATACATCAACATGATTTTTTCCCCTGAGACATAAGTAACCTACCTTCTAGTAAATCAGAAAAAAAATGAGACCAAAATAGTCAGGAAAAAAGCCAACTAGGGTCACAGAAAGTTAGAAAGGTCTGCTGACTGTCTTGTTCAAATCCGAATAACAAGTACCACCCACCTAACCCCCTGTTTGTGTTAATTAACATGATTAATTATTACCATAACATAGCAATGTCTCCATAACACATTCTGATAATTACTTAATTAATGGATGTCTAATGGTCAATGGCCAATTAACAGATAATTAGTCCTGTACCTAGCTGATCTATACTTGTAATGAATGCACTGTATAGACTTAACATACAAACCCCCTAATGAGAACCTGTAGTTGATTGACATGAACACCATTATGACAGTCAATCTCATAAAACATTTTTTAACCTTCGTTTTTATTACTGTCAACTACATACTGATAAACAAAATCAAATTGAACAATAGGGTCCAAATACCCCCCCCCTCCCCCCCAATTCTCAATCAGTGTCAACATACATGTTACATAATGACAAATCAGTGGGGAAAATTTTTTCCAGGTAACTTGTAATTAAATGTCAACCCACACATAATCTAGACTAATACATTACATGTAGTCAATATATTGTTTATAGTTATTCATGTTGAACAATTACAAAAGGAAACGTTCTACACCCATTTTCTATACAACGTTTTTAAAAAAAACACTGGTGAAGTCAGTAAATATAATATTACACTCGCAAAAAAGACTTATCTAAAGTTGCCATCAAACCTTGAAAATTCCCTTCAAAGAACACAATGGTAAACAAAAAGAGGCAATACAATCGCCATCCAAACTTCTCACAGCCATCGGAACAAAAACCACAACACGGCTAGGTCATCTAACCATGGGCTGTATTCAAAACTGGATGGAATACACAAAACGGCTGACAAATGTTTGTGGATTTGACGCTAATGTTAACATTCAATGACATACATACTCTAAATATATACCTCTTGACCAATTAATCCATAAATCCCTAATTCATAGGTTCATTCAAGACAAGCGATTGGATCGGTAGTCACTGGTTAGCTTGATCAAGCCCTTTAAACAAACAGGAATGTTTAACGTGGATCTGCAACAGGGTGCACTTTATCCTGCACACCTTTGTCGCGTAATGTGCCAGTAAAATAACGCGCCACTTTTATTTACAATCCCAAAAACTTTTTCCTATAGGTGTGTCCAAATCCAAGTCGTCAACGTACTGATTCAATAAAAATATGTATACACAAAGGAAATATGGAGTCAGCTTGAAACCAATCTAGTCAACACCTAACAGAGATGGTCAACGTCTGTACATTAAATAGATCTGGTGGAGGCTTATATAATTCTATACCTGATCAATTTCTACTGAAATAATGATTACGTGTACAGTGAAATAGGAGATACCCGGTATCCAATCAAAAATGTTAACTAGTATGTATATATAGGGTTCTCTAATGAAGGTTTAGACATAAAATCAATGTTTGACAGAAATCAGCTGTTGTAATGAACCACCTGACAACAAATCAATAATCTGGTCAGGAAACTGGTCTGTGTTCACTGACCAGGTTAACACTTCAGTAGCTAGGGTTTGACACCACATCCTGTAGTGACTAGTTGATATTGTAGTGAAATACAGTTACAGGTATTATATAATTATCATTTTGGAGGCCCCATCCACCCCAGATCAAGAAAACAACCCCAGTCAAAAGCAAAGTTTATAAAAGATGTCATCACTGTGAATCAGCTAATGTAAGGACCAAAACAAAATGACATACCGGTAGGTATTGTCTGTACATACCTGCATTGTTCAATCAACCCCTAGTGATTGTTTGTCATTTACTAGGTCGCTAAGTCCTCCTTTGTTCCTTATATCACTTCTCTGCCTCGATCAACCTCTTTTTTTTTTTGGTCACTCGATCACGGCCTAGCTGAAAGACAAATGGCAATATCTTTTCTGAAAATTTCCAGAACTTTTGGTTAAAAAAATTGACACATGGATTGAACACAATCCTCAAGTGAACCTCGCGTATTAAACTCTCACTCTCATAAACCACGGCTATTCCTCCACAGTAAACAGGTAGGCTTTAAAATGAAAGTGGGGATATTTAAATGCGACTCGGCAGTAGTAGGTGTTAATTGCGACTCAGTTGTAAATAATGCTTGGCAGTTTCTTTGGATCGTTGCTCATGAATATTCATTTGTTATGACAGTTCCCCCAGTGGAATTGAACCAATTTATTGCGCAACGCTGTCATAGGATTTGTATGAATGAAAGAAGCTTTCAACACACACTTACATCGGTTTAATGTATTCAGAATTCCAACCCTCTAATTTGTGCCAAGCTCAGTCTGCCTGAAAAGCCTTGACCAAACAAAGGAAAACATACTGTTGCTGTCTCATGAAACAATGAACTATCTATTGAGCTTTAACGGTTTAAACACCCAACCCAGTTACCATAATGTAACCATACACAATCAGTCAGGGCCCTGATTTTCTCCATTATTTATTTCTTTTGTCCTCTATACCAACTTGATGAATACCAAAGAGAACATCAGCTTTTTTTCTTTATCTGTCTGTCTTTAATTTGACCCACTTTAATTTTCAGACATACAGAGATTTATTGATGCTGGGTTTTCAAAAAATCAACTAAGATCTCGACTTTCTGGGGCTACCGTTCCTACTGTGCTAATGAAAACATTTGTCCCAGTTACTTTTTCCTATCAGGTTTGATACAAAATTTGAGGTTCATGTGTACTTCTGTCTGAATAAATGCTCGATTTTGAAGACGGTTTATGTAATTCAGTGAACTTATAACTTATAATAAACATGTGTTTGTGTTCAAACTTCAAATCATATTTGGAAACTTTGATTATATAAACTCTTCTGATACAACTACCCGTAATATGGATAAAGAGATCAGTGCAAAAACTATTGAATCAGATATATTGGTATACAGATGCAATGAGATCAGTTTACAAAGAGCACCAGACACCTTCAAGAACCATTAAATGATTTTACAATTTACACACCAATGTTGAATGTACCTAGAAACTCGTTAGACCAGCACCGGAGGACTGGATGTGTCTCTTTCTCCGTGAGCTATATCCTGTGTGATGGCCGGGCGAAGAGCTCTGTCAATACCCTACAACAAAGAATAAAATAAACAAATAACAAATTGAATGAATGTTCAGAAATTGAGTCAATATTATGTAACACAACATTAAATAATATTGATCATTATGATCGGAATTACAGAGTGATTCATAACCCGCCAGTCTTAGCTGGCGACCATGTTACAAAAGATGTGTGTACTCAAAGGCTTTAAAAATCCCTCAACATTTGAATCTCTCACATTACACAATGGAAAGTCAGAAGATTTATTTCATTTTTGGTGACCTCGCTTTTTCTCGGCAATCATTAACTATAAACAGGATGAAATGAAACAGGCGGAATATATAATTATCTCACACTATTCGACTAAACCTCTCATTGACGTAATAAAGCATCAACTAGCTGTCACTTAAGTTGATTGGGCTTTCAAATTTCAAAATGCAATCTGATTAATATTTGGTCACTTTTTAAAAGTATACAGCAATTGTACTTGTACACATGAATTTTACAAAAAAATTGCTTGTTGGTCAATTTCATGTACATACATGTATATGGTACATGCAACATGATATAATACTGAAATTTTCAGCATCAAAAATCATTTCATATGATTTATTTTAAATGCTCTTTTATAAATGTGAAATTATTGTAACAGGAAATAAATTGCACAGTTATCAGAATTCTTCAGTATTACTCATCTACTTTTTTAAAAATTTCATCATCTATATTAATAACGCAAAATATGAATTCCATTGTCTTTCTATTAGTTATGAACTTGTTCATCAGCTACTAATGCTAAAATAATGCAACCAGTTACACTTTGGTCCACATTGCGCTGATACTGTAATCCTAGATTTATACACTACACACAATGATCATTCATCACTGCTGTCATTTTATTTTATTCACAATGTACACATACCCAATTCTCAAATTTCATCAGTTTTCCACAGAATTACAAGAAAACCATTCGTGTATATGTTCTTTTTCTGGTTTCAAGATCAATTTTTCATCACACAACACAATCTATAATAGAAGCTCCCTCTAAAAATTACTGAAAGCTGCACTTTTCGATGAAGAAAACTCATCCATCTCTCACAACCTCCAGGAATGATAAACATAAACTGACAAATTCTCTGACTCATCACATCTTTACAGATAAAAATCTCTCTGTGTACACTGTTAATAAATATGATTACTTGTGTGTCTTTTTTTTTCTGGGTTCAATTTGGGCCTTATCAACAGATTGGGAAAAGGTTGGGGGGAGGGAGGTAGGGGGTCTTGAACTGTAGCCCCCTGTAGCCCGATAACAAGAAAAGCTAAGCAAACACTCAGCTCCAGCCAGGTACATGATGTATCCCTGTGTATTGTAGATAATCAGCCCTCTGGGTGTCTGGGGGTCAACCATTATCACCCATCTTAAAATGATAAAATGGAAACCAGACAAGATTCTAGATTTTCTAAGATTGATAAGGCTGATGTTACAACTCCCTTGAAAAAATAAATGACTGACAAATTTTCAGCTGGATTTCTATACTTCCCTCTCCCTAAATTGCAGTATGGAAAATATATACATGTATGTGTGTCAATCCTGATAGACTAATTAGTATTTGACAGGAAGAAATAGAGAGAAAAGTGCTAGGGACTGAGTGAGACATTGCAGCTCAATAAATGGCTGACCTCTGCTACTTCCCTTTAAAAACAAATACATCAACACGTTCTAACACCACAGTATGTAATGTCATGCTGTGCAAACAGGTGCAGACTGTTGATTGAGGAAACCAAGGAACTAAAACCCACACAGGGAGCATCAGAACTTATAGAAATACAGATAATGAACAACAGAGGTACATAAATACATGTCAGGGAGGAATTCTTTCAAAAGTTGAAATAATTGTCAAACTTTATCCACATAAATCAAAAGGAACTAATGTCATATCAGTTAAATAATGAAATTCTTAGTCTCAGTCCTTCTGTCACAAATGTTGATCAGTCTGCCTGCCTGGGTATCGTGCTTGAATTGATTTGAAACTTGTAAATTATGATGTAGTGTATGTATAAAGTCTACACATGATGATGGTTAAAATTTATGGGCATCTATTAGTGAGAGAAGTTATTTTAAAGTTGCATGTACACGTCAATGCATTCATCACTCTTATATAAAATAAAAATCTAGCTAAGAATATGACAGGAATATAATTCAACTAAATCTGAAAGCACACATTGAAACCATATATTTAGCACCCTAAAAATTGCCTACTATGATGCCAAAGATATATACTTACAGGGAAAAATAGCCAAGAAGAAATAACTACATTAGTTCCTTATTACAGAAATCTGTGCACCCAGACCACTTCAAAGGTAGATTTTTCTGCTTTAGAAGCAAAGAATTCAAGCACCTGCAACTACATACAACAGACAAGGCTATCCACTTTCATCTCAATTATTGGATTTTTTGGCAACCTGAAACAAGAGACAGACAAAATTCAGTGGCCAGGGATACATAACACTCTCTATTGATTCCATGGCATCGTTTTCAGCTGGTGGGCTTTTTTTTCTGCCTGGATAATGAAATTATCTTACCTAGGGCATGCATCATTATATATATCATAGATTAGTTTAGTGCATTTTATGATGCATCAGGTGCATAATTAGCACAGCTTGCGATGGATATTAAATATATACTTAATTACCGGTATATACCTAAAAGATTTCATAATCAACTTAATATAATGAGAGATTATAGCCTTATTGCCAAATCTGAAACCACTAGTGTCATGGAAGAAAATTGAGTTACATGCATACATAATACCTAATTAACATGAACCAGTATTATATGTTCATGTGAAAATTTATGTCAGGTCAAATACACACATCTAACATATTATACTCTACATTTGACAAATTCATCTCACACACGAAAGGCAAACAGCTGCATGCATGGTAATCTAACATTAATATGTAATAGGTTAAAATACATGTAAAATATACATGTATTTTATTTTACATTTTGAAATTAAAAAAAAAACCCAATTGCATCTGGATCCATTATACTGTTGAATGATGGGAGACAGATGTACATGTACTATAATGAGCTAGCTTATCCTGGCTAAAACTAAAGTATTAATGACGTCACGTCATGTTAATTACGATTCTTGTTGAGAAACAGAATACCGACGTTTATTTACTTCTGCGTGAGTTAATACGCAGCATACAGCCCCCTCACAATGAACAGAAATATCCTAACTAGACATCTGTGTTTTATTTTTCGATTTAAGCTGTCAGAATTATTATTTGTTTGAATTCATCTGAAATGTCTGATTTTACTACAGGCTCAGTGACTCACCTTTTCATAAAAAAAAGGGGGGGGGGGGGGTGTTGAGCGATAAAACATTCTCCCTCAGTTATTCCTATAAGAGAATTTTTTCCCCTTAATATATGTATATCACTGTGCTTAAAACATTGAGCTGCAATGATGGCTTTGATAAAAGAATAAATGATGATTATAGCCATATATACTCTGTATAATGCTGACGTTTCATAAATATAAGATTCTATATCATCGATTTTTGCATTATCAAATCAACTTAATCTGGTGTCTTTTCCGGTGTGCAGTCTTTAATATATAACAGCGGTACGTTAACAGTCAGAATATATCAGGTGACGATAAAAACGCAGCTCCGACATTTTTTTTCACCATGGAATTTCTCTCCTGGAGATAAAATAGAGCTGCCAATGCAGCCATCCTGACCCCTAATGCAGCAAAATGCCATAATTTCCTGATAACAAAATATCTTTTATTGAATAAAAACCCCGGAGAGAAGAAGCCAGGGGATATATATAAATTATCATCTGCATTCTAAAACTTCCTTGCAAATTAAATCTCAATAGTATAAAAAGGAGTATATATAAGAAACAGATGGTGTAATTTTCTGTACACATTGAGAGTCTTCAGAAACTAGAAAAACAATGGATGAGTGCTGCCTCTTGTTTATAAAACAGGGGAGGGAACCCTTTATTGTAGTTTGATGATGTTGTACATTCCATGCCTATCGACAGAGAGAGTGTTGAGGCATACCATGGCAAAATAATTGTATCTGGGGCCCTTGTTAAAATATAATCCACCACATCTGACTCATTATAATACTGACTTCTGAATTCCATAGCATACTTATTCTACAATTTATCAATATAATGGCATTATGATTACACTGTAACTTTGCCAGCCTAGCTGTGTTCCATCATTTTTTGAAGTTTAAGTACACTTGTAATTACTTTAAATCTTTAAATCCAATTTCCTGGTCAGTATGACAAAAGCTATTAATATTTGTAAATTCCAAAGACATATAACACCTTACCCCATGCTTTATACAGATTTCTGTTCTAACAGATGAGTACTTATCTCCAAAAGTTCAACATAGAAAAATGAATGCATTACCGTAAATATCCAAATTAATGAAGTAACACTTTCACACCCCATCATTAATGATTTACAAATTAAACACAGATATCACATCAGCATAATGAAACAGGTGCATTAAATTTTTTTTACATGTAAGCGCATATAACAAAGTAATACTTACATCCTAATTCAATTTTTTATTAATATTCCAAATGAAGTAATCACTTACAGAAACACACAGTTGGTACGTGAGTCAATCGTTTCACAGCTGCAAATGAGCTGGTAAAGTTTGAGGCTCGATCGTAAAATGACTGCCAGATTATGATATATATCAGGAGAGAGCTTCCCTTCAGAGCAGGAGACTGTGACTCAGTCATAGAGAGAGAGAGAGGAGATAAGATACACCTCAGATTATTTACACATTGGGAGGGGGGAGGGCCCAGTCTGGCTTAGTAGTTATAGTAGTAGTGGGAGTAAATTTTTATTTTCAAATGAACAATTTCATTTTTTTTTTTTTAGTTAACTCCCTTGGATGATTGTTATCTCCAGTTCCTTCACTCAAAAATAAAGTATCGTAAATGTAGAAATTTCACTTAAAATGAAGTTTAAACATGTAATGTTATACAACATGAAGGTATTAACCTAATGATCAGACTGGCCTCAATATCATTGAGAAACGCACCTGAATGTATTGAATTTCATATCATGATAATGATAAATATATATGCCCAGAATGTGTTGATAGATATATTAAACTTTCAGAAATGTTGAAAACCATTAACAATATTAAAAGTCAACCAATTCCTGGTAAGTGGCGCAGGTGTTCATGTATTTGTATTATCAAATAAACACCACATGTATACACAGACACAATAAAGTGTTCGCCAACTTAATTAAAAACACAGATAATGGTAAGCCGCTTTATCTACCTGATGTACCCCATTCACAATATCATGTGATCTACAGCACCACAGCATAAATCCCACGGGCTATTGTTTAAAGTCAATGTGCTCTCTCTCTCCAAATCCCTTTGTAATAGGATTAAAAACTGTCCAATGTTTACCTAAAGCTGAAGTATGATGGGTTTATCTCATGAGCTAGCCGCAAGTACACAGCGCATTGAGTGGCAGACTTAACACCAGATCAAGAGCACTTGGGCGACTTTATGGGTCAGATTCTAAATGAATTAGTACTGGTACATGAAATCTACTACTAAAATTGCTTCCAAACCCTTTAAATGGCACTGTTAAAGGTAGCCCTGAGGTAAATTTACAGTCTTTGATTCATTAAAATAAAAATTATACACATTTAAATCCTTAAAAATTCATAATCAACGCATGCCTCTAAAATTAAATCTAGTTTTGAATTTGCACTTTCAATTCTAAATTTAATTTAGTACCCTACCCCAAATTTGAATAAGTTTGCACTGAGAGACTGTGGTGTGTGTTTAAGTTTTGTATAAGTAAGTGTGTGGCTACTATAGAAGCTAGTGACTCATTCACCACACACATGCTTACTATAATGTCTTGTAGGATGCGGGATGAAGATGTGTTGTCAAGTAGGCGACTTATATAATACTAACAGTCATTGACTTATTAAATTGCAGGGAGCTCAAGTGAAGATCTTGAACAACAAATAATTTACCAGTATTAGAAATCCAACAACAGTTTTTGTAGGCATTATATCATATCATACCTTGATACAGCTGTATATAAAAACTGCAGGTCTGAATTTCTTCAAAACACCAATATCAAGTTAACTTGTATACAATGTTTAAGTTTTTGTTCACAAAATATTTGTTTGAAAACTGAAATTTAGTCACTGTCCAAATATTTTAATAGTTCAACAAATTTCAGTATAAAACATTATAATAATATACTTTTTGACACATTTCACATGTTCTTAATAAAAAAAACTTTTTTATTTGTAATATTAGTTTACATCAGATATAAACCTCCAGTCTAACACAACTTCCTTAAACTCTCAACATGTTCAGACTAAATATAAATCATCCGATATGGTATTTTTTCCCCACAAAATCTCTTAAACCAAACAAGCAAAAATAAGCTAGTTATATCAGAGAGCAAACTTGTATAACATGTTAAGTAACATGAAGTCATATAGACCTGACCAATAATTACTCACTGAGACCAATGACTCTCAATGTGAGTCCACTTATGTCCACTAATGTCATCAGAAACAACCCACACAATCTGTCCCCAACACTCCCAGCAGGCTTAATAGAAAGCTTGTCCTGGTCAGCTGTTTACGAGCTATCAAATCTGGATAGGCTCAGACAGGAAACAAGGGCACTTTTCCCAGGCCAATTATCTCCCTTTATCACCTCTTTAGCTCCCGTAAATGCTGCCTAATAGAACCCAAAATAGCGGACATTTCACGAGTTGAAATTTTCTAAATGTACTGATGAGTGATGACACATAATATCCCATGTATCTATCTGTATTAATGGTTCCCTTGACTTTTTAATGTAATTTCTGGTATTTATGGTTGTTCAACAAAAATTTTAATCTTTCGCTGGTAAGTTATTTACATTGACAGTACTGTGCATTTAACTGCCTCATTTCTATCCAATCGCATGCATGTATCCCTTTTTTCATTGACCACAATTCTTGGTGGTTAAATAAATGTCATTTGTAACGAATGTATATCATCTGACTATTGCATAAAATAAATGTAACTCTGATGTAGATATTATGCTAATTGCATCAAAAACTCATTAATTAGTTACCATCCTTGCATTGCTGACTAAGATGCTTACAAAATAAATGGAATATAAATACTCATGTACATTTCTGATATAAACTAATTGTTTATAAATTATGGAATGTTTCCGAGTAAAAAGATTGGGATAATAGTACATCAAGTTTAAATATTGCATGGTTATGTGAACTAAAGTATCAAAACCTTCACTGGAAACAACAATTATATCATATACTGGTACATGTATATCTAAACTAAAAATTAAGAGAAATCTTCATGGTATTTACATGTATAAAATGTTAATTAAAATCTAAAAAGTACATTGGATAGCGTGAAGCTTATCTACGAACAGGCACCATGTACACTTTATATCCGAGTTCAAGTTTGGGGCAAAGAACTTGTTAACATGGAGTAATGATAAAAAAACACTACTGAAGCAGGAAATATCATCTTCAGACATGAAAGTGTTATCTAAAGTATCCATCATCAATATGATGGTGTGTCATATACATATAACCGTACGAGATGGGGGCAGTTTATAGAGAGGATGTGTCCCCTTCAACCCATTAAGACTGTTTAGATAAAATGAATTACATAGAAATTGAAGATTTGATAATTATACATTGAATATCAATGATATTTGTACTATGATTCAATGCTTTCTGACACAGCAGAGCTTCAAGATCTATAATAATAAATGTTGTGGGAGGAAAACATTTACGTCACAGACTTACGGTAATCGGACATATTGATCAAGGGAAGAACTAGTACCAAACTATTCAATATTTGTTTCGCATTCGAAGAAAAAGTAGTAGAAAATCAGATAGGTCCTTTTGATGGTGCTGATACAACAACAGTGAAAAGATAAACGGCCAAAAATTCTAATATTTTTCACCAGCTGACCAAAGAACCACACAAACCCCAAACATTTTAAACCCTTCAGATGTAACGATAAGACCTATAGCTAGTGAACAATTCTAAAATGATATCAAGCCAGGCAATAACAATGTAGATTTTTTTTTTACCACTTGTGGTTTAAATGCCAAATACAAGAAAACATAGCAAATATCTTAATTGCCATAATAAAGCATTGACAATCTGAAATAATTTTTTCATAATTTCTTATCTTTCTAATCATTAGATGACACTGCCAAAGTTATTATACTAAATCCACGAGTGTAATAATTATTTCCCTAAATTAATACGAAGCTGCAATTCAAATTCAAAATCCATGTTCTTTATCATTGCATGTTAATCTACATGCCGACAGTATTAAAAAAAAACCTCGATTCAAAGACAATGCATAAGGATCGACTTATAGAGCAATACAAGGCACCTCTTGCCCCCCAAAATATCATCACAGTCCTCACACAATACAATTATCTTAGCTCTACATCTCTACCTGATATCTGACGGTGACAATAGCATTTCTTAAATCGTCATTCTGACCAAAAAAAATCATTTACTTCTGCATCAACAAGTCCATAAAAATTTGCAATCTCCAATTATTCTCTCCATGCATAGTTGCTATCATTCATGCATATAACTGAATTATGAATAATAGAAACTCAATTCAAAAGATCACAACATTGTTTGGTTGTTAGAACATGCATTTTTATATGCAAATAAATTCTTCATTCACCTGTGCTGATTGGTAATTTTCATTCATTCGTTCTAACATATCAAATTGATCACAAAATTGGTGTATAATTGATTTGCTGTCATAATAATCTTTATCCCTAAGCCCTTTTTTGTCTTTGCACATCATAAATTATTCCCAATTTGTTGATACAAGCAACTACGGTACCTAAAAATCTCCTTTTTGTTGATCGCGAAACTCAAATATTTAGAAATGTTAAATCAATTTTCACCCCAAGATAACAATCTGCACGGAACTGCACATCCGACCCTGTCTAGACGACAGATTGAGTAAATAAGAGAAATAGAATCTGATCTCATACAGGTCATTACAGGGCACCCGCCTAGGGCCCAGATTTCTAAAATGTGGCATTAAAACTAAACTACCTGCTAAATGTGGAAATTCTAACATTAATCAGAGCAGGGATCTTAATTTAAGATATCAGACACCATTAATTTTCTGCAATAATAATGTAATAATAATGTCATGGTTCTGAAATTGTCTTTGTAAATGCTTTATCTCACTATTGAGTTATCCTTTTTCATACCTTTTAGATGACATTTTTAATCATTATCAGTAGTTGAATGTACATGTATCACAGTTATAGGGATATAACAAATTACGGATATAACAAATTACGGATATAACAAATTACGGATATAACAAATTAATTCCATTGGTCCTGAGCATATACATGTATATACATATCTAAAAGATTTGAGATTAAGTTGTTCCTTATTCATACTAATTAAAATTTTTGCAAAATTATGATTTATGTAACAGTAATGACATTTAAACATGTCTAGTAATACCAGTGCTCTATATACATGAATCATATACACATGCATGTACTGTACCTTAAATTCTCTCACAATAATGGCAAGTGAGGTGATATCTCCATTTGAATTAGCATCCCTGAATTGTCATGTTATTATTCAGAGGGAAAAAATTGACATCTCGGCCATAAACTGGCCAGTATCAGTGACCGAAGAGACAAAATAATCCCCTGGACATACACAGTATATAGATTTCTCCCAACTGCTTGGCTGAAGCCTAATGAAAATCAATAGCTTTTCATGTCTACAGAGTGTCCAAGGAAGTGCTGAATCTTCTAATGATATAGTGCGCCAAGACATGAAACTGCACTGTACTTTATTCCATCATGAACTCTGAATAAATCCTAGCAAGTTTCAGCCATCAGTTAATGAATATTTTGATACAGATCAATCCTTCTAACAGTTTGGTACATTTATAATATGAATAATATATTATCTTACCTAAAAGCAGTCAGAAAAAAAAAATGATATTCATACACAGAATTGATCTGTAGATAAAATAGAGAGGACGTTGATAACAGGAGCCTGTCAGGTGTTTAGTGTGTTAATTTTAAAGATTTAGTGGGGTCTAGCCTTAGTTATTATCTTGAATGATCAACATGAGGGGGAAATGAACCAGAAACAAGCAACACAGAGGTCCAAAAAACATTGGAAACACCATTACTTGTCACAAGACATCAATCAAATTATAGAGGGAAAACACAGCAATCCCTTACCTGAGTGGTCACAACAAAACAGGTGTCACACGGATAAATCACATCCAGTGTTCAATAAAGGAAAATATAATTCGTCTCCAGCAAAAACTGAAAAAAAAAAAATCATAAATAAGGTCTGTAATGGTTGAATTGATTAAAGTTATAGTAGCATGCAAACAATGAGTCAAAGAATGCACATTTACTGTTATTTACATGATTGTATACTTTGCTTTTGAAATGAAAGTAGGTCATCATGATAAAAAGTGTCAAAACTAAAATTTGAATCGACTGTCCTAAGGTCATTGTTTGACTTGTATCTTACATGAACCACCTGTTGCTTAGTTTCCTGGAGCATTGAAACAAGACGTGTAGATTATTTATAAACTGTAAATTATTTTTTGGTGAATTGGCATTACGGTACAACTGGTTTTATCCGAGAATATTAATGAAAAGAATTGAAACTCACAGAGCATTATCACTATGCTTAGTTCTCAAAATATTTAAATTCAAACAGTTGATTAATTAAATAAATTTATTTATAAATCAAAGAAGGGGGTATTTTATAACTGTATAAGTTTATATATGTAGGCCTATAGCCATTGTCAACTGATTGAAGTAACAATTAATTCAAAGCGACAACAGAACTATGTACTTAAAACAAAATTAAAATGCCTATCAAGTAATTAACTGGCAAGACGGATAACGGGCTATCACTGACCCCCTGGGGTCCATTGAACGCAATTTGTCTGGAAGACGAAGTGTTACCACCCCCTCCTTTTGTCATGGTGACATCGCCGTAGATATAACAGTTAATGTGTCTCAAATTCTCTGCTATATACATTTTGCACATCACAGTTAACCTCATGAAGATTTTCAGGATGTTCCGCGGTGTCGAGCTGTCGAAAGCATGCAAAATCAAACAGTCAAAATGTGTCTAAAGTTTTCGAGCTTCTTCAACTGTCTGTTGCTTACTTCAGTTCATTGAAATGTTGAAGCAAAACGTTATTCCATTCAAAAAGTTTTAATCGGTGGAGTCGTATTCAAACCCTTCTTGATTTATCTATACCTAACATCATTTTAAAAGTTTTTCTAATGCTCTTACCTTAGATGATCGCATTCGGGACGGCCCGGGTATCAATGTTAAATCGTACAAGGATAATTCGTGCGAATAAGAAAATAGGGAAGTTGTACGCTAAAATTCTTTTGCCTTCTTCAAAAAATAACAGTAAAGAAGAAATATTTACAGACATAACCGATAATAATTGAAATCTTGTGATTTTAAAACATTAAACATCTTAAACTTTGCTTTCAGTGAAAAGTAATAAACTGTATAACAGTAATAGAATGCAAATATTCTATTACATCAATTTCATATCTTTAAATTATTTTGATCAATATTAGTTTCAAATGCATGATTAGTTAAAAATGAGAAACCTTTCCAATTAGATAATTTATCTTATTGACAATCAATGGTCACTCCAATTAAGATATGCATTAAAAAATTGTAAATATATAATGTTATCGCATAGCCCCCTAACTCCGTCACTACCCTAACTCCGTCACTTTCGGGAAACTCATCGCCGTTTGAAATCAAGTATGATTATGACGTCATTTTTTACATGTCAAAAATCTTTAATCAAATGTCAACAATTTACAACGGTTAAATCTAAATATTTACATTCTACTGTGTTTTTCCATTAAATTCCGTGATGTTTAAATGCCTCTAAATGCAACAAGTAGTCAAAGGTCAAATTGACGAGTTTCATTATGACGTCACAAACGTTGAACGCTGTAAACTGCAACGTCACAAGCGAAAATCAAAGTTCACGCTTGTGGCTGTTACTGAGGTTGCTTTCCATTTAACCGGCATCGCCGGATTTGCCGGTGTTCCCTTCGTCGACGATTGCTGGAACGCGTGTCGCCGGCGAGCGATTGTGGCAACGCAATATACCGTTGCCGATTAGGAAACAATATGGCGTCGAGGTTATCATAGGGCGCTTTCCATTTACGCGGGGGTGTTAAGGAAGCATATGGGCAATTTAGCGTCTTATTTTGACTGTTATATTCAAAATCGTGAAATTAAATAACTATTTTAAATACGATCAAAAATTTAGTATTATCCTTTGAAAAAGATGTCAGTGCAATAAAATCGGGTAGTGCATTACTGCCACATTGGAGCATTATCACGTGACAACTATAAATAGCTTACGTATATTCCTTAACATAAAATGAGATAGAACAACACTACCCCGCAGTTTCCAAAATAAAATAAACATACCAAGTGAAGGCAAAACATCTCAGTTTAATCAAAACTGCTGCTAGAATCCTATGTTTTTCTTAATTCAATAGTTATTCATCCGGTTCTCGTAAAACCTTCCCAACTTTAATAAAGTTTGTACGGAAAACGGCAAGTTGCATCAAAACAACACACACCATGGGATTCTAGCAGCACTTTTCAATTTAAGCATTGATCAAACTAACGATACATATAAAATTCCAAGTTCAATATATGCGGGGTAGTGTTGTTCTAGTCGGATTTTTATATCGTAAACAACGACAGAGGAAAGCCTGGCCGAGAAATAAAAGCAAATTTACATACCTTTTAGCGAATGATTGATAAAACTATTATCTCTCCCAGTATTCTTATGTTCCATTCTCAATAAATCACACCACAATATTTTATTAGAGTTCTTAGATTAGTTATATTTTGAATATGTTTACAATGCTTTCCGATCAGATTCACACGACATTCAACTTTTAGTCATGACGTCATCAATGTGTAAATCTACGTAATGCAAACTAATTTCTGAAAAAAATTTGACTTCAGTATTTTTATTTGCTTTTGGTCTACGTTTCGTTGCTTAGATAATTGAATATGTACATAATAACTAAGATTTGTGATTTCACGAAATTACATGTAACTCAGAATCCATATGCTTCCTTAACACCCCCGCGAATTACGTTGCCTCGCCGGCGACGTTATCGGGAAACGGCGACGTTAATGGAACGGTTGGCAACGTCACAATGATCCAACGATGACGATTGCAGCTTAAAACTGATACCTATCTTAAAATTTGATCCACAAATGTTGGCTATTTGCAGTTTTAATGTATTTCAATGTAGTAAGACAAATTGTAGTTTTAGAAATACTAGTTTTGTAGAATATGATAACATCGACGCCATATTGTTTCCTAATCAGCAACGGTATATTGCGTTGCCACAATCGCTCGCCGGCGACGCGCGTTCCAGCAATCGGCGACGAAGGCAACACCGGCAAATCCGGCGATGCCGGTTAAATGGAAAGCACCCATAGTCTACAAAACCAGTATTTCTAAATCTACAATTTGTCTTACTACATTGAAATACATTAAAACTGCAAATAGCCAAAAATATTGGATCAAATTTTAAGATAGGTATCAGTTTTAAGCTGCAATCGTCATCGTTGGAGCATTGTGACGATGGCAACCGTTCCATTAATGTCACCGTTTCCTGATAACGTCGCCGGCGAGGCAACGTAAATGGAAAGCGCCCTGAGGCTCTTCCATTAATATTAACTTACCCTTAGGATAAGATAGGAATTTTAAGGTATGAATCACATTTGAAGACAAGGCAAGAAGTTAAAAAAAATGTAAATATATGCATTAAATCATGATTTTTTGAAGTATACACTCTCATAACTGCAGCGGTGTGTGCATACAAATTTGCATAACGCGCTAACGCGCGTTACTCAATTTGTATGCACACACCGCTGCAGTTATGAGAGTGTATACTTCAAAAAATCATGATTCAATGCTATAGAATGTGTCAAAAAATAACAGAATTAAACCTTGTTCATTGCATGCACCATTAATTGTGTGAAATCAGCTAAAACTTTTTCACGGGTGCACTAAAATATTGATATTTCTTACATGCGGGCCCATTCGACCAAATACGGTGGTCAGCCATTTTTAGAGAGGTCAAGATGGAACATTTCACATGTAATACATTTTTGATTACGGTATCTAATACATTTTTTTCAGTCTGCAATAGCCTTTATGCACTACTCTTGATGATAACGTCAAATCGCTCATGCCGATATTTTTGCCTTATACAGGGTATAGATATCTCCGGTATATCGCTATTTAGAATATGCTACACTTCTAAAAATGTAATAAATAAATAATATAATAATTGATATATTAATTAATGATATAAAATATTTGAAATATGTAAGGACATAAATCAAACGGCATCCATACATTCTGAAAAGGCCATTGTGATTGTTGTTACATGGACCCATTTTTTATTCTGGCGATCATTTCATTTCGATGAAATTAAATACAATTTAAATTGTATGCACCATTTTTACTTATTATAACTTGGCCTAGATACAAATGGAGTTTTAACTAAATTGTTAATGTGTCTTCATTCCCTGCCATATCATAGAGCATGTGGGTGACGGAGTTAGGTTCATAGGATATAATAAGCACGCGTGATAAACGTCGTATTCGGAGAGCTTATTTGAATAAAAATAAAAATATTTTTGTTAATAATTTTATAAATTATATTGTTTCAGATTATATTTAGTGATTTCAGATGAAAAAAATCACAAAAAATAATTTACAGAGAAACGCGGGATGTTTTCTGCTTATGGTGACGGAGTTTGGGTACTCGGGGATATAGTTTTTTCTCCAAAAAGACGCATTGAACAGATTTTCAATAATGTTTTCTTTTGGCTGGACAAAAGAATAAAACATCATTGACTGACTGAGGCAGAAATAAAATTAATGTAACAATTTAACCTCAAACAAAATGCAGTATTTATCAACAATTTATTTCCACTTTATTGACAAACAATTTCACTTAAATAACATATGCATCAGAATGAATCACATTACATAATATTTTTTTTTACCCCAATATGGGGAGTTCAAGGAATCAACAGTCTAGAAGTCCTTCATCTTCTTCCATCACGTGACCTTGACCTTCAGTGTTCATTTCTGGAACTTGACCTCCTTTTCCTGGAGGAGTAGTTGTCTCTCCTGTTCCTCTGTGGTGACACAGACCTCCTACTTGACCTATGACCTCTTTCTAATGACCTTGACCTGTGTCTTCTAGATGAAGCTCCACCTCCATCAGAGGAGGATGAACTAGAACGTCTTGACCTCTTTGGTCTTTCTCTGTCAACCTCATAACCTCCCCTGCCTCTGTGATTAGGTGACCTTGACCTCCTAGCATTATCAATATTTCTTCTTCTGTCCCTTTCATGAATACTATCTTTCTTTCTTTCAACAGAGGAAGATCTGCCTCTCCTGTGACCAGCTCGGAAGTCTGCACTGCGATCTCGAGATTTTGACCTTTGATTGTCTCTTCTCCTTGACCCCTGATCCCTGCTGCCTCGTTGTGGAGACGAGTCTGATAAAGATGGACTCCTCCTTTGTCTGTGTTGAGATCGCCCTCCTCCTCTGTAATCTCTGTCATCCTGGGGCTGTCTCATTCCCTGTTGTCTGAATTTTTGACGTCTTCTTTGTTCATTATCTGAAAAATCCAAATTAAATCCTGTGATCATTGCAGCATATGTAAAATGGAAAATAACTTTTTAGATGAAAAGCATATACAATTTTAAGGTACAAATTATTTGTGGTGTTATTTATCAGAAGTATTTAATCAGCAGCATGTATATTCTTACATAAAAATTCATTTAGAATTAAAATCAAAGATGTTTAGAAAAGATAATTACCAGAGTCGTCTGAGTCTGAATTGGACATTGAATTTCTTTTTTTCCTGTGAAACTTTGTATCTGTATCTGATTCTGGAGAAAAACATACAAATCCACATTTAGATTTTAATTCATGTTCCTCATTATGAAACATCTTTAATATATATCTTCTTAATTATGATAACATCAATATCCTCAATGTTTTCAAAATATTGTAAAAAGTAAAATATAATTAATAATCAAAATGTTTGGAACTTCCAAGATGAATACCATGTAAGGAAAACATACTAAGATAAGTCATTGCTTAACCAAGTCAATTAAAATTTTTGATAAATCAATGTCTTTGTAGCATCCCACTTTATTATACATCTAGAGGTTATCTTTAAAATACCCATATTTCCCCTATGCCTGTATATTTCTATGACAATTGATAATATATACTGATACTGACCTTCCTCTGAACTCCTGGACTTCTTCCTGTGTTTCTTTTTCTTCTTTTTCTTGTCCTTGTTTACTTTTCCATCTTCCTTTCCTGATTGAAGCTTATTCAACTTTCTAGACAAGAAAAATAAAATTCTCTCATAAATAACTTTGCATTCGGATACTCCTTTTGAGCTTATTCTGTTTTTATGCAAGAAAGATAACTCGATTTGGAATTGTTTTATCTTTCCCAAAAGGATTAAACCTTAGCATGTGAAATAGTTAGCTACAAATTGGGTGTTTATTCAAACAATATTTTCCCCAATAAAAATCTGGGTTTTTTTGCTTTGGTTATTGTGTATTTAAATTCTTCATTTGTTAAATTGACATTCAAAGAATGCCAATACATGTAGTACATTTCTATTACAGTAAATAGGAATAAGATCTTTAATAATTGATTCATAACAGTATGAGTAAATATTCTAAAAGACAGAGTCATACAAGAATAACATAAGTTAGTAACAGAGAGGCAGTGTAGTACACTTGATTTTATTTTCCTTATTTTACATACTTCAGCAACTTCTTCCTCTGTTTGGGGTTCAGCGATTTCAGAAACTTGACCTCAGGGTCATCCTCATCTTCACTCTCCAGCAACTTCTATAAAGTCCAGCAACACAACCACATTAGAGAACAACGGAGAGTACTATAAAAGTACTACTGTAGTTTCATCAGTTTTCATTGAATACCAATTTTTGGAATTTGTTTTTAAGTTTAACCATGAATTAAAATGTTCATTGAAGTGCATTTTCTACTAACAATTTGTATTGATAGGGTCATTGGCCACGAATTTACGTATTCTTGAAACTGTGATTTTCACTTTATCCACGAAAATTGATACCCTTGAATATTAATGAAACCACAGTATATATATAGTAATATAATTTTAGTTAACTTAATTTATATTAAACCAAAGGAATCATTTCTCCATACCTCTGTGTCTACATTATCTGCCATTTTACCCAGAATGCTTTTCTTCAGGGTGAAACCATCACTTCGCAAACCCTCAAGTAAAGAGGATGCACTGGTGGATGCTGAAAAGACACACAATGAAAGGTTTTTACATTGTATAAAGGATCATTTGAGATTATCTGATTACACTGTTGTGGTCAGACATGACTTTTCATCCATTTTTACCCTTTTTTCTTTTTCCGTAATGTGAAGATTTCACTACTGTAACGTAATTCCGTTATTGTGTTTCATTTCATATATTTTTTTTTCTTGCCAATAGATATATTGTTTCAATAAAAAATATATACTATGCTATATTATTTTTTATTTTGCATGCTACAGTAAAGAAAATCCAAAATATTTAAACTCTAAATATAGCCTGGTATAGTTACAGTGGTAGCAACGTTATTGTTGACAAACGACACGCACGATTCTGATACACGAACGATCATGCACGATACACGAACGATCACGCACCATACACGGACGAACACTAACTTACTGAATCTTCACGATACACGAACAAAAACGATAAAACACGTAACCGAATGATTCTACACCATTAAACACGCAAAATCAAAATTAATTTTTAAGATTAGAATTAAGGAAACGTATTACTTTAATTTGTATTGCTTTATGTTTGTGTGTTATTGAAAAGCGGCATGTACTTTAGTCATGCACTGTTTTGTATTTTACGAGTTAACACTTAAAATTTACACATCCACACACAAATATAAAGGGATTCACACACAAATTAATTTTTTTGTCTCCATAACGAATATTAACTTCTATCATATGTTAAAGAAAATTACGTGTAATAGAAATGAAGATAATGCATAAACTACACGAAATTATTTACAAATGAGTTGACTTTTTATGTAATATAATTATCTTACGTACAATTTAATTATGCGGGATACAGGTAAATACAAAGAATTAAGATTTTTCACATCCAATATTTTCATAATTTACAGTACATAATTGATTTATTTCTATTTATTCTAAATTTTAAAACATCTAAATGAATTCTATTTCAAACAAATGTGTATACAATCTACTAGATAATAATGCAAATCGTATTCTCATTTGTAAGAAAAACGTTGGGAATAATCGTTTAGTTTAAAACGGGGAATGGGTAAGCTTGGCCGCTTTCATTCAACGTGTCGCTTTTGCTAATATGATTGAAATTATGATTGAAATTATTTGTCAATTAAGACACAATTGATGCTTGATATAGGCTGATTATAAAATTAAGCAAAACTAACTTGACCGAACAAAGGATTGAATGAGCTATGGAAATAAAAAAATGTATTTAACGACAAAAGAGAGAATGAATGTTAACAACTGTCAATGTTCTTATATAAAAAAAGTTTTAAATTCACATTGTTTTACAAAATCTACTTGTCTTTGTTTTAAGAATAAATCCTGGCATTCCGTAAAAAAGTTACAAAACGAAAAAACTGCACGCTCACGCACGAACATGCCGGTAAAAAAATGCAAACCAATTTTCCCGATACATACACGATTTAGCACGTTACACGAACGATCACCCACGTTACACGAACTATTTAACACGATTGGCTTGTCAACAATAGCGTTGTTACCACTGTACCTTAATATATTTGCCAATGGAATAAACAAGTTTAGATGCAAGTGAAGAAGGTATGAATTTTTATGGAAATGTATGTAAAATTCCAGAAATTCCAAAAAATAATCTGGTATTGTTCCTAAATATTTTTGGTATTACCAGGTTTAAGGAATTAATTTTCATGGAAATTCATCTAAAATAGAGAAATGTGTAATGTACGTGTTCTTGGATCCTCATGTGTTTTTTGACAAAATCCTTTTTACATTTAAACAAAACTATACAAATAATATCTTTTTTCATTTCCAGCATCCAGGAAATTATGTGCTATATTCTGTTCTATTTGTAAATTGGAAACATGTAAAAAATAAAACAATCATGTACCACCTAAAAATTTTCCCTATAAATATAATAATTTTATTACACAATTGTACGCCCACTCATACTTTTTTTCTTCAGATGTCCGAGGAACAAGAAATAATTTTGGTATGGCCCTACAAATATATACACATGTATAATATTGTTTGCCATTTAACACCTACGTTGCGGGGGTTCAGCGGTGAGATCCTGGTTAAACAGGGGACAGATACGGTCCGTGTTCACATGGCCCCATTTCCTACACTTGATGCAACGGACATTCCTGACCTCAATTCCAAAAGGCTGGTCCCGAATTGTCTCATCGTCTTTTGCATATCTATTAAGGTGATAGAAATGTTTAAAATCATTCAACTGAGAACAGTACATGTAATGTATATATGTCATAATGTACCACTAGTGTAAGGTTCCAAATATAGCACAATATGAAATTTATAATAAAATGACACCTAAGATAAGTAAAAAGACATCAATGCTTAGTTTAGAGAATTATTGGTATTTCTCACTTTGACAACTGACCTTTGACTGCTACTATATTATTAAATATTTAAAGTTCATTAAATACATGATTAAGGCTGAATGAAACACAAGTATTATTTACTCACTGTTCTCTTGGTGCATTATATTTTCTCTGCCATTCAAATTTCACCTCAGCTTCCTTCTCTTCTACCTATAAGGGAAAAAAAGATCTTTACTACACATGAATTTCGGTTTCAATTGATATAATGCTAACATGTCTGTGTATATAATGTTGTATTTTTTTTACTTTTCATAGATAAAGCCAACTCTTATTTTATTTTTAATAATGTTGTTGAATTCTCAGCATAACCCTGAATTATTTAGGTATATGAGCTGACCTCTTTTTTCTTTAGACCTGGAGGTGCGTCATACATAAAACTCAGTCCCAGCTTTGCCTTCTCATCTCCAAGTAAAGCTCTGATAAAAAAATGAAATAATAGTGTCAACTCATAATATGCTAACAACAATTTAAATAACTGCAGCACAAAATATGTCAAAAATTGAAATCACAATGAAATAATGCTAAAAATTAAACATAATTCAACTTAATTTTAATTTATGGACCACATGTAAAGATGTGTATATTTCATTTGTACAATGTATACATGTATATCACCTTACTAAAGATACATACATGACAGTTACTTAGAGGTTTTACTTTTCTTAGGCCAGCACTATGTCTCAATTTTATCTCCTTTGCTTTCTTTGCCATAATTTGATATTTCTATAGTGAAAATATCTCCATTTTCATTTGTTTTTCCCTTGTAATTAAGTGATGTCTGTTTTAATCCATCGAATAGTGATGGAAAAGAAACCATTTGGACAGCAACAGTGAAGTCAATTCTTTAACACGTTTAAGAGAATCATTCTCTATCAACAACCAAGAAGTATTTAACATATGTTTACCTGTTTTTGTACATTTCCTGTTCTTTTTGGTACTGAGAGAGTAAATCATCTTGTTTCTGTTTTTCATAGTTTGTCTTTTGTTGAGCCATCCATACCTATAAGAGCGTAATACATGTTTTAAATGATATTAAGAAGATACTTGGATTATTAATGACCATCAAATCTAGTGTTAGGATTAACTGGAAAATGGTTAATATTCATACACCCAAATCATCCACTGAGTTTTCCTTTTAAATTACCTGATAAGTATTTTCATTGTAACGTCACAGGAGTTCTTTAAGCATAGCTAATGGGTCAGTCAATTAAGTAATTTTTTTTTTGGCTTTATTGATAAAAATTCGAACTCCTGTGGTAACGTTAACCTTTATTCTCTTTTGAGAAGTCGACAGGCAAAGCCTACATCCATGGATGTAGGCTATGCTTGTCCACTTCTCAAAAGAGAATACGTTAACCTTGTTAACTTAACGTGTTTGACTACAGTAAACACCATTTACCCTTTTAATGTTGTCTTTACTTCCAGGATGGAAGAACTTCTTGGTCATATAATTATTAAATCCCTTCCCCATATTTGATTATTCGTCTGTCCTATATATATAAATAAAAAAATATCTCCGTCGATGACTCGATCTTGTTTTCGTTTGTGAATCGTCTAAAGAGTTGTCGTTCGTTATTAAAAAATTAAACAATTTGTACGTAAACTGCGTTAATATTTTCTTTATTAAATCGTTCTTAATATTAGTCGCAAAAATGGTGAATCTGATTTTGTTTACAGTTTAGAATTACAATCATGAATGCAGTGTTAACATCCATCTGCATTTCATGTGGATCTGGTAAACAACTTGTCTTTAAGAGAGAGAGAGAGAGAGAGAGAGAGAGAGCTAATTAATTCGACTGGTCACAGTGATGTCCATTCAATTATCTACCTAGACCTATACGTAGTAATTAAAGTTTGTTTTACAGTTTGCATCAGATGTAGATTTGTTAGATGTGATGCCTCATTATCAGTCTGGGCGGACTCCGAAAAAGGAGTAAACTCCGAAAACGGAGTATTTGGCACCGTCATGCATTGCGATTTCCTCAACTTCCGTTTTGTAGCTAATGTAAATAATGGAGAGTTGCCTCCCTTTCCCGTAAATACGCGATTGAAAAATGGATTAAAATCCTTCAGAAGCGTGAAAAAAAAATGGAAACGACTCTGAAATGGTTAATTTTAAAATTATACCTCAAAAGTAATGTGGAAATGTTTCGGTAAACAACAGGAAAAATACATACAAATATTAAAACTCACACGTGTTCGACCAGGACTTATAAGATAAGAAAATCAGACTTCAAATTAAAACTTGGAAGTATGGAAATTGAAATTTAAATGCTGTATTCATGTAAGTATTCAAGCATTTAATATACGTGGTGATTTTAAAAAAATACGACTAATTACGATGTATACAAGGTTTTAAGAAGTGCCGACTGGGCGAGTCAACGCGTGATCAAAAGAACGGTGTAATGGCTACAAACGGGATAAAAAAACTCACAGTAATAGTTTATTTCACACCCTAGCACATAAATAATCTTTAATAATAGTGAAATCATGGAAAAAAACATTAATTTATTCACTTTTATTGACTTCGTCATCGGAAACAGAATTGACAAACTTTGACAGCAAATAAAATTTGATTTGCCCAACGAACGTATATTTTTGCCAAATACATTCTGTTGAAACATGTCTTATAAAGCATTTAAACGTATTTTCAGACCTGCATATGAATAATCCGCTTTGCACGATCAATTTTCCTGAGTGCCCTGTTTTCACGTAAAAATGTGATATTTTGATTAACTGCGCATGCGCCGAACTCCTTTTTCGGAGTATTTTTACTTTTGAGAAATAACTTCCGTTTACTCCGTTTTCGGAGTCCGCCCAGACTGATTATATATATAGTTAATTAAATTTGACAATCAGGTTGGTGTAAATTATGCAAATGAAAATATACAAGTTTTCATGTAGTAAATTGTTATCCCCAGTTTATTTACTTCCACCAGTAAATTAAAATTTTACATTCTGACCATTTTATAATATATAAGCATGCATAGATTCACTCCTTTTCCCACACAGCATGTAGACTGACTGTGTCTGTCTATTTAGTTATGCAGTATACTGCAGAAGTGTACATTTTCAATCTCCCTGCAGTGAACACCCAAATTATATATGATTGTCAAAACTTAGATGCATAGCGATTGTGACAAGCTGATATTATTGTAGCTGCTTGAATTGTTAATTTTCATTTTCATTATAAGAGTATATATTTGAATTCGTTTAATTTTTAATAGTAAAGATATCTAATTATTTATTATTTATTCCTAAAGGCCTATTATGGCTGTTAACATTCGCGGTATTCAATCTTTGTGGATTTTGTGATATTCGCGAGATGAAATCTTTGGGAATTTTGTGAATATATGACCCTTTCAAGGATACGTATGAATTCGTGGTCAATGATTTTATTAATAAATTACAATGTACATGTATTATAACAGATATTGCACTTCAGTCATATCTATTTTCGTAGTTCAACTCATTAACGAGGTCAACGAAAATTGGTTTTCAACAAGTATTGATGAATTCATAGTAACCCAAATCCAAATTCTTCTTTGTTCATTTAGTGATATCATTATCATTTTGTTTTTTGGAGAGCTGGAGTTGATCTGCCTCCAAAATAATGAAACCTAACGGATGAATCATTTGTCACTGTGTTGAACACGTAGCTTTAGTAGACAGATGCTCTTACACCACAGAGGTACATTTATCCAGCAACCTCTGATGAGCATAAATCCCAAGAGATGCGAAATTCAAATTATTTTTCTATCTTTGTAAAAATTACCTGTTCGACTTTTTCACTTCCTTTAAAAAGATGTTAATAAAGAGGATGAATTGTTTTGTGTAGGTTGGTTGATATGGAAACAATAGTTGCAATATTATTTCAGAATAATACTAGTATTAATTTACTTAACCTGATAATGCATGGTAATTTAAAAATGAGAGATATGATAATGCCTTTGCTTAATTGTTACAATTTTTCTATATCATTAAATCAATACATTTACTTTAGTTTCTTCTATGGGTCTATAAAGGCACGGCGACTTCAAAGTCAATAAAATGAAAAAGCTGTACGCGATGGTGCCAACAGTTGACAGAAAAACAAAAACAATCTTAATTCTTAAAATAATCACAAGACAACAAATATTTGTAGTTGTACAGACTTTAATCAATTATTACAGAATTTTCAAAAATCAGTTTTCAAACAGAATTCCAATATTTGTTTTTTTGGCATTTCCACATGATGGATTCTGCAGAAATTCTTTGAGAGTGTAGCTTGTTTACGATGCGACTTTCCTGGACCCGCAGGTTTCCATGCACTCGTCCACCCACTGAGAACAGTACAATCCACATCTGATCTTATCATTCTTGAGTATCTTGGTGCAATAGAACGCCTGCGTGCATGGCAGGAGTACCTTACTGGAACACTCGCTTTCGCATTCCAATAGAGCCTTGTCTTCGATGACCGACGCATGCACGTGCGAGAGTTGATGTACTATTCCCAATAACGTGGCCATCAGAAGCATCATTCTATAGTCCGCCATTCTGAAAAATGTTATATTATAAACATGTAAATACTAATCAATACTTATCAGTATTCTCTATCAACAGTCATTAAGGTTTATAAATTAAGATAAGAATATCAGCTAATATAAATATAGATCAAATTCGAGTGTCAACTTAAAATATTGAAATTCAAATACTGCAGATACAATTCATCTAATGTATCTAACCAACACTTGATAGATCAAGTGATCGGACTATATAATCTATAATAATGTTATAATCCATTTTTTTTTTTAAAAAGAAGTGTTTTTAAGCATTTGGTAAAATACTTATATGTTTTTTTTTTTTCATTGAACGTATCACACCCCCCCCCCCCCAAAAAAATTAAAAATAAATATTTTTTTCATTCCAATACCCGCTATATGACCGTCAAATAACCCGGGGCCCCTATATGCTTACAGGGATTTCATTTTGCCTACATGTATATGAAACGAACAACAATGAATGTCATCGTTAAAGAGTACTTAACACTATCATACACTCCCTTTTTTGAGAAAAATAAACTTACTTTTTTTTCAACTAATCCAGGAATCTTCCAACTCTGCGTAAGAAAAGTTTCAACTCGGCTTTATAAACTTTAGCGTGTATAAAATATATCAAATTTATAGTAATTTGAGTATGATATAATTGCCCACAAACATTTGACGGACACATGCATGGGCAATCGTTATGGTCATCAAAGTTGTAAATTATGAAAGGTCAGTTTGGGGGTAACTGTTCAAGGACATTTAAATTATTTACGTTGCATATTACCTGACATATACATGTGCATCGAAATTTCATGTACGCGGTTGTTGGTTTTTTTTTCATTCAAATAATATTTTATTCAGTATAATATATTGAGTGGGATTGGGCAGCAGGCACACCTAACTTTAGCCTTCTCCCTACAAGGTCAAAGTGAACACATTGAAATATTAAAAAGTTCAATATTCATAACACAACACAGATTAAAGAAAAGATACAAATCAAGAGAGAGAGAGAGAGAGAGTGTGTGTGTGTGTGTATTTTTATGGCTTGAATAACAGTAATTCTACATGATTCATACTTGGGACATTTGATAAAATAATGATAAGCATCTTCAACAGAATTTACACAATTACCACACATTGCAGTTTCTGTTGAAACCATGATTTTACATACAATGTATCTGCCATTAACATACTTGCATTGTTCCTTAATTGACAATGTATCATATATAATATTTTATGTGTATTAATGTATATATGATTAACAAGATCGTCACAAATATCATTGATATACAACAAAAACAGGAATTGTTTTCTTATTGACGGTGCAGTCTCTTGATACCCCCCCCCCCCCAACAAAGTATGATCAAATCCTGAGCATTTTGATTGCAATTTGGTATAATTTAGAGAATTACCATCACAAATCTAATTTGATATTCTTGTCTAAGTGCATTAAAAATATTCGGTTTTTTTTTTTTTTTTACGAGACAGCTGTTGGCAATATATAAAATATGACAGGTGAAAAAAAAGAATATAGTGATAAAACTAATTGATTGTACTTGCGCCGCCAACCTCCTCAATAAGCCTCGTTTTGCATTTCATAATAAATCAGCTTATCAAGGTCAGGAATTTCTAAACGCATCTAAAGATATAATTTTTCATCCCTTTAAAGTCATGAATTGATTTATACTGCAACACCGATTTGCTTTATTCTTTTAAATATCTTCGTTCTGTATGATTAAAGAAACTTTAACATTCTTAATTAAAGACATTTGATTAAAAAAAACCGCTACCACACAAGAATAATTTTCATTTGAGTGCTTTTCCCCTAGCTTTGCTAGAGATAGTCAATCTCCTTTCGCGTCGAATATGACTACTATACTGCAAGCTAAAAATTTTTTCGAACTATGCTTGTGCATTGTCTTTTTTTTCTTAATTAAACTTTTTTAAAAACGTTTATCCAAACCTACTCACATCAATATTGAATTGACAATTTCATTACAAGCAAAATTTTTAAAAAATGAAAAAATTATCCAGAAAATTTTTTTTTAAATAAAAATAAATAAAACTTTCTTGTTATTCATCATATGCATTAAAAATTATGGTAAGATACACGTTATATGACTTTAAGTTGATTCTTTTTCAAATGTTTATATATCAAGCCTTGTTTATCAAGATCTGCTAAACATTTCAATAACCAGAGCTATGACATTGCGCTCTTCTTTAATCTATTTTCAAATAGATCAATTTGTTTGCACAATGTACGTTTACAAAAGCTATACGTTTTTTATTACAAAATGACAATGATAATAGGCCTAATAGATAATAAACAATTATCGGCCAATAGTTTTATCGTCCAATGATTTAATGAAGCGCAATTTTTAGGGGGGGGGGGGGGGTCGTAGTCGGGTTAAAGCCAATTGACGAGCTCGGTTTTTAAATGTCAGTCTCATTATCACAACTTTGGAAACAATTCATAGCATCGAAGTTAGATGCGTACGTGTTCAAAATACAGCATTTTTAAGCTTTCTTGGTGTTTTTATCTTGGTGTTTTTATTCAATGTTCATTAATAACTTTCAGAACTTGCCTTTTGTGTGTTATCAACGGGGGTTATTTGTTTAATTACATTTATTTTTTAATTGCATTATTTTGGACTCCATGTTTGTGGTTGATGAAGAGACAGGGCATATGTAAAATGTCTGTCTGTTGATTCCTGCTACCTGTTGTCATCGTTGAAACTCGTCCAATCAATTAATACAGATGCTATCATCTCTTGATTTTGTT
The DNA here is from genome assembly GCF_025612915.1 of Magallana angulata. Taxonomy (NCBI): domain Eukaryota; kingdom Metazoa; phylum Mollusca; class Bivalvia; order Ostreida; family Ostreidae; genus Magallana; species Magallana angulata. The sequence continues at coordinate 20,251,672 of NC_069119.1, forward strand.
CTCTGGCATTGCACGCGAAAATCGGCACGCCTAGCTATCCTTCGTCTTACAACGCGCCTTAACCTTGTATATAATCAGCTGAAATCACCTAACTTTGATCACAGATATGAGTGAATGAATTAATAATTTTCCTTTGTGCTTAAGCCCTAAGACTAGCTCCCAGACCGAATGAGTCCGAACCTCTACGTTCAAGCAATTGTGCTCAACTAAAACTACCGGTACCCAGATTCAGATTGGAGTCTGAGACATACGGCTTGAAACGTATTTAATATAGTATATCTAATGATATGTTTACGTTTTTAATAATAGAGCTGTTTCAAAACGCCTCATATCAAAAGTCATTTGCAGTTGGTTTCCGCTGGAGCATCTGTGTTTCATATATTATACACATTCTTTTAAAATTCAACATTCCCTTACACATACAGTATGTAAAATTGTAACACTTTGAGATAATTTCTCATCATCAAAAAACCTGTAAAACCTAAAATCCAAGAGCATCCGGGGTCTCCCCCACCTCCACTCCCTGACTGCCGATTTTGAATACACTAAAAAAGTCCTAGCTACGCCACTGCCAAAAATATATAAATCTCATTGATTTAAGACACCGTGAATGAGACTTCTTACTCCAAGAGCCTTATGGTCTTACTCCTCCGCGAGCTCTCACCGATTTACTTTTCTTTTCTTTTCGTTTTGGGATAATAACCGTGGACTCTAAACTTAAAAAAAAATCCAGGGGGACATGCGTGGCCCATCTTATAATTATAATTATAAAACGTAGCAATTATTTTGTAGTTTTGTACACTTAATATTAAACAATTGGAAGTACATTTTTTTTTCAATGTGATTGAATATTATTGCTAGCTCCTGATATAGCATAGCTATATATGTCTAATGAGAGTACTAAACCCACACAGTTATAAGAAATAAAATGTAGGCTTTTTGCGATCGGCTGAATTCGGATTTGTTATCATGATTTACTTTTTGAGATAAAATATTTTTTAAAATAATTAATAATAAAATAATGGAATATCATATAAAGGGGTAATAGGAATGGAGTTGATTTTTTTTTATGTAGAGTGCTAATAATTGCCGATATCTTTAAGTTGTGAACAACTGCAATTTTGATCTATAATGTGCCTGCAGGGACCCAATTTTTTTTGGTGACATTTTTTTTTTAAAAGACTTGAATTAAGTTTCAAATTATGCCAAACGTTCGCTAAAATTGTTAATATTAAGCGAAGCACTGAAAGGTCAATCAATTGATTTTAAAAGAGTTTATTGGAAATTATTTTAGTACATGTACTCTATTCAATTATTCAATATATGTAAGGTTTTTTCTTTGTTTTTTTGTTTATTTTATTTTTCTTCTTTTAGAAAAGTAGACATACAGACTGCATTACAAATTATTCGGGGCTTTAAACAGACAGCTTAATTTACATATCATCAACAAAATTACAAAAAGAGAACTAATTTAACCGTTTGTTTATATTCATGCCGCTTTACCCCCCCCCCCCCCCCCCAACTTTCCACGTGTTTTATTTTTATCTCCATAAAAATATATTTTTCAAGGTAAGAAATTATTTTGAAAAGACATTGTATTAAACAAAATAATTTTAAAATGTTTTTAACGTCCTGCATTGCTGTAACAAATTTTAATAACTAGTGACATAATTCTATTAAATATATTCCTTCTGTAAGATTAAAGAAACATCAGAATTTTAAATTAAAGATATTTGATTAAAATTCTGCTACCACATCAGAAAAAAATTGCATTTGAAAAAAGAATTTTTATATCATTTTAGAGTTTTAATGTTTCTGTGACAATGATTTGATTGAATATGACAACAATGTTGCAAGTTCGAGTTTGATGTGAAATTAATGTGTGCTTCGTTTTTCTGTTCTAAATTTAACTTTAATTCTTTTATGCTTTAATCCGAATTCCTTCATGTCATCAATAATCTGACATTTTTATTAGAAATGGAGGTCAAAGTTGCAGCCAAAAAGATAAAGACATCGACCCCGAAATAGAAAAAAATAAGCTTTAGTGTTTGCCATCATAAAAGATTTATGACTGGAGAATATAGTTTTTAGTTGAATCTGTTATTAAATTGTATATATATATAAAGCCTTGCCTATTAAGATCTGCTGGACATTTTGATAATTACCAGAATCATGGCATCGTACATTTCATACATTGAAGTACGTTTGCTCTGTTCCTTATCATATTTTCAAACTGAGGCCATCTTGTATGCAGAAGGTACGTATTCATGTTTTAAAAGTTTTAATAATATTTCCCGATTGAAGGATTTTTTTTTACAAATTAATGTACAATGTGTTTGAACCACCGTGAAACAAAAATGCCAAAGTTAAATTTCCATTAATTTGTAAACAATATGATACAGGTGTATATTAATACGATATTAGTTTGTTAATAAACGTTTTATACATCACCTTTTTAGGAACGTTGCCGAATCCGACGGTCAAAATGGAGGAAGACGATCCCGACTACATTGTAGAATATTAAAAGTGAAAAGTCAAGATGTTAACAAAGGGGGGGGGGGGTCTTATTTTTAATTAATCATTCAACTTGTTTTCAATGATTTTATTTGCATTGAGAAAGTTTCATTTAAATCATGTACTCTATAAAAAAAACGTTAAAATTAATGTTGTACATATTAGTCTATCAAGTTTTCCTATGTACCATGGGTTGCGGTACTGTTTGTTTTCCGTATTATAGAGAAATTTATTTATGAATAATAATTTTTTTAATCATTTCATTGTTCTGTACAAAAGCACATATTGAATTATTTTTAAATCGGGTTCGTCCATAAATTGCGGCTTGCAGAACATTGTCTTCTTCTAACAGTTGTTTTCAATCCGTCACGGATTTTTTTCTAACAGCTCTTTATCAAGTTTTGCTCTTCGCGTAAGGCCTATATACGGAGACAGAGTTCTTTTACTAAAAGTGTCTTGTCAATCTGTACGGAACCACGGAATTCCGTTGTCTCCTTCTAAAAGATGAAAAAACTTGATAGATTTCTTTTAGGAAAAGATGATAATGGTACGGATCGGGTGCTTCTATGGGTCTTAAGGCACCGCGACTTCAAAGTCAATAAAATGTAAAAGCTGTACGCGATGATGACAACAGTTGACAGACAAACAAAAGCAATCTAAATTCTTAAAATAATCACAAGACAACAAATATTCGTAGTTGTACAGACTTTAATCAATTATTACAGAATTTTCCAAAATCATGTTTCAAACAGAATTCCAATACATTTTTTTTGGCATTTCCACATGACGGATTCGGCAGAAATTCTTTCACATTGTAGCTTGTTTACGATGCGGCTTTCCTGGAGCCGCAGGTTTCCATGCACGCTTCCACCCAGGCAGAACAGTACAATCCGCATTTGTCCATATCCTTCTCGAGTCGCTCGGTGCAATGGTACCCCTGCATGCATGGCAGGAATTTACTAGAACACTCGCTCTCGCATTCCAAAAGAGCCTTGTCTTCGATGACCGACGCATGCACGTGCGAGAGTTGCAGTACTATTCCCAATAACGTGACAATCAGAAACATTTTTCTATAGTCCGCCATTCTGAAAATTGTTATATTGTATACATGTATATACATGTACTTATCAATATGCTCGATCAATAGTCGTTAATTCTAAATTTATATCAAATTCAAGCGTCAACTTAATATGTTTTACGGTGCGACCGTTGGGGCGAGCGCAGCAGGTGATCAAAATGAATTATGATAAATCAATAAAAATAAAAGTAATGACGTAAAGTAAATGAATTTGAATGCAAAATAAAATAAATATACCTATTTTTCCAGTACATTTTCATTATTCATAATTCATAAGATTTTTTATTTATTTATATACCAATCTGATTAAAATCAGATCTTTGTAACGCTCCGAAATTCTGATAGTCGCTAACCAAAGTGTAGCGACATCAGAATTTGTCGGAACGGATCAAAGATCTGATTTTAATCAGATTGTTTATATACTGGTCGCACGCCAATATAGAATTTATCTCAGATAAAATGTTGTTGAATAATAAAGATTTTAACATAATGTACTTTGCAGTTTATTTCCTCTTTTCTTGCACCAGACATTTTTATTAAACTTACAAATAAAAATTGACTCATCACAGATTCCCCCTCCCTCGTTTAAACAAAAATCAAATTTACGTATAAAAAAATTTGTTGATCACATAAGGAAAATGGATCCCCCGGGAGCATGTATTATCGTAAATAGTAGTGAAAATAAAGACACTTTTGAGCAGCTAAAGAGCTAAAGGCATACCACGCACTCCCCATTCCCCACCCCGATTAGAATTTTCCTGATTTTGAGAATTTTATTTTCTTTTTGCTTATGAAGATTTTTTGAATGATGTTGCCACGCCCCATTTAAAAAACGTTCCTGGAAATTACCGTAAATATAGTGAATAAAATAATTGTGAGCATTCATCCATAGAGAGCAAGTTACAGCTGTTTCCTATCTCTGAAGAAATGTCCCGATTCGTTAGCTCTGCAAGATTTTGAGAAGATTTTGGTATTTATATTTCAGCAGATTTACAATAACTACTTAGAGTAGTTTCCCCTTATTGTGACGTCAAAGTTCACGTCAGTCAAGTGTAGTCTGTCTCTTTGAAAACACACTAGAAAAAACTACGCGAAAAATACTGTTTGGTTTACTTAAAAAGCATGATGTTCTGGAAATTACACAATTTATCTGTTTCTCAAAAGTTTTACTTTGATTCTCGCGAGATGGTATCCAGTCTAGTGAGATCGGCCGACATTGAGGAATTGCATTGTGGGTCTAAATTTACTGACTCCGAAAAATTCTGTCGGATCAATGTGTAAGAAATCCATTGTGACGTCACTCGAAAGGACGATAACTCCGGAAATTGGCGTTGTTTCAATGCATGTACGTAGTCTTTTATCTTGTTCTCGTGAGAGTGTGAAATGGGAAACCATAATTACAGGGAACTACTGGGACGATTAAAACAAGGCATTACTGGTCCGATTTACTGACGCCAAAAAAATCCGTTGAATGAATGTGCAAATAGTCCGAATTTTCTATTCACACACGCCTTGCCGGTAGAGCTCGCTTCGCGCCGGCGCTGCGCGCCGGCGAGCTGCGCTCGCTATAATATTGAAATTCTACTTTTGCAGATACAATTCATCTAACGTATCTAATCAACACTTGATAGATCAAGTGATCGGACTATATAATCTATAATAATGTTATAATAATTTTTTAGAAACGAAGTGTTTTTAAGTATTTGTTAAAATACTAAATATATGGTTGGGTTTTTTCATTGAACGTACCATCACCACCTCCCCCCCCCCAAAAAAAAATATATATATATTTGTTTAATTCCAATACCCACTATATGACCGTCAAATAACCCGGGGCCCCTATGTGCTTACAGGGATTTCATTTTGCCTACATGTATATGAAGCGAAAAACAATAAATGTCATCGTTAAAGAGTACTTAACACTATCATACACTCCCTTTTTTGAGAAAAATAAACTTACTTTTTTCAGCTAATCCAGGACTCCAGGAATCTTCCAACTCTGCGTAAAAAAAGTTTCAATTCGGCTTTATAAACTGTAGGGTGTATAAAATATATCAAATTTATAGTAATTTGAGTACAATATAATAGCCCACATTTAACATTTGACGGACACGTGCATGGGGAATCGTTATGGTCATCAAAGTTGTAAATTATGAAAGGTCAGTTTGGGGGTAATTGTTCAAGGACATTAAATTTATTTACGTTGCATATGACCTGAAATATACATCGAAATTTCATGTACGCAGTAGTTGTTTTTTTTTTTCATTCAAACAATATTTTATTCAGTAAAATATATTGAGTGGGATTGGGCAACAGGCACAGCTAACTTTAGCCCTTTCCCAATATCAAGATCAAAGGGAACAAATTGAAGTATTCAAAAGTTCAATATTCATAACACAACACAGATTAAAGAAAAGATACAAATCACAAAAAAGAAGAGAGAGAGAGAAAGAGAGAGAGAGAGAGATCGTTTTGTTGCTGCAAGGAAAGTATGTACTGCTTCGAATATTGAACATTAATATTAAGTTCATGATAAGGACTGGCGTATACAATTAATTCAAGTAAAAGTTGACGTTCAGAACTAATTATGAATGATATTATGATATTTTTATGGTTTGAATAAGATTAATACTACATAATTCATATTTACTTGGAACATTTGAAAAAATGATAAACATCTTTGACAGAATTTACACAATTACCACACATTGCAGTTTCTGTTGAAACCATGATTTCACATACAATGTATCTGCCATTTACATTGTGATCCTTCTGTTGTTATTCTTTAGACTTTTGAAATCATAAGTCAGTTAGAGTTTTATGATATTTATTAAGCACTGTAATCGTATAGTGGTATAAAAGCAATATATAATCAATCTGCTATCAATCCAAAATCCATCTCCTAATTATAAATCAAATCATAAGTATATAAATCAGTAAAATAAAATAATCAATTGTTAGAACATCCTTTTGGGTCACAGTTCATAAGTGACTTATAACGAAGTCCATTGTTAAAGGTTAATTACAATTAAGAGTCTTGCATCCGTTGACCGCTTTCCAAAGTCCAATCATCATCGAGAGTTTTATTCTTCCTGGTCATTCCGCTAACACCACAAGTTCTAACTACGCAGTTGTCCCTTTCGGTCAATGACCTTTAACATTGTTCACTATACACTTATTTCGTATCGAGTGCACAACAAGCTAATGACTAATTAACGTAAAGCAGAATACAATCATAAAATTATATTTCATATATATACGGCTATCTGGTTACATACGTCCCCCTAACAAAAGAAATATCCCCGAGGGAGATTTCTTTCGCCAGGTGCCCGGTGTGAGAAATTATCCTTCAAACTCTTCTAGGTCAGATGAACTTCCTGGTGACATACCGGTCAGAACATCTATGTTAAGAGGTTGAATGAAGTGACCAATTTCCTATACCGGCTTGAGACACAATAATAGTCTGTCAACAAACATGTATACTTCACTCATGACAATATATAATTGTTTAGCAATTCATGCAAAAGTCAGTAATAATCATATAACTTTTGACAACAATAGTAATCAATACAAAATATTCAAAATCAAATATAATTGCAATTAAATGCAATCAGAATTGTCCAATGTTCAAAGTTCCACACAGGTAACATATAAAGTCCATTATAAAATGTTAATTCAAGCATAAGCGCCGCTAAAATTATAATAAAATACATAAGCATATATAAATGTTATACAGTCCAGCGTACATAAAAGTTACACTAAAGTTATCGGTTTCACACAATTGCATCCATTTCGAATAATCGGAACGATAATCAAGAAAACGTTGTGTAATTCGGATTCGAAGAATTCCATTCGCAGTTATCAGCTCACCACATTTGATTTCAAATATGACATTACATAATTATTTCAAAAACATTTTACATTTTCACAAATTTTAACATATTGAATACACAATTTTCATAAGCACACCAACGGCACTTCCTGCGCGGATGGCGAGTTTGCTCCTCGCGGAACATCGACTGCGTTCCTCTATTTCTTAGACATCAACGCCCTTTCTGCAAGGTATTCGCGTGCCAAGTCCGGGTCCGGTCCATAGCGTTCAGGCCTCGGATAATCGGAGTTCCTATTCTCTCCGGTCAACTGGTATGCTAATTCTTCAGTGATTGGTCCAATAGCGTGAGCGTCTGTAATTGATCGCCGTGGTTTTCCATAACGGCGAGGTTTCTTTGGGGTTGTAGTGTCCTTTACTATGGGGTTCATTTCAATAGTCTCTTGGGAATTTCGTTGATCAGGATTAACACCAGACAAATTGTCTCTGCCAGAACTTTCCTCATCCCCGTCACCACCCCTTTTTCGACAACCCGACCAGCAACCACGGCACTTATATCCTAACTTTTTGATAGTTTTACGTTTGATGATACAAATTCCGAATACAATTATTATTGCCAAAAATCAAAAATACATAAAACCAAAGACTTCCCACCCAAGGTAATGATTCCATAGGTTGTAGTTCATTGCTTACTGGCAATTCCGCCATTAGTGTGTCCATAGGGAAAACTTTAATATCCTTTAATTTATCGGGGATCTTAATGTGTCCCATTCCCGGAAATTTGATGTTAAGGGGATCCCAAAGTGTGTATGTGTTTATGCCATCAATAAAATTTTGAAAGGAGTCACACATATTAAATTGACTTTCGCGATTATAGTAAGGAAGAAGAAATAATGGACCATGAAAACCAGAACAACCTTATCCAAACTCAAGATGTTTATCTTTACAATTATTATTCTACCAGTAATTTTAAATTTCTTACAACGACAAAGTTTTACGGTTTCTTTACATAATCGCGGGTTCCGATATTTCGAATATGTGTAATCTCTGTTACGTCTGCGGTATTTCATTATCAGTCAAAATGTCAAAGGGACCACACTACTGTACCTATTCAAAAGCGAGCAATACATACAAAGCAAGTTTACTCATTATTATTTATTTTTACAACACATTATACCAATGATTTAATCACGTCAGCCATAATGGCAAGACAATTTTCCACATGCTGTTGTTGGCCAACAGCTATATTCGTACGAGGTTTAGGGACTGGTTTACGCGGTTTGGGAATTGGTTTACGGGTGAAGCCTAGACCTACTTTAGAATTTATTTCACCAATTTCCATATCCTCGTCTAAGGGTATAGCTGGGGTATTTATAGGTACCTCATAATTTTGCTCATGATATTCGCTTTGTTCTGACTCAGGGTTCTCATCCGATTCTGACCCAACAGTCTGTTCATGCTCGTCCTTACTCTGTCGACCATCCATGATCTGTTTAGCTCTTATGCGTCTCTGAAGTTCAGCTAAGGGTATATCTTCTTCGTCTGAAGAATTTTCTCTCTCTTGTTGTTTAAACCGAATAGCTCTTTCTAATGGCTCTGGCTGCAACTCGCCATCATCTTCCGAAGATGATTCCTCCTCAGGTGGTACCACATAATTGGTTTTTCTCAGAGTTCTTCCACCTTCTTCAATATCTTGTGAGAGGGGCCAGTGCGAAATATCTGCCAATCTCAATTGTCGTGCATGGCACTTGGTGATAGATCCAGTTAATTGATCCTTCACCACAAAACTGACTGGTCCTTTCTGTTCAATAATTCGGTAATAGGGGAGCCACTTTTTATCTAATTTGTTTTGTCTCCTGTTGTTCTTGAGATAGACTGGGTCTCCTACCTGGAAATCTTCATCTTTGCTCTTCTTATCAGCCTGGGCTTTCTGTTTCTTCTTGGCTTCTTTCATATTTCGATGTACTAGCATAAACGCCTTGTGCTGTTCTTGAAGGGCGATCTTATGTTGATCTTCTCCTGCATATCTTCGACGAGGTTTCAGTAAAGTATCAAGAGGTAATACAACGTCTCTATTGTACATCAAATAGTATGGGGAAAACTTTGAAGATTCATTCGGGTGAAATCGAATGGCTGCCAATGTTTGGTTAAGATGAATATCCCATGTTTGAGCGTTGTCTGTTATCTTCTTAGCCATTACGTCATGAAGAGTGCGGTGGAATCTCTCTACTTTGCCGTTGCCTTGAGGACTGTAGTAAGATGTTGTGATGTGGTTAATGTTTAGTTCTTTCAAGGTTTCTTGTACCTTTTGATTTACATTCTCTGTTCCATTGTCTGTGAGAATTTGAAGAGGACAGCCATATCTTGGGTATATTTCTTCCAATATAAGGTGCACTATATTGTCAGCTGACTTGTCAGGAACGGGGAAGGCTTCCGGCCATCCAGAGTAAATGTCAATGAAAGAAACTATATACTTGTTTCCTGTCATTGAAGTTGGATATGGTCCTGACAAATCGAGTCCTACCTTAGCCATTGGAAAAGGTGGTATGTCTGTCTCTTGAAGTGGAGGTTGAGTTCTCTTATTGCTCCTCGTTTGGCATATTACGCATCCTTCTATATAAGAATATAACCTCTTGTATAAGTTTGGCATATAATATTTTTGTCTGATTACATCATACGTTTTGTCCACTCCCATATGTCCAAGTCCATCATGGTATTGTTGTACTACCAAAAGTTCTAACTCACGTGGTATATACAAGCGCAGTCTCGGACCTTCAGAATCTCCATCTGAAAGATAGTACATTAAGCCATCTATTTCAAGAAACTTCTTTTCTTCGGTCGCCGTTGCTTTTCCTTTAGTCAACCTATTCCTCAGCTTTTTGATCTGCTCATCATTTTGTTGGCTCTCCTTTATGTTTATTTCTTCCGGTAAGTCGATGAAAGGCTTGAGCAATTCGTCCTGCTGTTTAACTTCGCACCGGGCTAATCTTTTGGGTGAGAAAGCATTTGAGTTTAATACGTTTACTTCAAAGAAATTGTCTTTAACATCCGGTTCATCACATTCAGATTTTTCTTCCGCTTCATCATCAGAGATAGTGGACGGTAACCTGGATAAAAGATCTGCACAGCAATTGAACCTTCCTTCTATGTACTCTACCTTGCAGTTATATCCAGCGATACTCAAAGCCCATAATTGGATCTTCTTATTTTGCATAGGGGATTCTAAAATATATTTAAGCGGTTTGTGATCTGTCCGTATAGTAAACTCAGCGCTGTGAAGGTAATGGTCCAGCTTCTGGAGGGCATAGTGGATTGCAAATGCCTCCTTTTCTATGGTTGACCATTTCACCTGGGTTTTACTCAGCTTGTGGGATAGATAGTATATCGGCTTATCTTCTCCTTCGTCAGTCTTTTGGGTGAGGCAAGCTCCTATACAATTGTCGCTGGCATCGGTATACAAGATGTATGGCTTATTAGTATCTGGATAAGCTAATAAAGGCACTACTGTTAAACTCTCTTTAAGGAAGTCAAACGCCTCTTGACAGCATGATGTCCACTTGAATCTGGCATACTTCCTGGTTAGGTCAATCAATGGTTCTGCAATCTTTGAGAAATTTGGTATAAATCTTCTATAATAACTGCACATACCTATAAAACCACGGACTTCTCTAACTGTAGTGGGGGCTGGTAATTTCTTAATGGCTTCCACTTTCTTCGGATCCGGTTTGACGCCATGTTCATTGATAATAAAACCAAGATATTCAGTCTGCTCTTTGAAGAAGCTACACTTCTTTAACTTCAGTTTTAGTCCATGCGTCCTTAGACGATCAAACACTTCCTGGATATGACGGAGGTGATCTTCCGGTGTTTCTGAGAAGATGAGTATGTCGTCCAGGTATGCGATAGCAAACTCCTCTTGTCCTTGTAGAACGATGTTCATGAGTTCTTGGAAGACTGCTGGGGCATTACTTAATCCAAATGGCATCCTATTAAATTGAAACAATCCCTTGTGGCATGCAAAAGCTGTCTTTTCTTTACTTGACTCTTCTAATTTTACCTGCCAATATCCACTCTTTAAATCTAGTGCAGTGAAGTACCTGGCCTTACCGAGCAAACAAAGAATGTCATCAATCAATGGTAATGGGAATGATACTGGTCTCACTATCTTGTTTAAACTTCGAAAGTCTACGCACATCCGGTCTGATCCGTCCTTCTTCTTTACTACTACCAGAGGAAATGACCAAGGCGACTGTGACCTTTCAATAATCCTTGCGCTCATCATCTCCTTTATGGCCTTGTCGATTATCTGTCTTTTATTGAGGGGAACTCGATATGGTCTGTTCTTTATCGGGTGATGGTCTCTAGTTTCTATCTTCATTTTGACGGTGTCGGTCACTCCAAGGTCGCTGTCCTTTTTAGCAAATAAGTCATTGTTTTTCCTCACAAGTCTTTGGATGGAGTGTTCGAATCTTTCAGGCACATCAATCTTTTCTTCATTGTCCTGTTGGGTTTGGATTTCCGAGATTTCTTTTGGTCTTAATGCGGTGACACGTCCTACGATGTAGCCTTTAGGAATTTTGTAACTTTTGTTGGTTTGATTAACGAAGATCATGGGAATTTTTCTGTCTCTTCGGACAACACAAACTGAGTCTTTTAAATATAGTCCTGGGTCCTCCATAATACAATTATTGTCTATACTGTTCACTTCCACTAAGTCTTTATCTTCAAGGGGAAAATTATTGTTCACTTTTCCATAAAATACAGTCACAGTATTTGGTTTCACCATAAGTTTCTTAGGTGTTCTTACGATCGTTGAAATGTGTAGATCCTCCTTTAATTCGGCATAAGCCCTGCCATCAATGCGCATGAGTCCAAGATCAAAGTATAAACGGACATTGTTTTTCTTGAGCCAATCACGACCGAGAATCAGGTTTCGGTTGAGTCCCTTTGTCACAAAAAGTTTATGGTCTAAAGTTAACCCTGCAATCTTAAATGAAATATTTACATACCCTAACGCAATTAAAGAATTACCATTTGCTGCTTGAAGACAAGGAATATCATTTTTACACAATTTGGGGCGGGGGAACAAATTATCATACATTTTTTTACTAATCAAAGATACGGCCGCGCCAGTATCTACTAACGCTCTGAATTTATTTTTACCAATTTTTAATAAACAGCTACTGGGGTTGTTTGTAAAGTTAATTTCAAATGTAGGTTTTTTATGAACGTTCTTCCTTCGGGCTTCAACGAAGGAAGAACATCTTAGTTTTCCTGATTTTGTTTATCAAAAGTGGCGCGACGGGTCCAGATTTTGGGTGATCTCCTATCATTTTGGTCTTTAAAATCACGTGATCGATCTTGACGATCAGCTGACCTACCTCTGTTTTGCTGCGTTCTGGAAAACCTGCGTTTGCTCCAGCAATCTGCACGCAAATGTCCTATTCTACCACAATTCCAACACTCAATCGGTGGGCGGGGGCTTTGCTCAACATAATGCACAGACTGAGTATTATGAAGTCGTTTATTTAATTGAGGGCGGGGCCTTACCTGGGGTTTATTTAGTGGACAGAATCTGGCCCTATGACCAATTTTCATACACTTAAAACACCCTTTGTTCCTCGTGTGGTCAACCTCCATGGGTTCTTCCTGTCTATTGTCTGTCGAGGACAAGTTAACCAATCTTTCACTTAATAAAGGCGTTGTACTGTCAAACCTTGAAACAGTCTGTCTATTGTCATTCGGCGTAGTACTTATTATACTTGACCCCCTTATAGCTAGTCTTTGTCTTAAATTTTGCTCGCGCATTGCTACCTGAATTGCTGACTCCAAGTCTTTGGGGTTTTCTCTGAGAATTTTCATCCTGAGATAGTCAAAGGTCAGACCGTCACAGAATATGTCTACAAGTTGTTGTTGGACTAAGGGATCTTTTAATTTGTCTTTACTATACGCGTCTTCCGCGATTTGCAACAACCGTTCCGTAAATAACTGTACACTTTCATTTGAATTTTGCCGCGTCCTGCGCATTACTGCTAACGCGTGTTGTGAGTCGGTAATCTCCGCGAATCTGTTTTTTAAGGATTCTTTTAAATCGTTCCACGACGGCATTTCTTCCGACGCGTCTGTTTCGTCCAAATATCGTTTGATAAAGTCCCCTACCGAACCTTTACTCGTAATATACGCGAGCATGGGGATTTCATGACCCTGTTTCCCAGACAATAAACCATATTTTTCAATTTCCTTTATCCACTGCTTGTATTTACTAGCATCTCCTTCGAAAGGAGTTATCACAGATGATAGGGGCACTGTAAGCGCGGATGTTATAGCTTTAACCTGACCAATGAAAAAATCTTTATCATCATCCTGATTTGGGACTCGGTGTCGAGGTTCATTAGTTTCATACAACCTTGCATTATAATATGTGTCAGTTTGTTTTTCAAAAGTGTTTTGTTTTACCTGTTCTTGTTCTGAGAATTTTTGACCTGTTTCATGCCCTTCCATTTCTTCACTTTGACCCAACCCCGCAAATTGTTTTTCCAATTGTTCCATTTGATTTTTAAATTCTTTTCTATCATAACCATTTCCAGTTGCCATATAGGTTGCTGATCAGAGTTATTTACTTTGAGATAGTGAACAGAGATATTGAGAAAAAGTTCTTACCTTAACAGTTCAGTTTTTCTTTAGCACTTCGTTTTATCCTGGTCACTGGCACCATAAAAGTCTATGTGATCCTTCTGTTGTTATTCTTTAGACTTTTGAAATCATAAGTCAGTTAGAGTTTTATGATATTTATTAAGCACTGTAATCGTATAGTGGTATAAAAGCAATATATAATCAATCTGCTATCAATCCAAAATCCATCTCCTAATTATAAATCAAATCATAAGTATATAAATCAGTAAAATAAAATAATCAATTGTTAGAACATCCTTTTGGGTCACAGTTCATAAGTGACTTATAACGAAGTCCATTGTTAAAGGTTAATTACAATTAAGAGTCTTGCATCCGTTGACCGCTTTCCAAAGTCCAATCATCATCGAGAGTTTTATTCTTCCTGGTCATTCCGCTAACACCACAAGTTCTAACTACGCAGTTGTCCCTTTCGGTCAATGACCTTTAACATTGTTCACTATACACTTATTTCGTATCGAGTGCACAACAAGCTAATGACTAATTAACGTAAAGCAGAATACAATCATAAAATTATATTTCATATATATACGGCTATCTGGTTACAACATACTTGCATTGATCCTTAATTGACAATGTATCATACATTATATTATATGTGTATTAATGTTATATGATTAACAAGATCGTCACAAATATCATTGATATACAATAAAAACAGGAATTGTTTTCTTATTGACGGTGCAATGCAAAATGTGCAAAACACATTCTCTTGACCCCCCCCCCCCCCCCCCAACAAAGTATGTTCAAATCCTGAGCATTTTGATTGCAATTTGGTATAATTTAGAGAATTACCATCACAAATTTAATTTGATATTCTTGTCTAAGTGCATTAAAAATATTCGGTTTTTTTTTACGAGACAGCTGTTGGCAATATACAAAAATGACACATGAAGAAAGAATATAGTGATAAAACTAATTGATTGTACTTGCGCCGCCAACCTCCTCAATTAGCCTCGTTTTGAATTCCATAATAAATCAGCTTTTCAAGGTCAGGAATTTCTAAACGCATCTAAAGATATAATTTTTCATCCCTTTAAAGTCATGAATTGATTTATACTGCAACAGCGATTTGCTTTATTCTGTTAAATATCTTCGTTTTCTATGATTAAAGAAACTTTAACATTTTAAATTAAAGACATTCGATTAAAAACCGATACCACACAAGACTAATTTGCATTTGAGTACTTTTCCCGAAGTTTTGCTGGAAATATCTATTCTCCCTTTACATCGAATAAGACTACAATACTGCAAACTAGGTATTGTTTCGAACCATACTTTTGCATTTTCTTCTTATTTTAATTAAGCTTTAAAAAAAAACGGTTTAATTTCAAAGCTTCTCAAATCACTAATAAACTGACAATTTTATTAAAAGCAAAATTAAAAAAAAAAAGAAAAAAATACCCCAAAAAATATTTAAATGAAAATAAAACTTTGATATTCATCATATGCATAAACATTATGGTAAGATACACGTAATATGATTTAAGTTGATTCTTTTTAAAATGTACATATCAAACCTTGTTTTTCAAGATCTGCTGAACATTTCAATAACTATAGCCATGGCATTGTACATATCCATGGGAATAGCTGTGCTCTGTTCTTTATTCTATTTTCAAACTGCGGCCAATGTTGTTTGCACAATGTACGTTTACATAAGCTATACGTTTTGTTATTAAATGTCAGTCTCATTATCACATCTTTGGAAACAAATTAATGGCATCGAAGCGGCGTACGTATTCAAAATGCAGCAATTTTTAAGCTTTGTTGGTGTTTTTATCACAGTGCAAAATTCACTATTCATTAATAAATTTCAGAATTTGCCTTTTGGGTTCAGCATGTGATTTATCGTGTCTTGTCGCAATTGGATATTAACTAGGGTTATTTCTTTTTAAAATGCATTATTTTGGACTCTGTGGTTGCAGAAGAGACAGAGTATCTGTAAAATGTCTGTCGATTCATGTTAATTGTTGTCATTGTCGAGACTCGTCCAATACACACAGAAGTCTTCATCTCTTGATTTTGTTTCTCTAGAATTACATTTTGGTTGATTCTCAAAAAAAACATCACGCCTATAGCTTTCCTTTGTTTTTACCTTGAAGCCCACAACGCGCCTGAACCTTATCTATTTTCGTTTTGTGGGTTCTAATCACAGATACTGTTAATTTTCCTTAACATTACTTTACGTTTTATCACAAATATGAGTGAATGAAATAATGATTTTCCTTTGAGCTTGAACCCTTAGGCTAGCTCCCAGACCTAATAAGTCTGAACCTCTCCATTCAAGCAATTGTGCTCAACTAAAACTACCCAGATCCAGAGTGGAGTCTGAGACATACTGCTTGAAATAGTATTTAATATAGCATATCATAGAGCTGTTTCAAAACGCCTTATATTAAAAGTCATATGAGGTTGGTTTCCGCTGGGGCATCCGTGTTTCATATATATATATATATATATATATATATATATATATATATATATATATATATATATATATATATATATATATACACATTCTTTTAAAATTCACTATTTCCCTTACACATACAGTATGTAAAATTGTAACATTTTGAGACAATTTCTCATCATCATAAAAACCTGAAAATCCAAAAGCTAAAATCTATAAAATCCAAGAGCACCCAGTGTCTTCGCCCCCTGCACTCCCTGGCTGCCGATGTTTAATACAGTGTCAAAGGCCCCGGTGTATTTAAATTGTTTGCTACCTCCAGAACTGGTCCTGAATATCTCCAGCAGAATCCAGTCTCTACCTGATATTTGGAAAGTAGGCAATGCAGATCTACCGCGGAGATCTCCATACTGCAAATGAGCAAATTAGGATTACTCTTGCAGCTCTCCAATCGACCAAACGAATACACCCCTTAAGAAAATATAAATCTCAAGTAGACCGTCTGCACTGATTTAAGACACCGTAAATAAGACTTCTTACTCCTAGAGCTTTATTGTCGTACTCCTCCGCGAGTTCTACAGAGCGGCTGCCTATAGGTTTAGATTTTCTTTTCTTTTTATTTCGTTTTGGGATAATAACCGAGAACTCTAGACTTAAAATAACCAAGGGAAACATGTGTAGCCCATCTTATAATTATATAAAACGTAGCAATTATTTTGTACACTAAATAGTAAACGATTGGACGTACATTTTTTTCAAAGGGATTGAATCGGGTTTGTAATCATGATTTACTTTTGGAGGTTAAAATTTTTTTGAAATAATTATTGATAACATAAGGGAATATCATATAAAAGGGTATTAGGGATGGGGTTGTTTTTTATGTAGAGTGCTTATAAATACCGATATCTTTAAGTTGTAAACAACTGCAATTTTGATCTATAGATGCAAGGGACTCAATGTTTTTTTTGTGTAGTTTTTTTTCTGAAAGACTTAAAGTTTCAAATTAAGCCAAACGTTGGCTAAAATTATTATAGTCATAGTGAAGCACTGAAAGGTCAACTCATTGATTTTGATAGAGTTCATTTGATATTATTTTAACGCTCTCTATTCTCTATTCAATTATTCAATATATGTTAGTCTTTTTTTGTTTCTTTGTTTTTGTTTTTTGTTTTCTGTTTATGTTTTTTTTTTAAATTAGACTGCATACTGCATTAGAAATTATTCTGGGTTTTAAACGGACAGCATATTAACATATCATCTGCAAAAGATACAAATATATAGACTTAATTATTGTTTTATTTTTATTCCCCCTAAAAAACATATTTTTCAAGGTAAGAAATTATTTCAAAAAGTGGTATTTAACAAATTAATTTTAAAATCATTTTAACGAGATGCATTGCTGTAACAAATTTTAATAACTAGTGATATAATTCAATTAAATATATTCCTTCTGTAAGATTAAAGAAAAATTAAAATTTTTAATTCAAGATGTTTGATTAAAAATCTGCTACCACATCAGAAAAAATTTGCATATGAAAAAAGAATTATTTTTTCATTGCATGAGAATTTTAATGCTTATGTGACATTGAATATGACAACAACGTTGCAAATTCGAGTTTGATATGAAATTAATGTATGCTTCGGGTTTCTGTTCTAAATTTAACTTTTAGACTTTTATGCTTTAATCCGAATTCCTTCATGTCACTAATCATCCCACATTTTTTATTAGAAACGGAGGTCAAAGTTGCAACCAAAAAGATAGAGACATCGACCCAGAAATAGAAAAAAATTAAGCTTTAGTGATTGCCATCATAAAAGATTTATGACTGGAGAATATAGTTTTTAGTTGAAACTTTTAATAAATTGTATATATATAAAGCCTTGCCTGTGAAGATCTGCTGGACATTTTGATTATTACCAGAATAATGGCATCGTACATTTCATACATTGGAGTAGCTTTCCTCTGTTCTTTATCATATTTTCAAACTGAGGCCATCTTGTATGCAGAAGGTTAGTATTCATGTTTTAAAAGTTATAATAATTACAATAATTCATAATTTGTACAGTATTTACTAATCATATCTCTCACAAGTATCTTCTACAAATAATTGAAATTTTTTTTTTGTCGGGGGGGGGGGGCGTGGTCATGGTTGGAGGGGGATGGTTTGAATGAATGACTTCTTCACTCGTTCCCGAGTAATAAAGCTTGAATGGAGCTCACTTAGTTATAAGTCTCATTCAACAATATTGTGGAACCTTTTTGTGACCTGTCAACCAGTCGCTCAAAATACCGGAAATGTACATGTATTTTTTTCAAGCTTTTGTAAATGACTATTTTGCCAATAAAAAAGAAAAGAAAGATTAAAATTTGAAGTTCTTTTTTTTTTTGGATTGATTTTGTATTTGCATATTTACTCACATAGTACTTTTGATTTTGCATTTACAAATATTTCTTTACATATTTATTCGAATACATGTATATATAAAGAGAACACAATCTGAGTTTTCTGCATTTGTATCAAATTTATATCGTCTTTCTGTAGGCAAATCATGCAGGTCAAAATAAATAGTAAAATTAAGATTTTAGAAATTAATTTGAACAAATTACATATAACACCATATAATTGTAAGAGCGCGGGAGGATCTCTTTTTTTTCAAATTTCCCTTTTCACCTATTAGGCACGTAGCATTGCCCCCCCCCCCCCCCCCCCCCCCCACTTTTTTGAGCAGCAAAGTTTGGAAACTTTTTTCCTTTTCTTTTTTTTAAAATTTATATATCTATTATTTTTTTCTTTTTTGCTTGTCAAGATTTTTGAATGAGTCTGCCACACCCCCCCCCCCCACTTTAAGAAACGATGCTACGTGCCTGCCTTTTCAGGGGTCCCACTAGATCCCCAAGTCCCGAGAAACCATAAACTACCATAAGAAATGTATGCTAAGGTTTACATTTACTCTTGCAAATAATAACCAAATTATTGGAAGAGGGTGTTCAGTCACAATTACTTATATTGACATTTCATGTTCTGGACCCATCCTCTCCTGCAAGCATTTAACAAGGCTGGGGGTGGCTGCCATATTAAAGCGTTTTTATCTCTACACAAAAAAGATTTTCTTTTTAAGGTTCTATAACTCTTACATTGTACTGAAATTGTCTTTTGAAAAAATGGATTGATGGTATTGAAGCATTATTTAAAGAGTCAATTGATGGTAAACCAAGGGTTACAAGATGCAAAAAAAAAAAATCATTTCAACTGTTTTTCAGCACCTTTTTAACTTTTCAAAGGGAGGTAACTTATAAAACTCCAAATATTTTGTTTAAATATTTTCTTTCTTTCTTTTTTTTTTTTTTTTTTTTTTAATTTCACCATCGAAAATCTTTTTTAATGCTCAATCTTTATTACACATGTATTGATTGTTATCATGTTAAAATTTGGAAATAATCTTGTTGCTACTTTTTTATTTCTTTGCATATTTGCATTTGTGTGACAAATATATTTTTGGTAAAATTGCGATATTTTTCTTTATAACAAATAATGTTAAGTTTTTGTTAATGTGTTAATTTTTTGTGATGTTATTGGTATGTTTTTTGCCTTTATTAATATTTCATATATTTTTCATAATTTTGTTTTTACATAATGTGCAATTTTTTCAGATGCAATAAATGATAAAATTAACGATGATTGTGATGTGCTCTTTCACATCAAAATGTAAATTAAGATTTTATGAAACATTTCCGCAAATTTGGTGAATCTTGGAGAATTTTTTTTTTTTGACCCCCCAGCCTCCTTAAATCATAAAGTGTAAATTAATTTTGGGCTAGCTTTTCGCAATTTCATTCCATATCTAATGAAAATGCTACCAGTACCAAAGTGTGTTATCTCAATAAAATGGGCATGTGCTGCACTATCTAACCAAATGAATGCAATAGATATTTTATTATAGCAACACATATATAAATACTATACGCTCTTTTATATATTTTACAACTTGAGCTTAATTCTCTGCAACTTTAATGCATACATAATAAAAGAAAAAAATCTATATAAAGCATTTGCAAGATATGTATAGAATTTAATTATCATTTAAGATCTGCATTCGAGAAGATTAATTATGTGACTGTCAAAGGGACGGTACCAAGGGTTTCACAGTGTGGTTATTTATATTGTAGTATGCCGTATCATTCTTTATCAATTTATGCACGGTATTGTCTATAAAACTGTTTATATATTAAGGATTTTTTCGTTGAATCCTCAAATTTAAAATTTCTTATTCATGTGCTGCGGCTGGGTTTTAATCGTTGGTTGTTGGAATTAATTCCTCAATTTATTCAGATCTGTTATTGCATCCAGAACCTTGAAGACCGACTTGCAATGGCCTTTATGCGGTTATAATTATTATTATTATTCAGAAATGTTTCCAGAGGGGATTGTTTTTTCGGAATTGTTACTACGTGAATTTAATAAGTTTGAATATTTTGGGAAGCAGTGGATGGGTCCGGAACCCAATTCTAGACCTGCACATGCCTTATTGTCTGTAATTGAATGTATATAATGCAATTTACATATTCTATATTTCTGAAAATCTATGATATTGTAACAAGCTGCATAGAAAAATAAAACATCCATTGTTAACAAAAACCAAGGCTTATCTACCGCACGCTTGCTAAACGTTCCACAGTTTCATAAATATTCTTTGTTAATTTTCAATGAATAATTAAATTTAGAATTCTTTATTTTATGAGTTATTAACACTTGTTAAAAAGGATGGTTATATAAATAAAAGATAATGTTTGTGAACAAGTTCGTAGATGTATTAACGATTGAACGATTAGTAAAATTACTATTACTAAATGGTGAAGAAACCAATCGGAATACGGCATGAATTATTCATGAAACCGTGGACATTTCATTGAATATGCCACGTCTTTTTCAATAAGTTGCATAATCATATACATTTGTACCTTTGGACTTTACTAGGAGGACTAACATAAAAAAATATCAAATGATTTTTTTTATGAATAGGTTGTAAGATGGCCGATGGTAACTGGTATAGGGTCGGGGCCACTCGTGTGTTGGGATGCACTCACTGTACCTGTGAAGCGAGGGATTATGTGTACTGTGTAGATTTATGTCCAGGTAAGTACACCGACGCAACTAAAAAAAAGTTATAAAAAATGTTAATTAGCAAGTTTGGCACTCCCCTCCACCCCACTCCACTCTTACAATGTTTGACATCAAATAATAGTTCATATTATATCAGTTTTCGGAGATAAATGTCATATAAATCTGCCCCTTCGTTTGTTCGATTAATTTTCGTAGTTAATAAACATTTTCATCCCCAGAAAGAGACAAAAGTGGCATCGGTATTGTTGATATCACTATAAAATATACTGATGAAGATTATCCACAAAAATATATATATACATTCATTTGAACACTGCATGTATGAATAAATGACATAGTTATTTCGACGAATTTATTAAATTGATTATAAAATTTTAAATTGTTGATATACAAGAAAAATGTATCATAACTAGGCCATATTCTTTGATTCCAAAGATTGTGAGTACAACTACAGGAGGTACCCTATTGGAGAGTCGTTTCAAGATGGATGCAAAGTCTGCATGTGTCAAGGGAGGGGCAAAGTCGTCTGCTCAGAGGAAGAGTGCCCTTACCATAGATCTAGGTAAAAAATTAAAGCATCAACAACACTTGGGGAAAGGGACGGGTACGCACGTCTCACAAGTTTATGGAAAGTAACGGTAAAAGTGCATAATTTTTATGGGTCTTCACATTACTGACAATTAAAATGATATTTTTCAATGAATGTTAATTTATAAACTTAGTAAAATAACCTATACACATGTATAAGGTATCACCAAGTCTTTGTTGAAGTTTATATTTTATTGATGAAACATGCTTAAAACATGCGAAAGTTAATTTTTAAGCTATAATTCAGCTGATTTACGAGTATTATATATATATATCTTTCCTATTTATTTTGCAGAATGTTCCAAACCTTTGGTTTATCGTGACAGCATAAACTTTTGCCTGTTGATAGTGAATCTGTTATTTAAAACATTTTGGGGATATTGTACATATGATGTTAAAAAATTAATTTATGTGAATATGAATTAAATGAATTGGAAGAAAAAAACTTGACTTGATGATTTTCATACAAGGATAGAAAGAAAATCGCATTATACTGGAAATTCATATTCATTATTCATTATTGTCATATGGTCTTGACCTTGACAAAGTTCATTGAACGTGACAAAAAGTGCATTTTGATCAAAATATGGTTCTTAATTAATGCTGCCGCAAATTTTATCTACATTTTAGAGTACATTATGCCATTGAAATGAATTGTGAAGAAACGATCGAAATTGTTTTAATGAAAATCATAAACATTTATCGAAGCTTTTTTTCTCAAAAACATTAAAATTTGTGCCTCTACTTTATAGTACATTTTGTACAAAACGTAGTACTAGATTTTTTTTAAATGTTGACACAATTAATTATATTTACATTTATCTCATACGTGTGGTGTATATTACCCGTGTGATAAACCTTTGCTATATCACACGGGTGATGCTATATCAAATACTTCCGGTCGGAACTACTTTTGACACAGCCCCTCGCTTCAACGCTTCAGTGACCTATTTTCGAAAATTTGCTAGTACTTTCAACATAACTATATCTACTACAAAAATTAATATAAAATTGATTTTGTCAAAGTTACAAATATGAAGGAAAACACATAACTGCGTAGCACAGGCGTCGGAACCGGGGGGCTATTGTGAGGGGGGAGGTTAGCCCCCCCCCCCCCCCCTACCTTTTTTGCAAAGATATTCAAAACCGTAACCACAATACCCTTTTTTCTTGTTTGTCAAGATTTTTGATAAATTTAGCCCACTTCCAACTTTCAATTTGCTTTGTGAAGTTTATAAAACTAACACAGTTACAAATTACGTTAACTGTCAAGGATCGAGTTCATCCTGACGATGCGATGAAAACAGAGCGCTCTGGTTGTGTTTATATACAAGAACTTACCGAAATAATGTTTCATAAGACTTTTATTCCACCACCAGTAAGCATCCTTATTCTTGAATCATAAGGCTAGCCTAGTGTTTGTTTTATAAAACATCATGCATCAACAACTGTTCCTCGTTCGAGTCAATTCAAACTAACGAGCATTCGCAACTTTGTGTATGTAAACAAAACTGATTATTCAAGTCTTCTAATCGGAATTTCCATTTAATCAAGTGAATAAGCTCTAAGAAAAATTATCTAGAGCTAAAAAATTATTTTAAGGTTTATTTCAGTGAAACTTTACATTAAAACAGTTAGATTTATCTCAGGAATGACGTACTAAATTGTATTGCGCAAGGTCACAATAGCCGCATAACACAACGTTGCATCATCGTTTTTAATCTTTGAAAAAAAAAATCCAATTTGGGTCACACAAGGGACTGTCTCAAAAGCTTCATAATATAAATCAAATTGTATGAGATAAATAGAACATCTATAATTGTGTGATTTTATATTTGCTTTATCCAACTCGTTGAAATGGTTATATTCGCTCGGCAAGCCTCGCGAATAAATACACCATTTCAACTCGTTGGATAAAGCAAATATAAAATCACACAATATAGATATCCTCTATATCTCTGGTATAAAAACCTTCAGTCACGCAGCAATTGTAATGCTCCTTTTTCCTATAAATTCTAACATGCTTTCAATAAAGTGTGTGTGGGTGGGGGATGGGGTGTATTCAAGGTTCTTTTTCTATTTGTAAACTAGAAAAAAAAATTCTGCTTCGAGAAGAAAGCGGGCAAAGGGGGGGGGGGGGGGGGGCACGGGACTGCCCCGATCTTTCCCCTCGTTGCTACGTGCATCATCTAACAATATTTTAATGAAAATCAGAAACGTTAATTTGTGTTTTTCCCCAGGAGATTTGCACTTTTCCTTGTCGTTTGTTTACCACAAAACAGAGACGGTGTCATTAATTTGAGCATTGAAAAATAAAAAAGGTTGAAATTAAAAGTTGCCATATATGTAAATGAAAACCACACCAGAACAATACGAGGGTTTATTGCAATATAACGACATTGAACATTTCACAATAAGCACCTTATCTCTGGAGAATAAGAATATCCAACAATGAAATTAAATTAATTTTTACCCTTTTTTCTTTTGTTCTCTGTAAAACTTCTAAACTCTTAATTAAAAAGTTAAAAACTATACACTGGTTTATAAATTTTAAAATAATACTAAGAATAATTAATAAATAAGGTTAGTTTCTGGCCAAAACAAAAATATGCACCATCAAAGCTGTCAAGGTATTTCGCAATTATTCACCTTTAACCCACAAAATGAAGGCTGTTGAGAGGCATTCAGATCAAGCCGTTCCCTGCAACTACCATGTTCTCGCAAAGGCATGAATAGATTCCCGAATGGAGTTAAAGTATGTGCGGCAAATATAAATCAAATTTTAATGCATGCAAAATTAATCTTTCAACAATAATATCAGTGTATTGCTTTGTAAACACATAGGATTGCATGCATTTTGGCTATTGTTCAACATGCACGTTTTCACAACGACATATTAATTTTCAGGTAGAGATGAATAAAAGACTAATTTGATAAACCTCTTTAAGTTATTCAGTAATCCAAACATTGATTAAACCACATCTAGCTCATCATTTTCATTTGTCATAATTTAATCCACCGAGGCCAGCTTTCGAAACAATTTACATGCATTAATTAAAATAATATAGGTTTAAGTTCTTAATGAGGAAACGACCAGTTATCGAAAACGTGTCAGAGCGGTTCAGTTTGATCTAATTGTTTGGGACCAAAGTCTTACTCCATAACTCCAGTTTATGAATACATTTCAATACTAATCTGTGCCCCGGCGCTCTGAAGTGACAGAAACTGCTGGAGAGAACACACCGTGTGCGATCAATTTGATATTCAAATTCAAATCAGTTCTATACAAGTCTTAACCAATGACATTAGCTTTTTCTTTTTCCTTGTACACATACTGTACTCAGCTTATTGAATTTGTTTGGATAATCCAAAGAGGCAACAATGGCTACCGTTCGAATAGCAGTTTTTCTGGCAACTTTTCATATTGCATTAGGCATATTAAACCCATGTGAGTACGATTATTTACCATATATCAGATCACGTATAGAATTAAATAATTTTGTATAAAGTTGTTGTTGTTGTTTTTGAATTCACATACATGCACTTTACTTTAATAGAACTCATCCCCCAACAAGTTTATCATCTGTAAATGTATTTTTAAATGCTTTCTTTACGGTATCTTATCATTAGCCAAAATGACATATCCACAAAAGGTTGTGTGAAAAAAACTTTTGCTAAAGATTTGTAGCTCAACAGGAAAATTTGGATATACACACCGAATTTTCCAACAAAGGTACATATCTGTTGCTAAAAAGACCTAAAAGCTTAAAGTAAATAAACCATAGAGAAAAAGTCGTCAAAGCTGAACCATAAAGTCTGAGACACTAGTTACGCTGAAACCTATTGTTACAACATGTATTGCTTAAACCCTCCTGTTCTGTTTTATCACTGTTTAGGGGAGCCTGAGGTTGACCCCGCACTACGATGCCCGTACGGTAGGCACCACACGGAGATCGGTAACCAGGCCAACTGTAACCTGCTGGGCGTGTCCTGTACTGAGGGTTATTTCTGTAGCGGGGATACCCAGGACAAAAACGGACGCTGCTGCAAAAGTGAGGAAACAGCTGAAGAAACAGCTCTCTCTCTCTCTCTCTCTCTCTCTCTCTCTCTCTCTCTCTGCTCTTTTTTACACCATAAATGCCATTTTTATACACATCCATGCATGTCAAGTTAATTATTCATAAATAATTCCAAATCCGTTCGGTAGTATTTCTCGAAACACAATTGACTTGAAATTTATCGCGAATGTTTTGCATATTACATATTACCTTAACGGAAACGTAAAAAACTACATAGAACATCAAAGCAAATACCGTAGCTTACGCTCAGCATTTGTAGCAACATAGGGAATATCATTTGATGGCAAACCGACAGATATTGCGAATATTCGAAACTTTTTTCAGTAAAGTTTGTAACACTGATTTTTTTCCTGTGAGGAGTGAATCACCATTTGCCTGGGTTTTTTTTCTAAAGAAATACTAGTAGAAAAGATAACAAAATATACTCAATAGATGTAAGAATATTACATTAACCTGTAATTTCTGATCCTTCAGCTCACAATCCGTGCACGACTGGTGCCCCTTACCACGTGGAGGGAGATGCCCCCGCGTGCCTCCGGGGAGATTTCCGGTGTCCTCACGGTTATACGTGTGTCGGGACCGCTTATTCTTCCTCTGTGTGCTGTCCAGGTATGTACATTTACAATAATGTATCCGAAACAAAAAACAAACAAAAAAAAGCAAGAAAGAAAAGGAAAAGCTGAATTATTAGAAAAAAAAACCCGCTTACAAACAATTTTTATATGGTTTTCTTAACCTAATTAGATTTGACTTTAGAATTTATGCAATCAAGTACAGTACCGACCAGACACCACTTTACACCAAAGACCTGGGGTTTGGTTGGGGTCTGCTTTCTGCAAGGTTGGATCTAGTCGGTACTGTATAATAGGTGAATAATAACAGCAAACAGGCAGTCAGAGGTTAGAGACTTAATAACGTGTTAAAGGAGCTACCGAATGTCAAAGATCCCATATTTGATTAAACCATCATCTTTTGTAAGGACTGGGTTCTTGAGTAGGCCAGCTAACGCTCCAGAGGAACTGTTTATACACGATCATAAAAATGCATTGCTAGCCTGGTGAAAAATAAGCTGATTTTTAATTATTACTGTAAAACATAGGTTTTTCCAAGGGATCAGCTTACATCTAACATCCCAAATTTATTATCATATACTAACTAGGAATTCATGAATGCACACATTTTTGCTATGATATCTTTGAAAATTTACTATTATCGAGAGACAAAATAACGGTTATAAGGTAACTAACATAGGTTCTTTCCTAAATGCACCAACCTGGCTTTACATATTTCTCGTCGTGTAACCAAATTCTGAAAAGGTCAATTCGTCTGTCCCGGGGCGCCATTCTGACAAAAGATGAAGTTTTAGAGATGGAATCCATGATGTAAGCTAGTCACTTTATATAGTTCTATATACATGTATTCATGTATCCTCATCAGGCTAGCAAAAAATGTCATTGGTCTTGGTCTTGTCATTTCTGCAAGTACCAATTTTAACTTCTCTGTTTCTGGTAAATAATGCCAGCTAATATAAATTGAATTTAAATTTCTTAAAATAGTTACGATAATTTTCTACAGTTTATTCCGTGAGTACATTTTTAACATTCGTGTATGTAACTGCAGCACAGTTATTAAGATTAACAATAAGGGTTTCATGCAACAAATACAACACTGTGAAATTCCTTAAATAAACATTTCAGCACTTGGATGAAAGCAATTCACCTTTTATAACTTTCCTCTGATAGGATCGGGTCATTCGGGGCCTTACATCCCTGACCATTCTAATCAAGGCCTTGGATGCATTGCTGACGGTGGGCTATACCAGCCAGGCGAGGTCTTTTATAACATCGCCGGAGATAGATGCACGTGCACAATTACCGGACGTGCCACATGCATTCCAAACAGTCATAAACTTCCATGTAAGTACGACAACGTTAACTTCTGTTGCGACACTGTTTTTCTTGAAATATATCGACAGAAAGAAAAATGTTGGAAATTATGCAAGTGATGAAATATTTCAATTAATTTTTTAACATGTAAAATGTTAAGCTGAAAGAAGCATATATTAAAATGATTTTTGTATTTGATCACAAGGGAGCATTTTTTCTGCTTTGGATGTTTTAGCTGGAGAAACGGATATTGAACTGACTGATAAGGAGACTGATTTTGCACTACTTTTGAATTTTAGCTGGAGAAGACATGCATGTATTACATTGCATTTATTGTATTATAGCTGGATTTGTATTCTTAGATTAGCTTGAGGAGACAGATATTGCATAACATACATATACCGTATAACATTTGTAATCTAGCTGGAAGAGACAGATACTAGTATTGTATTACATTTCTAGCTGGTAGAGACATGTATTGTATTACATTTGTATTCTAACTGGTAGATACATGTATTGTATTACATTTGTATTCTAGCTGGTAGAGACAAATATTTTATTACATTTGTTATCCAGCTGGTAGAGATAGATATTGCATTACATTTGTATTCTATAGCTGGAAGAAATACATTGTATTGCATTTGTATTTTATAGCTGATAGAGAGAGATATTGTATTACATTTGTATTCTATAGCTGGTAGAGACAGATATTGCATTACATTTGTATTCTATAGCTGGTAGAGACAAATATCTATTACATTTGTATTTTAGGTGGTAGAGACAGATATTGTCTTACATTTGTATTCTATAGCTGGTAGAGACAGATTTTGTATTACATGTGTATTCTATTTGTATTCTGGCGGAAACAAACATTGTATTACTATTGTAATCTAGCTGATTCCCCGGCTTTCATTTATATTTTAGCAGGAGCAGACAGATACTGTACTGCTTTTGATAGAAGCTACCGACCCGGCCAGAGATTCGTGGCTTCCGACGGTTGCAATGAGTGCACGTGTGAACCAGACGGGGGAATCCAGTGTAGCAGATATCCCTGTCCCGACTTCTCCGTTGACCGAAGACATGGTACCCCAGGTAAATAATATTAGTACTCATTAAGGAGAATCAACCCTTAAAACGGCGTTCTTTTGTCTACTTTACTGTACGTACATGACCATATTGATTAGAGAAGTGACTCGATGGGATTTCTATTATGAAGCGTCAAGTCAAAAGTCGATATCTGTCAAATATTGCCCGAATCATAAGTATTGATATTACAAGATGTTCCGTATTTATATGTTGATATATGTTTATCAACAGGAAAGCCATTTTTATAGCCTTTGGGAACACTTATACATGTAATTGTTCACACACAAAAAAACTCAAAACGGTCGCCTTAAATTCACAACGTTTATGATAACTCTTTAAAGGAGATGAAATATGACAGCAGCGTACTTTGGTAAAACTTAAGATCATTTGTTTACATAAGGAATTTTGAAAATATACATTGATCTCATTGAAAGTAAACTGCCACTGATATATTAATTCAATTTAACAAATGCATTTCATCGTCAAAATAATGAAACTATTCTATTAGTAACATTTAGAACCATTTTACAGGAGCTTGGGCTTTGTGTAGTTGGGTCAAACAGAAATGTGACGTGGGCCTGTCTATTACATTGCTGACCACTCGGTCATCGCTCTTTGAAATCAACAAAATTTGTCTCGCCTTTGAGATACGACTACGCAATCTGTGTATATTTCACTTGAAACCAGCGTCATTTTTAACCAGTTTTGACGTAAGAAAAAGATAGTTACATCCTACCGAAAGTCCAAGGTCTTGTTAAATTGGTTCTAGATATATATACAATTACAATAATGTTCTCCAACACCTCAATGTGGTGCATTCTATCTTAACGCCATTGCACATCTCTACAGGACAACTGTACTGTACCTTTGAGGACATCCACTATAGCCGTGGACAGACGTTCACGAGCACTGACGGATGCCGGCAGTGCACGTGCGGGAACAATGGAAGAGTCAGCTGTCAGCGTCGTCAGTGTAACGGCTTCCCTGACCCTGGAAGTTCCATTGGCTTTCCAATTGGCTTACCTGATGGCCGTCGTCCAATCGCCTTACCCGATGGCCGTACTCAAAGAGTCGGCTTTCCCGAAGACCGTGATTCAATTGGCTTTCCTAGGAGCGGTGGTCAAATCGACTTCTCTAATAGTGGCTCTTCAATTAGTAGAGGTAATACTAGGGCTTTTAAAAAATGTAAGACACTCTATTGATTGATTACAAAATTTCCTTGAACATATCAAAACCCCAATAATTACAGGGTAACAGCCCAAGATACATGCACATTTACATGCATTATTGATAATCAGTATTTTTATTGCTTGTCAAGTACAACATGTAGTATTAAGGGTAAATAAACTCAATCCCCACTTTGATAAAGAATGAGCATTAAATACGTACCTGCCCTAGCATATCCTACCCCTTTTGAAAGAATTTTTCTAATGCATGATGGTGTTTTCATCCCAAATAATATTGGCTTTACATATGTATTAACCATAAACAAAGTTGTGTTGACATGTTTAAATTATCTGCAAAGGGAGATAATCAATGATTTTCACCCGCTCCGTAGTTACACTTCTATTATAACGATGGATCAGTAAACATTTATGTTGATCACATAAATGTATTAATTGAAAATAATTTCACGTGTTTTACAGGTGGTGACCACGGCCATGACCATGGACATAGTCACAAGTAGAGAACCAATCAATAGTTACAAGAGGAGAACCAGTCAAAGAAGCTATGTCAATGTGCATATCATTAAAGAACCCTACACCAAACTTTTCCTTTCTATATTAAGTAAAAAACAACAACAAAGTATCAACTCGTGCCAAGTTCATGGCGTCTTAAAGAAGCGATGTCAAACTGTATACATTGTATCATTTTTTAAAGACTCCTACAACACACTTTTTTGTCAGCCAAAAAAAAATACAACAAAGCATGAACTCATGGCACATCAAAGAAAACTATGACAATGTGCATATCATTAAAGACTCCTTTACCTAAATTTTTATCTCTCTGTAAGCCGAAAAACAAAGCATTACTCACCCAAGTACATGCCATCTTTATTCCTTTGCATTGTTTTTTTTTTTCAAATCTTTAACGAAGTACTTCAATACCTGAATGTACAAGAAACTTGTAAGAAAGATTGACATTGTTTTCATAAAGATTGTTGATTTTCTAACACTGTCCACCGCAAATTACACATTGTAAAATATTGCTTATTAAGAGGTATCCCCCATTGTAGGAATGCTGTCCTTCTATTAAGCAGTGCCAGTTATCTGATGGGTTTGAGATTTATTGACATGTCTTATTAGTATCGAGTAATCTTGAGAATTTGAAAAAAAAACAATGTCAGAACAATCTTTTAGAAGTAACAATTGAAAAGATTAAATACATCTACCATTGGAAATAAGGCAACATATGAACAAGTAAAAGGACGAATTAAATTGAATATTAATTTTGACAAAAGTCAAAAGGATTTGTCCAAAGTTCTTAATCTTAGATGTTAGATTTGATGTTATAGACATTATATATTAGATTCACTGTAATGCAACTATTAGATAAACATACTTAGTTTAATTACTAAATTACCATAGATGACAACACAGATTTTTTTACTTTTAAATAGATCATGCTATCTTTCACATTGACTGAAAAGTAATATTTTGAAACACAGTCAATGACAATGCCAATGAACTTTATACTCATAACAGAAATTACATTGTAGAGAAAATGCATATGTGCAGTAGGTACACACTACAATATCAAAGATGAAAATCATTGGTACAGGCATGAATAAGAAATTACAGATAATTGATTCAACTTAACCAAGAGAGCTTACTCTCTCAAACATAATATCTAATTTTATTGCAGTCACATAATTTACAGATTATGTTATCTTTTGGAATATTTGACCATCTACCTGTCTCAATTGGTAATTTAACATTACCCGTTCTAAACTTACAATATTTCTTACATAGTATTATTGACAAAATCAATAAAAAAAATCCAGTGATTTTTTTTTAAATACAGTCTCATTGCTAGAAAGAATCTTTTACACATTATGTTTGGAAAGTTCAATAACATAAGGTTATACATGTTACATGTTACAGTCGCTATAATTGCTAAAACATTGTCTTGCAAAGAAACAATCAACACATAAAAAAACATAAACAAAAACAAAAACATTATGTGAAGCGCGTCTCTTATATGTCAAGAGGAATCACATTTTACAGTTACAAAAAATCAAAGCTAAATTAAAAAAGCCTAAAACACTTTGGGAACGTATAATGTTGTACTTAGTCGCTTTGCCAGTTGTTTTATAAGTAAGGAAATTAGGTAACTTGAACGTCTTGCCATTATCAGACTAAGTACATCAGATAAAGAGAGTGATCAAGTGAAAAATTGCTTTTCAATACGAGAGTTAATCCAATAGTAATGTCACAAAATGACAAATGCGATTAAATTGTGAAAAATCGGCGTAAAATGACAAAATTTCGTGCGTTGAGATATTCACCTGATTTCAATTTACATATCTGAGAATTTTAATGCTTTATGATCATTACATATAAAGATGCTAATATATTTTATAGAGCGTGAGGTACAGAAAGTCGTCGCATGTTAGAGATGTCATAAATGCACGTAAGCTTAAAAGCGGAAGATAAAACAGTCACATTTTAAAATGTTTTTGTTATATAGATACAAAATTAACTAAAACACAGCTGCATTTTTTAAAATTTCAAACCATAGAAAAAATAGGAAAGGATATTCAAGCAGGTGGAACTGTAAACCAAATTTTATTCGCGTGCGAGAAATTTTCGCGAGGTTAGCGAGAGCCTTGTCGTCGCGAATATTTCTCGCCGCGAACCAATCCTTTGTCTATAGTTTTTATAACAATAAAAATTTGGATAAGGCATGTTCGTGAACATGAGTAGTCGCGACCCAGTTTATTGGCAGTTAATCGCGAAATAAAGTCGCCGCGAATAAATATTGGTTAACAGTATTCCTTTTTGAAAGTATGTGTGTGTGTGTTACTGTGATCCCAATTTTGATTCGCGCCCACTCGCGCGAAAAAACTATGAATAAGACATCATCGTACGAAGTCCTAGCTACTTTACCATTCACGCAACGTCTGAGATCTCGATCTGATATGGTTATAATGAACTCATCTATTTGCATAGATCCATGGGGAGAGGGTCAAATGAATTTTGACCCTCTGTAACTGGTGTACATGAAACCAGTCTTTGGTTGAGTAAGGACGGGGGTGTAATAAGATAAACTACTGCTTGAAAAAAAATCAATGCGAAAATCATCGCGAAATTTGCAAGAGGCATGGGCAACATTGCACACCAGAACAATTGAATATATGATTCAAACTTTGCAGGCACGTACAACTACAGGCACGTAGTGCTTATCCTGTTTTTTTAAATTGGGGGTGGAAAAAACACCTTTCATAAATCGGGAAAAAAATCCTAATCCGTTGGTTGGAGGGGGGGGGGGGGGGCTAGCGTTTAGCTATATCTTCAATTTTACAATTAATTTCCTTCTTTTTTGTTTGTTTCAAGCATGGTCCAGAAAAAGTAGGGGGGTCATAATTTTTATTTTATTTGTAAATAGAAGATAAAAAGTTTACTGCGAAAGAAAGTGACCCCCCCCCCCCCCATCTGCTAAATGCCTGGTTTTGTGGTTCATCGGAAAGGAAAAAATAAGGGTAAGGCATATACATATGCCACTTAAATTCGCTTAACTGTTTGATAACTTTGTATACCTGGAGAGTTTCCATACAGGCTCCTTTATTCCTGAACCACTAAAAGCAAGTATTTTACTGTATTTTTAGCCTTGAATCTATATCAAAAGATTTTAAAAACAATTCATTGTCGGTACCAAATCCCACAACGGAACAGCGCTCCTGTGAATTCAACATCATTTGCATGGTGTAACAAATAAACAGCAGTGGAACTCGCTTAATTAGCTCACATTACATATAGTAATTTAATTAGATAGTTCTGTTGAAATTATCTTGCGTTTCAGATTCTGCAGTCCATATGCAAATACATGTACATGTATTCCATACATCAAATATATTCAAGGAATAAGAAATCGTGGGTATTATGAGGTGATCAAACACGTTTGGGGTGATCAAATTCGGGGGGGGGGGGGGGAGGGGCAAGTATGCCATTCACTTCAATTTCATTTACTTATTTTCAAATTAATTATTTACATGGTCCCATAAAAGTAGGGGGGGAGGCTCCACGTTAATTCATTTTTTTGTATGTAAAGTTAAGAAAAATCCTTGCTGCGCAAAAAAAGTGGGGGGGGGGGGGGGGCTCCGATGCTACGTGCCTGCGCTAGACCGTATTGAACCACCTCATAATATTCTAAGAATGATTCCTTATTACTTATATATTTTTCAGCAATTGTTTGATTGAATATCATTTTGAATAATCATTCATTTGATGATCTCTATTGGACTACACATTACAAAATCGATTCGCAGTGTAATCATATACAAAGACACTGGAAAATATAAATATTAAGAGACATCGTTTTAATTCCTATAGCTTGAAACTGCCTTCCGACACATTACTTACTATAGCAGTTTTCAGTTCATCCGGTGGTTGTCACCGGATGAACTCATTAAAATACTTTTATATTTCAGATTATATATTTCAGATTTTTCATTAAAATATCCATTACGAACAATGTTTGTAAACTTTGCTTCTTACTAAAATTCTTTCTTTGGTATGCGGGAAGAAAGGTGTGGAGCATTTAACAGAAAATTTCTGACTTTAAGATACTATCATCAAAAACAAGACAAAGACTACTAGTTTGTTTAATGTGTGAATCATTTTATACACAACTTTTTAAGAATATTCTTTTTCATATGACATTATGTAAATTCAGCAGATTTATTTAAAAGCCGCCAGGAAAGGAAAGTTTTTGTTTCCTTAAACGTGGCTGCTCAATACAAATCAATTCCATCATGTATCAAAACATTTTAGATTGATGACTCAGTTTGAACATATGATTCTGTGTTTAGATTAATAATGAATAAGAAACACTAATTCAAATGATATAAATGTATTTCAGATTTTTAAAGTCATGCATCATGTACATGTATGTATCGACATATCGGATAACTGCTTAGTCTGTCACTGTTCCTGTACAGACATCATTAAAGAAATACATTGATCCAGGCGAGAATGATCACAATAGCGAGCGTGGACGATTGCAACAGCTTCCCCACTCCTGTAAATAAAACAGGTACATATTATTAGATGTATTATAATTGATAAATAATCATTGTGACGTCTCTTCTCTGAGCGGTGAGGGTAATTAGTTCCTCAAAAATATATCATTTAATTTATCGTGTTAACAAATCAAATTACTTTTCTTGAACTTTGAAAATTGCAGCAAAAGGCAGACACAGGGCATAAATCACAAGATTGTTCTAAAACCACTTTAAACGTGTATTTCAAGAGACTGTTGATAACATCGAAAAAAAGTTGATTTCAAAGAATTTGCGTTGTTAGAAACCTTGGTATTGATACCTTATGTTTAACATGTATATCATTGATACATGTATATTATATGAGTAAACATAAATAATCATATTTCCGACATCTCAGCAACTCTAGAAATTCGTATTGTTTTAAATATCACATCAATATACAAAACATAAACTTTAGGCTTCATACGAAAAATAAAGGATCCTTTATTAATTAAAACGTGTCTTTCCTTTGTTACAAGTATCGTTTTCTTTAAAACATGTATTTACATAATTATGTCAAACGCAGTGTTTACTTATTGACATTAGTCCAACATAATGTCAGCGACATTGCAGGAAAAATACATAACCCGCGTTAGCGGGTTATGTAAATTTTTCCTGCAATGATCG
Source organism: Magallana angulata (assembly GCF_025612915.1). Lineage (NCBI taxonomy): Eukaryota > Metazoa > Mollusca > Bivalvia > Ostreida > Ostreidae > Magallana > Magallana angulata. The sequence goes on from NC_069119.1 coordinate 20,287,844, forward strand.
CTACCTTCATAATCCGCATGGATCATCAAAGAAAGCATTTTATTGTTTATATTTACATCTCTCTTTAACTAATTAATAAACTGATTATGAAAAGTTAGTAAAATTCACTAAATTACTGTTAATGTACAAAAGTACGTTAGCTAAAAGAAACAGCCAAATCATATCCTGTGAGACTTTGAGTCTGGCATCGTCATGATTATTTCGTGCAGTCCGGGATTTTACTAAGGTCGCTGTAGGTTCAGACCAATCGATAAACAGGGCGTGTCAATTTCAGTCCTGTGTCACTTTCAGACGCTGTAGATTTCGACCAATCGATAAATAGGGCGTGTAGATTTCAGTCTTGCTGTTTCTATAGAGCTATGAATTAACTATAAGTTTCCGTAAGAAATAGAGGAAATTATGCTTGGTAGATGTAAATATATAGGGCTGAATAAAATTAAGAAATATGAACGATCAACGGAAGCAAACAATAAACTGTCATCAACATCAAACTTGCCGATTATTAGACATGTTACGATCTTTGGCACTGGCCTAACACAAATGAAAAAGGCTTAGAGCCACCAAAGATTACCTGACGCTTGACGTCCTACGTACACCGACACAGACAGCTGATCACGACCATGTACCCCGTCATCACTGACGTCACGAGCGGCTCTTTTGGATTTACACACACCCTGAGTTAGACCATTAAAAAGTTTAAGTCTTTTTAAAAACAAGAGGCCCAGAGACCACATGACTCACCTGAGCAACAACAGCCTTGACTCTGATCAAATCAGCATTAAGGTGTCAAATCAAAATATCTTGACAACTAAGTACAGTAGATCTTGCTCGATTTGTTTTTAAATCTGCAAATTTTCTTCCATACATATATGGTAATAATAAGCCCCTTATGTTGTTGTACCTGTAAGTAGATTTTTCTCTATTCCTATACCCCCACCCCCCAAAAAAGCCGCTTTATGGCCCCACTTTTCTCTAGAGAATCATGGTTTGATCTAACTTTAATCTGCATAACCCGTACTTTCACACAAGTTATTACATTTTGGACTGAAAACATTCCCAGAATATTTTCAAAGATTTTCTCGATATATTCCTATGTAAAAAACACCCACCCACCCCCAACCCCATTGTGGCCCCGCCCTACCCCCGGGGACCATGATTTGAACAAACTTGAATCTGCAATATCTGAGGTTGCTTCCACTTTGATTTGAGCCTTTCTGGCCAAATAGTTTTTAAGAAGAAGATTTTAACAAATTTTCTCTTTATATTCCTACGTAAAAGTTAATCCACCCTTTGTGACGCACCCTACCCCTGGGGACCATGATTTGAAAGAAGTTGAATCTACAATATCTGAGGCTGCTTCAACTTCGATTTTAGCTTTTCTGGCTTAATAGTTTTTTAGGAGAGATTTTAAAAGATTTTCTCTATATATTCCTATGTAAAAACACATCCCATCATTGTGGCCCAATCCTACCCCCGGGAACAATGATTTGAACAAACTTAAATCTACATGACCTGAGGATACTTCCATACAAGTAACAGCTTTTCTGGTCTAATAGTTTTTCTTACGTGTTTCTGTGTTAAACTTTGAACCCCGCATTGGGCCCCAGTTTTGGTCCGACGGTCACAATTTTTACAATTTAGAATTTTCACTATATATACAAGCTTTTCTGTAAATATTGGCATTTGTGGTGCAGTGGTTCTTGAGGAGAAGATTTTAAAAACACACCCCATACTCATTGTTTTACAATTACATATAATGTATCTCCTTTTTAAAAAGTGTTACGCCCTTTAATTTAACAATTTAGAATTCCCTACCCATAAGGCTTTGTACCAAGTTTGGTTAAATTTGGCCCAGTGGTTTTAGAGAAGTAAAACATGTGAAAAGACGGACGGGCAACAGACAACAGGTGATCAGAAAAGCTTACTTGAACCTTCAGTTCAGGTGAGCTAAAAATGAAAAATTTGAGTTCTATATGAACAGTCAAAATCAAGGAGAATAGCTTTAGACCGAGCTAATGAATCAAATACGGACTCGCTCAACGGACACGGACAGGAGAATTAAGACCAAGGAAGGAATCAAAAACTGTTATTTGGCGTTGATCAACTACGGAGAAAAACAGACTAGCTGCCATGTATATAAGCGACCTTTAATGATACAGTATCCAGTAATGATATAAAGATGCATTGGTGGTCAGCATTCTGACCATTAATGATTATGTATACTAGGAACTCTCATGATTGCAATGGTTTATGATTTTTATCCAACGAGTTGTGTGTTTTCTATCCCCAAGCCTTGGCGAGAGGATACCAGAAAATCCAGATGACTTCCGGATTTTTTTCAAGAAGTTTTCGTGATTTATTAATTAGCAAAGCTTGTTTGAGAAAAAATAAAAACAAATTGGTAATCTTCAATGATGTTTAAAATATATAAAACAAAAGACACAGTACTCTTCCGATTTCTCGGTATTAAAGCCCAAAAATTAATATAGTAGTATAGATTTCAAATCTAATTAATTTAAACTAGACTTTGACCCGTGCCTGCACGGGTTGACATTGCATATTATGTCGGGCATTAGATACATCAAATTTGCACACCATGTTGACATTCAGAACTCTCGGAATTTTTCATATAAAATGCACTGAGTTAGATTTATCTCCCGTATTTTCTTTCACGAACAGAATATATAGCATCGTTTTTTAGTTTATCCATGCAAATGTAATATTGTGGAAACATTAAGTAAAGAGCATCCTGTGATTAAGCGTGAATGTAATGCGCATGCGCAAGATTGTAAAATCCTAAAATACTGTTTGAATGAATCATTATTGGTAAAGATAATCCAGTACAACTAAACAGAGCCAAGTCTTTAAAATTTTATGTTTCTCATTACTTTTAGTTTATTTTTGTCAAAATTGGTCAGGGCTAGTGGTAAAAGAGTCAGGGCTAGTGAAACATTGCTTAGGTAGCCCGACTGGTCAGTGAGTAGTTATTAAAGAACTTAATGTGAAACCCTGGATATCAGTGTTCAAGATATCGAAGTTTAACTGTATCAAAATTAAATATTTAACAAATCATTTAGGGATGTGTGTTTTATTTATCGGTCTTGATAGTGTTTATATGCCCTCAAGCAGAGTACATATTTAACTACATTCATGTGCATGGATACGAACTTTCTATGGAAATGAAATACAATGAACCTCTATCTTAGTAAATATATGATTTATATAAAAAATAGCTATGTAAGTAGTTTAGAATTTTGCCATTCAATATTAAAAAGGTAAATGTGAATATTCAAACCAGGTCGCAGTTGTAAGAGGATTTGGTACAGATGCGGACGTTACAGATGAAGGTGACATAACTTGCCCCTGGGAAGTGGAAGGAGTAGACAGGTGCCCTGACGCTGCTCTGGCCGTGACCCACGGAACTGAACATCTCCATCAGGTAGGGCTCCAGTAGACAGCTGAGGAAACAAACATGTGAGAGAAAATGGTAAAATTACTGATTTATTTTGGTTCTTTTACATTTTTTACAACTTTCAATTTTCTCTACCTCGACTATTTTATGTAAATATAATATACTTGGTAAAAAAGTAAACATATCATAATATGGCTTTTAAGACAATGCATCATTAACTAATCTTGGTATTCATATTTTGAAACAAGAGGCCCATAGGCCACATCGCTCACCTGAGTAACAATAGGAATGATAAAATCACCTTAATGAAGTCATAACACAAAATATCTGGACAATGTAATAGAGAACATGTGGATCCTGTAATTATAAAAATCCATTTCCCCTTGGATATTTTTATGTTTAAAATCAAGTCCCTTCTCTAACGGGATGATTTTATAGTCATATCACATGTTGAACATCGTAGTTCTCAACAAGATCCTAACCAATTGTTTATATATGGAGATAAAATCATATAAAACTCTGAATTTCTTGTGAATCGACCAGGTGCCAGAGTCTTAACAATTTTAAAGAATCAGCAATATGTCAAAATGCTTGCATATAAGTAAAACCATATGTGATAACATTTCATTTTTGGTGAAAAATTAAAATGTTTTCCTTTGTACAATTGGATCCCCAATGTGGCTTCACCCGACTACTCAAGATTTTGATTTTAACGAATTTGATTCTACACTTGCATAGTTCAGATACTTTACCAGCATATTTAGATTCAATGCCTGTTAATCAATTGCTGATGACTTAGTTTTAATTTCTGAATCTCCATCTGGGCTCCAACATTGTCTAAATGCTTTGGAAAAATGTTGTACTGATTGGCAGTTACAAGTTATCATGGATAAAACCAATGCAATGATTTTTTCCAGAAAAACAACAGTAAAAGATATGTATGGTTTTTATTATAAGCATACTATTGTACCTATAACAGATCAATATAAATACTTAGGACTAGTGTTTACATCAAATTGAAAGCTTAAGTTTGCCTCTGAGCAACTTTCAAAACGAGCTAAAAAGGCATATTATGCACTAAAATCAAGTATACCTGGAAATAATAATCTTTCAGTTCAAGTGTTACTTAAATTTTACCATTCAATGATTGTACCAATTATAACATATGGATCTGAAATATGGATCTCAGACTATAAACTAGATCTAAAATCCTCAGAATGTTAAATATTAAATACTATCGAGTACAAGCTGCAAGATTACTTAAAGTTTTCCTTGAAAAAGCATTCAAGATTCCAGCTAACAAGATTAAGAATAAGTGAACATTCGAATTCACTATTCATTGAAACAGGTAGATATTGTAAACCAATTATCCCAAAAGAAAAACGTGTATGCTATGCTTGTCAATTATTAGTCGAAAATGAAAAAGATTTTGAACTTCACTGTTCTGTGAATGACAATCTTCGATTTCATTATTGTGATATTTTCAATGATAAATTGTACTGTGGTATTGATCCCATAAAAGAAATTTTTAATCTATGTGGTTATAATACTACAAAACGTCTTTGTATCTACTTTGATAAATGTTTTATGCAGAGAAAACAGTTCCAGGGACTATGAAGTATTGTATAAAACTGTCTTACATGCTGTAGCTTTTATGTTAAAATGTTCTTTTGTCTGTCATTTGATTTCATTTTGACTGTATGCCAACATGGTGAAGTCAATAAACCATTGAATTAATAGTAATTATTTCTAATTATCTTCGTGTGTAAAAAGGCGCAGTCACAACCTTGAATCCACTTACCCTAAGGGTGCTCTGTGCCAAGTTTGGTTAAAATTGGTCCAGTGGTTCTGGAGAAGATGTAGAAAAAGACAGACGGACGACACAATTTGTTCAGAACAGCTCAATTGAGCTTTCAGATTGATTTTTTACAAAATCGTGCCATTGAATTTATAAATGTCGGTGTCATTTCCTCTCAAACACATCTTTTATTTTAGAAATACTGACTGTTTTTTAATAAGTAGCCATACATTTTATATATGTGCAAGTATCATAATGCACTTACCCAGAATGATGTACATCAAAAAGTTCCACTTTATGGCTTGGGTAATAGGTGCTCTCGGCTGAACAGTTTTCTGGACGGACGATATATCGTGGATCTGTGCAATTTGACACAATTCAATTAAATATGTTTGGGAGGGTAACAGTTGAAATTGACACCCAAAGAAAACCATTGTCAACCGACGCGAAGCTCCTTCTGAGGTTGGTTTGTAATTTAGTACAAAAAATGTTGTACAATAAATCAATAAATAACCATCCACTATAAATGTTAATCGTATTTATTTTCATTAAGAATCCTCGGAACAATGAATAAATCAAGAAAATCAATTGCTTAATTTCCCGCCGCTATTCCGGTTTGTTTTTATCAGCATAGTATTGGTTGAGCCGGTTGTAAAATTGGGTGTTGATGGGTCGATCCAGGCAAGTAGCATCGTTTTTGAAAGTGGGAGGGGAGAGAATTATTCCAAAACAATTTGACAAGCAAGTAATTTTTTTAATTTGACAAGCATATTATTTTTTAAAGAACCCCGAAGTTCCCATAATCATGAAAATCCTAATCCGTGGGGGAGGGGGGTAGTATACCTATAACTTCAATTTTCCTGTTCTCTCCTGACTTTCACTACGTTTTTATATGGTCCCCAAATAAGGGGGAGGGGGGGACACAACTCCATGAAACTAAATTTAAGAAAAATCTTTGCTGCACCAAAAATACCCCCCCCCCCAACTGATACTACGTTCCTGTGATCGTTTTTGGAGACCTGTTACTACCTTATTGTGGTTAATTAGGGAGATATGCTAACTTCTTAACTACGTAATTAAATAATCTGTGCAGCAAATGGGCTCCTAATGGCGGATTTTCAGATTAAGATCAGACGCGATTATATATACTATTCATTACCAATTGCAAGTTTAAGAACAATTTTAGACAAGACAATAAATATTGTAATATATATATATATATATATATATATATATATATATATATATATATATATATATATATATATATATACAGAGTTTCAACATTAGGGACACCGGCTGTAAATTTATATACATGTTAAGGGGACCTGTAGAATAAGGGGACACCAAACCGGGTTCCCTAATATTCATGCTTAATTTGTATGCCAAATCAACCTTGATTAATAGTAAATTGTTAATTGCCTTATAATTAAAGACATATCCTTACTGTAGCCTGTTAAAATTTTTTGTTCTGTTGCATTTTAAAGATTTAAAAGGTGCCACAATCATTGACCACATATATGTCAAAATACATAAAAATACGCAACAAGGGTACCGCGGAAATTCGACGATTTCTCCCAATTTTGCCATGTATGTAGTTAAAATTTTTAAATCATAAGTCACAGTGGTCATTTTGGAAGGTTTTTGGATGGTTTATTTCGTAATATGAAAACACATAAAAAATCGAATTTTTACCTCACCGTGAAGAATTCAATTTTGTCTACGGACATTATCATCCGGGTACTTCGTACATAATCCGGGGATTTCCAAAGAAAAATGGCATCTTGCATTTTCAATGTCACCGGTCACAAGGTGAGTAAATGTTGCTTTATTCTTTAGATTTGTTTATTCGTAGGGAAAACTACCTCAAACAACAATAAAGTTAATAGCCGACGATATTTTAATGTACAATGCACATCGCATCCAACGCCGCCACATGTACAATACACACAACCTTCTTACAAATTTCATACAGTGTTCTGTCTGTATACTAATTATTTCAACTTTCCAATGAGTGGGGTTTTTTTTTTATAAAATTTAATTTGCAATATAGAATATCTAACGTTGTATGACTCGCGGTGTGTGTGTTGGGGGGGGGGGGGGGGTCCGGAGTTCACAAGTTTACCACGGGCTGCTGGGCTCAATTTGTCGTCGATAGATTTGATATTAATGAATTAAATCAAATTACTGATTCAAATAATTATTGTCGATCGATTAAGGTCTCGTACTCGCACAGTTTATATTGCTTGCTTGCTTGTGTTTGGGTTTTAAAACAGAATTCGAATTCATTGATGTACGAGTTATTGAAATACCGTTAAAGAAATGGTAGACCACCATGAGCCATTTAGTTTTGGGAACTTTCAACGGATCCTGGTAAGATATTTCAATTTATTTCATACCCTTTCAAACAATAACAAAGAGATAAAATGTTAACGCTGCGACCGGATATATGATTAAATTCACCCACAGGTTATTGATAAATAATGACTTTATCATACCGTCATCTGTCAATTTTTTACTTTGGTACCAAGATTTCTATCATGGGAATCCATATATTGTTCCAAAATAAAGAGATTTTTAAGAGTTAGAACCCATAATAATGCCAAATCTTTAAAGAAAATTGACACCCGGTTACTATAGATGCGGTAGAACCATCCACCAGGCAATGCCATATTTTTCCCAGATCAAATGTCTACATCGGTGCACCACTTGCATTCTCTGTTAAGTCGGACCAAAACAACGTCGATCAATAACATAGTAGATCTCACACCGATGTTTAAAAATCTCGGTAGCAAATATTTGGGAATTTGTAAAAAAAATATTAACACATTGCTTTCAGTGGTAGTATGGTATTTAAAATTTCAGTAGCCCCACAGTACAACCTTTATGACTTGTTTGGTAGCCTGACCACAAGTTTCAGTTGTCCCGGGCTAGCGGGCTACCGTTAGTTTCAAACCTGCTACATAGTATATAGATGGCAATAAATAACTTGAGCAAATAAAAATCTCACTACAGTACTGTGACATCCTAAAAAGAAATTTATGCATGTTAAATTATGTTGAAAAGCGTATTTTAGCATGTTAAATTATAGCAAGGTCAGCCACTACTTGCGCCTTATAAAGTGTGTATATATGAAATTAAACAACCATATATTGCGTCATAAACGATTTTTCATTGAGTTTTAGTTATTGTGACGTAATATTGTGAATTCGATGTTAGTAACAATCGCTCATTTTACATGCGAGATAAATTTGTGCGAAGATAATACGGTCTGTTATCCCTAAGTACCACATTGGCTATCAAATTACCACGGCATTTACAAAAATTATACATACATATTATTTTTGTCGACATTTAAACTATGTTCATTCACCGGAAAACATTCATCAATGTAATACACGCAGTGGTGAAGTTTTCTGGTCAATTTTTGCATTGATATGTCGACCAAAGAAAGATTATTAAATAAATTTCTTAAAGGAAGAAAACCAGTGCATCAAAAAATAGGTGTTTTATTGACAATTTTCTATGGAAACCGTTACCCCCAGGTCGCCAAAAAGTTCATTTTCCCCGTTTATCAAATAAAGATGTCCCAACATAAAAACTGAACAAATATTAGCTTTATTTAGATTTCTACAACTATCTGTTCTTAGGCTTTTTTTCTAATAAAAAATACTAAATCTACTCACCAAATGTTAATTAAATGTCGAGAATATCCGTTGAGAAAGAGCAGTGTGAACAGTTTTCAATCTTTTAGTTTTACTATTACCAGAGTTGGCGAAATGTGCCGGATTGCAGGTGATCTGTGGTTGTTTTTATGTTTGTCCGGTAAATGTTAGAACTCCGTTGGACATTGTGTCTGGTAAATTTTGAAACGCAGTATAGAAAGCAAAATTCAATTGAGTAACTCAAAGATTGGTTGTTTGATATTTGGGGGTTTCCTCCATTTATCAATTTAATAAGACGTTCGTATCAAGTTCAGGGGAAGTTAAAAGTAGTAAACATAAATGACCAACAACCATTTAATGATCGAGTTAACTTTGTTAAAAAAAATGGCGTCCGATATGGCGGCGCCAATGAGATGCTTGAAACCCTAATTCAACTTCTATTTTTGAAAATGATTTTCTCATATAGGTACGTGTTACCTTTATATAAGCCTTGCTAGGCTCAGTATTTAAGGGTATTCTAACTTATTTTTAAACATCAGCAGTATATATGATTATAAAGCCTCTAGACTTTACCAAGATTCTACATAACATGAGAAGGCATTACAAAATTTGGACAAAACTGCAGCGAAACAAACACTGCAGAACCATTTTAGAACTGTTCATATTGAAGTACGGTAAACAGAATTCAAGCCGAGTGGCTTTAAATATAAACAATGAAAATGTTTTCACATATTAAACGTGTATTTTTGTCATTTTATTTCCTTGTCTGAATAATTTTCAAGATGTCTGGCATATTTTGAAAATTTATAGGACACAATGTCTGGTGGATTTCTAGGCCATTTCTCCAACTCTGTATAACTATTAGATGGTGTAAATTAACATGTTAATGTTATTAAAAACACTTTTATATGGATTAAGATAATTAATAACTTAACTCGTCTTAAGTTTATTAAACTGAAATTGAATGTTGCAACTACTTTATTAACTTGTAAAAATTGTAACTTCCACGACAGCATAGTGAATGAGTGATTCAAACAAGAATTTATTTTAACAAATTGTCCTGATTGAGTCAAATGAATTAAAACTTCTTAAAGTAGAACATGAAACGTAGCCAGTACTCTTAGTTTGTCAACATGTTGTTTACAGTTCGCATTTCACTAAACGGGTCATTTCGGTTTGAGGAGAATCATGTACAGTCACTAATAACTGGAATTTAAGGAAATCAATGGAATCCTGAAAATCTTATTTCACCAAATGTAGTCATTCAAATAAAGGCAGGTTACAAACACCTATCCAACTCTGAAGAAATGTCCTCATTTGATAGCTGTTGCGAGATTCTTAGATTCAATAATTCAGAGAGATTTCGGTGTAAATTCAAATTACTGTCCATTACAGTTAGAGTTATTTCCTTTTATAAAAAGTTATTGATTAGTCAGAGTTTATGTTGGTTAAGTGTCCTCTGGCGTTTTAAAAACTCTCCTGAGAATTGCCTACGAGTCAGAAGAATATTGTTGTATTTCCTTTAAAAGCATGATGTTGATGTTAAGTTGCTTTCTGATGCTTTGTCAACATTTAAAGCATGAGAGAGAGAGAGAGAGAGAGAGAGAGAGAGAGAGAGAGAGAGAGAGAGAGAGAGAGAGAGAGAGAGTTTGTTGGTCTTTACTGCACAATATGCATAATAACACATTTTTTTATTTATTAAACTAAATTGTGTAAAAAGAAAACAAATATGTCTTCCTGTCGATATCTATAAATTCCTGTTTAATGGTAATTAAATTGGAAAAGCATATTGTAGCTTAATTAGTGATATGAAATAACAGATGAATATAATATTGCAATAGAGTAAATATCACTAGACACAATATAAGCTTATTGGTTAATTTTTTTGTCTGGAGAACGTGCCGGATGAAATTTTTTACAAATAAATTTTTGACACATTGTTGAATTGAATTAAAAAGTAGCATCACCAAAAATGCCAATATTGAATATAGCATGAAAAGAAAAAAATATTTGCAGCAGAAGTAAAATTGCATTATTTCAGTAAAACATCATTCAACATAACATGACTGGCATATTAGGTGTTTCTATAGCTAAGATATTTTGACTAAGACAGATACAGAAAAGTCAGAAGATCCCCAGTGGTGTGGGTTTATAAACAACCACACCATAATCTTGATTCAAAATGGCAAATTCACAATTTTGTCTGAAATTAGCAATTCTTCTTTTAGCCAGCATCACAATATTTGTTCAAAAATTACTTAATAATGTTCTTCTACATAATTTTTTTTCTAGAGAAGGCGACTGTCACCAGAGGAGGATGCTAAAATTTTATATTCGGTCTGGTCTAGATAAAGACGGATTTCAAGTTAAATACATTTCTGATTTCGAAGGTAAATTTGAGGTTATACAATACATATTTAGTTCACCTGAATGAAGCTGTGTATTTAAGCATTTCATTGGTTCATAAGCAAATTACCAATATATACTTCTATCTAGAGACACTGTTGCTCAGGTGAGCTACCCGCAACGTTATTTTTTACAATCCTATTCTATCCTATTGTGCGTTAATCCTATTGTATCGTGCGTGTATATTGTTCTATTGTGCGTTAGTTCTATCCTATCGTGCGTTAATCCTATCAGAATTATCGTTTATCAGTATTTTCGTTTATCCTATCGTGTTAATCGTATGCTGCCTTTTCGTGGGAAAGTGATTTTATATTCAAGTTAAAAGTCGTTCAGTAAGCCGCAAACGATAATTTATCGAATAATAATGCACAACTAGATAAAGCACTCAATCAGATGAACAATATTGAGTTATCTGTAGGCAATTACTTTATTTCAAAGATTTTTTAAAAAGAAATAAACAAAATATAATCATCTCTACAAAATGGAGATAAATGAGTAATATGAGCAGTCAAAATTTAAAGGAACAAGGTAACATATTATTTACCCGTACATTTAATTTATTAAATCGTACGCGGAGAGTGTCTTACTGCTTCACACAACTTGTACGTTACGCGATGTACATATTTTATGCAATAATCTTCAAAAAAATAATTATATTAATAATAGATTTTATAATAATTCAGAACAAGATTGAATTTTATTCTAGGCCACTATTTTCCAGGTGAATTTTCATCAGGCTGAGCTGTTCCGCGATTGGCTGATAGGTAACGTAAACAACATTAGTGTATATGTACAATACAGATAATTTTAGCCCACCTCAATTATATTTTCAGTGTATTCATTTCAAATGAGGCATCTATATTTAGCAATACATTTCGTTTGAAAATAAAATAGAAATTCTGCTTATAACTTAATTGCTTCGTACCTTTTGTTTATCAAAGTATGCAATCATCAGGTTTAGTGTGAATATTGTATATATATACTCACTGGATAATGAGATTATCCTGAACATCATTTATCCTTTCCTATCGTGTATCAATGAATCCTATGATATTGTGCGTGTGTCCTGCTCTATTGTGCGTTAATCCTATCCTATCGTGCGTGTATCCTATCGTTTATCTTGTAAAAAATAATGTTGCGGGTACTGTATGTGACACATATTGTTGAAAGTATAGAAGGTTTTCTGTTTAGGGGTGGGGCTTGGTTATAGACAAAGCATAACAAATTTTCAATTGATATGCATAATTTACATTGGTGTAAATACTAGATTAACTTTCTTACTTCATGGTATTTAAGAAAAGCCAAAATGACGCTAAATTGAAAGGAAGAAATTGAAACACTCAAAATATGTTATTCATTATCATCCTAAGGTTTTGGTGTTTTTGCAAAAGAACAGTTCAAAAAAGGAGAGTTTTTGCTGGAATATTTCGGTGAAAATATTTCACCAGAAGAAGCTGCTGTTTGTTCCAAGAAGCTGGATTGTAACATGATATTTCTTTTTTATATAAAGGAAAGCAATACTGGTAAGTTACTGTAGATTCATCAATATTCATTGAATACCAATATTTTAGTTTTCGTTGTTGAGTTGATCCATAAATTTATTAAAATCTCGAGTTCTTGTATTGCAACATCAAAGAACAAGTTGAATTTAAAGGGTCATTACTCTACCCTTTAAACTGATTTTCACTTAAAACATGAAAATCAATATCGATGACTATTTACTTATCACAGTATCTTCATTTTTCATATCAATAAAAGTTGCCCAAAAAAGTTATACATGTATATAAGTAATTTACTACGTTAATGATGTATATAAATATATATATATAGTTATTATGATGCTTTCATTTTGCTCTTTCTTTCAGCATTGATGCTGCATCTTGTGTTGAACATATTTGTCAGTATGTGAACGACAACAATGTGAAGGACGCAAACGCCAGAATGAAACTACTGGATATCGATGGGAGGCCGAAACTATGTCTTTTGCTACAAAAACATAGGAGTAGGTGAAGAATTGTCTTATCCATATGGAGATGACAAAAATCTTTGGTGGAGAAATAAGGCATGTTCTGTTTATTTTGAAACTTAATTTTAAAATGCATTATTTTTTATTTATCATGAAGAATTTTAATTAAGGTAATGCAATGTCTGTTAGTCAATATTTCAACTAGGAGTGTGATAAACGCCTGTTAAATTAAGATTAAACGATAAAATCTTATTAGCTTAATGAATAGTATTCATCTTATTTGATTTAGAGATGTTTTTGCTGGACAGGCACTATGCTTTTTTGGCTGGTTGTATTTTGTGCAAAATGTGCATTGACTGTAATAATTTTGGAGAAGGGATGTGATGTACAGTTGTACAGTTTAGATAGGGTATAATTACAGCTATTTACAAAAATTTTGGATGATGAAAGCATTCAAAGTTACATTATATACCCCATTTTCAGTGCAGAAATGGTTTATTATAAAAAAAATAAAAAAAAAGATTCTGTAAATATTTGAAACTTTTAGTTTAGAATATTAAGGCAAGAATTAACAAAATGCCAAAGTTCTCATATGCCAGTTTATGTTATTTTTCCCTTATGTTTGCATTGGAAATCTGTAACATTCAATTTTTGGGAGTTGATTTTAATCAACTCTCCTATGCACTTACTCGGGCAAAACGAAAGTGAAACAGTGTTTGGACCTAAGCACAAATCAGTACCGCTGACAACACTTAGTTCTTGAAAATAATCGAAATAAATTCGATGCTATGTATTCTGAAGCATTGTTTTTCAGGAAAACTTATTTATTAATACCATGAAAATAATAAGATTTATAAATTGTACAAACAATTTAGATATTTTTTATTTTAAAGTCGTATGTATTCCCACGCTAGAGTTCAATGTAGTCTCGTTCAACCAGACGCTTGGCTGTCTCCGTTAATATCCGACAAAACAGAGTCTCTTTTGTTTGTCGGAGATAAACGGAGACAGCCGAGCGTTTGGTTGAACAAGACAAGAGTTCAATCTTGCCTAAATCCATACAATTTCTCAGAAATATTTCGATTCCTGATACTACTTGCCATGCAAAATCACATATCGATGATTTTTAATAAATGATAATCAATAAAATCAACTCCCGTCAGTACTTCAGTACTTTGATTAATAATGTCAAATCTGACACGGCGTACGAGCACAAGTGAACGTTAAAAGTTTTGAATATATTTCTTATTGTAAGATTAAATGAAACATTCAAAATTACATAACCAATTTGATACATACTTTTGAAAAATAATTGTTAAATCATAAAAATTCAATCTTAAAAAGAATTTTCTAGGCAATGTTTTTAGCAGCAGAAGCACACTGTTAACCATTTTTTATTGCTGCTCCATTTGTTATTCATATTTCTGACAAGGAGCGTGTATAATGACTTTTTAGTGTGATACAAGAATATTTCATTACAAATAAACAAAAAAATGAATGTAAATAAAAGCTTATTTTAGGATATCTTTGGTCCTACCCTATAACTCACCAGGCCGTATTTTTGTTGCTGTATTTCTATGTTTTGTTAACTTAATCCTGTTATTTTATCAATCTTTGATGGTCTTATTAAGTTATTACTAGTCATTACTTTACTAAACTTGCATGGATGACATCTTATGATACATTTACAGCTGACATGCTTGAATGCTGAATTTGACCCATCAATTTTAGATGCTGAAGGAGGTTAAAGTTTTTAGAGCAAGTGAAAGTTTTTTGGGCATATGACCTTAAACAGAAACATCTGAATTATTGGTTTTAGCTTTACTATATACACTTAGATGGATGATACATCTTCTGATACTAAAGTACTTAATAGGCTTGAATGCTGAATCTGACCCATAGATTTCAGGTGCTTGAGTTGTTTAATGTTTTTGAACAGGTTAAATTTTTTGGAGCAGGTGCCCTTTGATGGCCATTACTAAGTTATTAATTACTAGTCCTTACTACACTAAACTTGCATGAATGGTATATCTTATGATACTTTGAATGCAAATGACATGCTTGGATGCTTGGAATCTGAGCAGTCAATTTCAGATGCTGGAGGAAGTTAAGGTTTTTGAAGCAGGTCAAATATTTGGGATCAGGTGCTTTTTGATGGCCATATCTAAGTAGTTATTGGGTCTACCTTTGCCAAATTTTGCTGGATGATGCATCGTGTGGTAATTATGCACCACAAGAGAAAGGGGAATTGACCATTAATGAATTGCTGTTTTCCAAATAGTCTGTGGATTTTTATCATATTAATACCCCCCCCCCCAAAATACTTAATTTGTGCAATTTGGAGATTGAGTTATCAGGCTTTGAACTCAATATTATGCCAACTTAGATATATTCAAGATCTTTTACATAGAGTTTATGATATGAAAGATTGGTCATTGCAAATCATTTTTGTTACTAATCTTGTCAGTTGTGAAATCATAAGTTATTGTGAAAGAATGATTTGGGCCCACTTTTTTTCATTTTTTTTTTTTATAACTGCTGCAAATCTATTTTTAGAAAAATGACATTAATGTATATATTTGTTACTTTCTTGCAGATAGTGACTCGGATCCATTTGACTTAAATGAGTCATCTTTGGTGGAAGAATCATATAGCGATAGTCTCTCCTCTGTAGGTAAGAATTCATCATACATTTCTTTATTCATCTTGAGTTTTTTTTAAGGGGACCAAATTAGAGACATTGGTATTGTGTATCTTCTGTGGGGTGATTAAGGAGACCAATAAAGTGATCTATGTGTACTTTATATTTTGTGTTTCTTCTTTGGGATGATTAAGGGGACCAGTTAAGTTAACTTTGTTATTAAAGAGTAGGTGATAATCATGTTGTTTATCCTAAATAGAATGATTATGGGACCTATTCATTAATGTGTTTTTTTTATCATATTAAATGTATCTTATTTGGGATGATAAAAAAACTAATTCAATAACTTATGTATATATACTCTACATTTTGAGTATCTTTGTTTGTATGATTATGGAGACCAATTTAGTATCTTTTGTTTTATACTTTACATTTTATGTATCAGTTGGAATGATTAAGGGGACCACTTTTGTATATCTTTGCTGGGATGATTAAGGGGACCAATTTCATATCTTTTGTTTGTGTACTTTAGATTTTGTGTATCTTTGTTAGGATGATTTAAGGAGCCATTTTGGGTAGCTTCCTTCCAAGTTGGGATAAATATAAGAGGACCAGCTCTTAGTCCTACATACCCTATTCTTACTATACATAACTTAAAGGGAATTGGACATGATTTGAGGTCAACATTTTATTTTTTATGTATAAAATGGTTTGAATGTGCATTTCGAATGATCAGACAAAATTTGAATGTTAGGAGTCAAATTACAAGCTAAATACAGGGATGAAAGCTCATTTTTACGTAAAAAAAATCTCAAGTCTTGTGTTTGTTTACAGATAATGTAAAGTAAAGTTAGTCACAAATGACTTGTGGCAAACAAGATCATTTGATTTAATATGTTCATAAATAATATTGTCAGCAAAGAAAGCAACACTTGATCAAAATTTATACCACTACATCACACAAAGAATTCTAAACTCTTTCCATGGAGGTTACTCGATATTGACTTTCAAATTTAAATGAAGCCTTAAAGATAACCATATTTACAATTCTAAACATTAAAAATGGAGAACTGAATGAAAAATGAAAAATTGTAGCTCAAATCGCGTTTTGGTCCCTTTAAAAAAATACATGTATATGGCTTCTGATCATGTAATTTTTAAGGGCATTGGGTAATCAACAACTTGCCTATCAAATCTACTTGAAAACTACAGCAATTTTTTTATTTTGGCCATAATAATCAGAAAAACACAAATCCAAATAGCTTAGCTTTTATATACAGTGGAGCCTCAGTTATCCGGACGCTTTCGTTCCCAAGTTGAATCGTCCGGATAGGTGAAGCGTCCGGATATCTGAAATGTGTTGTCATGATTGATAATGTATTTGTATGCAATGGCTCCCAGTGTTGATAATAGTTTTTTTTGCCTTTCATACCATATAGCAACACATGCTAGAGTGAACGTTTGTAAGAGATAAAGAACTCTGCTTTATTTTATTATTTTGTCATGAAATATTAACCGGACAATAATGATAACCGAATCTAGCTGAATTCTTTCTGTCCAAATGTGATATGTGTGTGATACACTGTTGTTCGCAATTTTCCAATTTTTGAAAGAGATTTGGGAAGTCAGCGTATTTATACAAGCTACTCATGAGGGTCTAGCACGTAAAAAAGGTGTGAAACTTAATTGACAGGGGTAATCTTTTGTACTGAGTAGGGTATCATCAAATTTTACTGTCCGGTTAAATGAAGCAAGATTAGTAGTAAATTAGTGTTTTGTGGTAAAAACAGACCGTCCGGATCCGGAACGCGGAATTCCGGATAAATGAGACAAAATAACGTATAAAAAATCTGTTCCCAAATAAAATCGTCCGTAAACTGAAGCGTCCGGTTATCTGGCGTCCGGATATCTGAGGCCCCACTGTATATAGTTTTATACAGAGCTCTTTTTTTGAAGGAGACTGATATTGTCGAAAAACAGCAACGGCCATCTAGCCCTCTTTAACCGAAGTTATGCCTAATGATGGACATGAGGCAGTCAAGTGCATGCAATTCACTAAACTTATTTCCCTTTAAATAATTTATAAAACCTCTGTTTCTAGGATGTAAAGACTCTTACTATTGCCTTGCATTAATCTTTCAACAAAATCTTTTTACAGTTCCTCTTTCTGAACTGAGCACACTCTCTTGGTAAGTAAAGCAGAACTTAATGTTGAAAGAATTTAACTGATGTGTTATACTGTTTAGAATTAATGGAAAGAAATCTTAATAGTGTCACATTCTTAAATTACATGTAGGTTATTCAATGTTGAAAACAATGCTTTGCTTATTTATATAATAGTGTTGTGTTTTACAAGTACTATGCCTAAATAGTAGTTAGGGTTTGATACATAGTGCACGAGCCTGTATCAAACCCTGACCACTATTTAAGCATAGTACATGCACAACACTATTATTGTTATGCTGACTTTTGAATATACTGGTGTGTCTTTCTATAAGTAGCTGTGACGTTCGAATGTTGTCTAGTCACCAGAAAGGCAAACGTTTGTTCATTCAAATAAATCAATTGATTTGATTGATTATTTAATCAACAAGTTGCTGTTCATTAAATAAATTGACAAACGTTTATGTTCTTTTCAAGAAATAAGATGCGAGGGACTCTACCGGGGAAACTTAAGTTGTTTAGCAGACAAAATCTCATTTAATTTTTATCCCATATATTCTTTATCAAGCATCATTTAATATAGGGTTTTCGGGATTCTCAAGTACAATTTTGATCACAAATGTTTAATCAATTTGTTCAAATGTCTATTTGAAACTTTAACTTTAGAATTCCCGTCAGTATTATGTGCTATTTATATTAATTGTTCGATGTCAATCGTATGTATCTACGTATCATATATGTAAAATCCGCGGTTGTCATCCCTTTGTATACTATGCGAAAATAGAAGAGTGTTGAATATATATAGAGAAACTGACAGGAGGCAAATAATGGATTATTCAAGGCAGGTAAAAATACTACCTCGCTCTGAAAATCGTCGGGTTTATGTACCTGTATTAATTGGATCTTTTGAGCATAATATTAGTTGATAAAGTTATTAATTTCTTTTTTCGTTTCATTTATCTTTTATTCCTAAATATAGGATAGGATAGGATAGGATAGAGCTTGTTTGCAGGAAAGGATACACGATACAGGATATAGGATAGGATTGTTTTGTTTTGTCAACTTTCATGATATCAGCACTGTAAGAGGAAAACAAATATTTAATTTTCCGTCAACTTAAATGCTCCTGTACATGTACCTGCAGTGTTTTATGAAAATCTAATCATTTGTTTTTATTTTAGGGGGCATCATAAAATATACATTAACTATCTTACTATATTACCAGATCTTAAAACACCCCAAATTGTTTTGATTGGTAATTTGTTATTTGGTTAAATATTGGTAAATGGTATCAACAAATTTGTATATACATGGAAGCACAAAAGCATGTGCAATGAAATCCAAAGTTGGCCACCTTAGTTTTAAATTTTTAATGTTAATATTACTTATTTAAAAGCAACTTGAATGACAGATGATGTGAAACCATATATTTAACATATCATATAGACTTATCATTAAAAAAATTTTCCTCCTTAGATGAAATTCTAGAGTCAAAAGAGAAGAAAAACCCAAGGACTGGTAAATATTTATGTATTATTAATGTCAATGTATTTTGGGGCAAAATAGAATTATTGTTTGTTTGGAATTGCCTCCAGCCTAATTGAAACTATACCCCCCCATTCCCCACCCCTGCTAAAAAATAATGTGCATACTTGTCTTCATTGTTTACAAGTTAGTTCAGTTGAAATGTCAGATATTGTTTGAGGTGGAAAACTTTTCCTTTATGCATATATTTCCATTCAAGTAAATGTTGAATTAAAAATAAAGTAATGGATTTGATCACACTCGACCAAATTTATCACCTTAAAATACCCCAAAAATGATTCTTTATTCTTAAATATACACAATATTATACATTTGTTGACTGGGGTCGAGGGCAACAGTTGATCTGTCGGACCGGCTCGCAAACTGTTGCCCAAGGTCGAAGGCCGCGGGCAACATTTTGCGAGCCGGTCCGACAGATCAACTGTTGCCTGAGACACAGTCAACAACTGTTTTGTTATACCCCTTCTAATCAATAACACGTTTTCGCGGAATGTGACGTCACCGGTCAACAGTCTTTTTTAACAGTCGATTTTAACAGTTCCAGTCTAACAGTTCCAGTCCAACAGTCAAAATGCTGGACTTTTTTTTGTATAGAGTTATATAGTAACTGTTTTACAGGGGTATAACAATGTACTTTTTAGCTCACCGAGACGAATTCCAATGCTGATTCCATAATTGTTGATTGTTTAAATGACTGTTTATTATATTCAGTTTGTGTTTTTAGAACATTTCTAAATAGCTAGCACAAAGTGTTCTATTTACAAAATAGTCATTCACAAGTGCTAAACATCTCTACAGTAGCAGTATTTGTTACTTTTATAATTTATAATCAATAATTCTGGATGCATCCAGAATTATTGATTATAGATTATAAAAGCCTTTCAACATAATTTTAATTTTTGGTCGAACACGAAACAGTACAACAATTGTTAAGATGTGAAAAATAAAAGTGTTGTACATTTTAAATAATGCACCATTTGACTTAAAAATAAATATTCTGTGAGAGTCTCTCGCATACATACATGTAAATTAATCAATATGTTCCGATCAAGTTAGACATACATCTATTTGTAAGGCAGGAAGTTTGGCCTCCTTTGCGACAGTATCTAAAACATTACCGCCTACTTTAATAGTCGGCGTCGGCGTCGGTGTCGGCGTCGGCGTCCGGACCTGGTTAAAGTTTTTGTTGCAGGTCCTGTATCTAAGCTATTACTTGCCCTATCTTCACCAAACTTGCATGGATGATGCATCTGGACCTACTTATGGACTTGAAAGACTTGGATGCTGAATCTGAGTCCTAAATTTCAGATGCTGGAGGAGGTAAAGGTTGTTGGACCAGGTTAAAGTTTTTGTTGCAGGTGCCCTTTGATAGCAATATCTAAGTTACTGCAGGTCTGTACTTAACCAAACTTGCATGGATGGTGCGTCTTATGATACTGATGCATCAGAAAGGTTTGAGTGCTGAATATGAGCTATAGGTTTCGGATGCTGGAGGAGGATAAGGTTTTTGGAGCAGGTTAAAGTTTTTGTTGCAGGTGCCCTTTGATAGCAATATCTAAGTTACTGCAGGTCCATACTTCACCAAACTTGCATGGATAGTGTGTCTTATGATACTGATGCACCAGACAGGCTTGAGTGCTGAATCTGAGCTATAGGTTTCGGATGCTGGAGGAGGTTAATGTTTTTGGAGCTGGTTAAAGTTTTTGTTGCAGGTGCCCTCTGATGATTATATCTTAGTTACTACTTTTCCTAACTTCACCAGACTTCCATGGATGGTGCGTCTTATGATACTGATGCACCTGACAGGTTTGAATGCTGAGTCTGAGCCATAGGTTTCAGATGCTGGAGGAGGTTAATGTTTTTGGGGCAGGTTAAAGTTTTTGTTGCAGGTGCCCGTTGATAGCAATATCTAAGTTACTGCTGGTCCATACTTCACCAAACTTGCATTGATGGTGTGTCTTATGATACTGATGGACTAGGCAGGCTTGGGTGCTGAATCTGAGCTATAGGTTTCAGATGCTGAAGGAGGTTAAGGTTTTTAGAGCTGGTTAAAGTTTTTGTTGCAGGTGCCCTCTGATGATTTTATCTTAGTTACTACTTTTCCTAACTTCACCAGACTTCTATGGATGGTGCGTCTTATGATACTGATGCACCTGACAGGTTTGAATGCTGAGTCTGAGCCATAGGTTTCAGATGCTGGACAAAGTTAAGTTTTTTGGAACAGGTCACATGTTTAATAGATAATAGTACTATTTCAAACTTGCATAGTTGATTAAACTGTTGTATGAATGAATCACAGAGGAAGCTTCAGATGCAGAGTTTGATCTCCATTATCAAGGATGCTAAAAAATATATCTTAGTTATTACAGGTCCTAACTTCACCAAACTTGAATGGATGGTTTGTCCTTTGATACAGATGCACCTGACAGGCATGGATGTTGAATCTGAGCCATAGGTTGTGGATGCTGGAGCAGGTTAAGGTTTTAATTGCTAGTGCCCTTTGATGATGATATCTTAGTTATTACTGGTCTGAATTTCACCAAACTTGCATGGAGATGCGTCTTATGTATACTGATGCACCTGACAGGCTTGAATGCTGAATCTGAGCCATAGGTTTCGGATGCTGGATGAGGTTTAGTTTTTTTGGAGCATGTCACATGTTTTATAGATGATAGCTTGCGTAGTTGATTTAACTATATTATAAATGAAACGCAGAGGTTGCTTCAGATGCAGAGCCTGATCTCCATTATCAAGGATGCTAAAGAATGTTTGTTGATTAATGATATAACATGATTCCTATGATATAGTATTGTTTGGTATGAAACAATATTGTTTGATATGACACAATATAATATCATATGTAATATTATAAAAAAGTTGTATGATACGATATGATATTGTATCAATTTTTTTTATATTTTATGTTATGATATTGTATCATGATATCGTTATTATAGTATTGTATATTATGGTACAATATTGTATAATATTATATTGTATTATTAATTTATTATTTTATCACATGATTCTATTAGATAAGATATTGCAAAATATAATATTGTATCCTATGATACAATATTGTATATTCTATAATATTGTATCATACGATATTGTATAATATGATATTAGTTTCTGTAATATACTAGAATTATATCACATAAAATTGTATAATATGATACTGTAATATTATATAATATTGTATCATACGATATTGTATAATATGATATTGGTTTATAATATGATATATTATTATGCCTTCTGTCAGTTTGTCACTATATATTCAAATACTCATCTATTTTCGCATAGTATCAAAGGATTTATATAGCATAAGCATACTATGCCGAAATAGAGCACGGCAAACATTTTCAACGAAAATCTTTCGAGCGCCGACAGCGGGATTCGAACTCACGACGCTAAAATAATTCCAGCTTGAAGCCCAACATGTTACCTCTATGCTATATTCGCCGTTATTATATCTAACAGTATTTATATATATAAAACGTAGATATACACGACTGACATCAAGCAATTAAAATTATTCATTTTTCCAAAAACACTTCATTATTGGCGGTAATTTAAAAGTTTAAGTTTCTTATAAACTTTTGAACAAATTGATTCAACATTTTTCAAAGAAATTCTACATGAGAATCACAAAAACGCTTTTTTAAATGACGCTTGATAAAGAATGTACAAGAAAAAAATTCAATGAGATTTCGTCTGCTAAACATTTCGAGTTTTCTCGGTAAGGCCAAACGTCTCTCATATCTTGAAAAGAACATTAACCTTTGTTGACTTTTTATTGTACAACAACTTGTTGATTAAATAAAGAATCAAATCAATTGATTAATTTGAAAAAAAAACAACAAACGCTTGCTTTTCAAGTGATTATTTTAAGCGACTTGTCAACACTCGAACGTCACAGTTACTGATAGCAAAGCACGTCAGTATATTCAACAGTCGGCATAATAATAACAATAGTGTTGTGTTGTGCATGTACTATGCCTAAATAGTAGTCAGGGTTTGATACATAGTGCACTCGCCTCCGGCTCGTGCACTATGTATCAAACCCTGACTACTATTTAGGCATAGTACATGCACAACACAACACTATTATATAATTATCACATCACATATTATTGTATTGTATGATATTGTAAAACATATTATTGTATCATATGATACAATATGTATAATATAATATTGTATTATAAATTTTTTTACTTTATCACATAATATTGTATCATTTGATATGATACAATGTTGTATCAAATTATATTGTATCATATGATACAATATCATATTATGTATTAAAAATGATACAGTATCATACAATATCATACTATATTTTACAATATAATATCATATGTTTCAATGTTATGATGTATTATGTAATATGATATTGTAATATAATACTATATTGTTATATATATTATATAATGATATTGTATTATTTGATCAAATACAATAACGTATAACACAATACAATGTCATATCATATGTTACGATATCATATCTCATTATTGTTTATTATGTTTTTTTTATTGTATTGATTAACAAATGAACATATGATTATCATACAATTTTTTAACAGATGATATACGATATTGTGTCAAAACAGAATCCATGAATATCCAAGATCATAAAGTATGATTTTCATTTAATATGATAATGGGGGTCTCTTAAAGGTGAAGACTCATAAATGTGATGTCTCGTCTCGGTGAGCTTTGTAATCTGTGATTACCTATGTTTTTATAGATTATAAAGTGCCTCAATTTTCTGGATTGGATATCAATTTAGGATTGACAAATGTATAATGGATACTGTTCACACAAAAGAAAACCTGGTTTGCTGTCATTTTGACAGCTTATTTCTTGTTTAAGTATGGCCCTGAATTTTTTGGGGGGAGGAGGGGGCGGGTTGTGTTGATGACAATTTCATTAGGTATGTGCTTTTGGAACTCAAGATGGCTAATGAATATATAAAAAAGCCCTCCCGCATCTACTTATTTACTACTTTAAAAAAAATTGCCACCCTCCTCCATCTATTTAGGAGAAATTTGGCCCAAGAAACGTAATGATAATTTTATGTCACCTAACCCATGCAAATTTGAATTATCAATGTTTTTTTCTGTATTTCAACAGTGAAGTGGTCAAAGGAAGATACAGCAGATTTGAAATCTCATTTTAGAAAGTACATATTTACTCAGAAAGACAATAACACAGGGAATCTACCATGTAAGTAACAATTTATTTAGCTCATGAACTGTAAATTAAAGGTGATCATTTGAATTGTTACTTCAAGCGAGCCTGGCTAATGACATGTAGTTGTGGCTGTTAGCCTTCCTGTCTGTTGACTATTTTGTCACAAGACCACTAACTGCATGAGAATAGACTTAAGTTAAAGTTTTTATTTCAATGTGATTCCTGCAGAATATGATTGTAGCGACATGCCGAAAAATACATAACCTGTATTAGATGTTAAATATTTATCATATAATATTTTATATTATAATTTGAATTTTACATTATAAAGTAATTAAGAATGGCAAAATTTTGAGACCTTTTGTAATAAATATCCCCCATCATAAATGTTGAAATATTCAGAAATTAATGACTTCTTGTATAGTATGAAATTATGAAAAATAATTACAACAAACAGCTAACAACCTTGAAAATCCATTTTAAAAATACATATTCGAAGCGAAGCAGACACAGTCGATGTTGAAATTAAATACAAAGTGGGTAAACTAATACTCTTTATTTTATCTCGTATAATTTTGCCAAGTCAATTAAGTGTTCGCTGCTAGAAGTATTCCCTGTTTTATACACAATATCATTAAAGTCTTCTGTACCCTGAACCTCAAACCAAACTTTAATATTTAACAGCCCAGACACGATAACACTGGATTGTTATAATACAAAAAAAAAACTGCCGATAAAATGTACAGCACGATACTTGACATATTTTACAAAACTTTTTTGTTTGTAAGAAATGATAAAAGTAATGATACAAGTAATACATGATATTATTACTGACTACATACTGGCCTCATTTATTGAGAACATACACCGAATCCAGTCATTAAAAAAATTGGAAAGTAAAAATCAAAATCAATTCTCTCAAAAATATGACGACCAGAGGCTACTAAAATGTAAACTTGATCTGTTGTTTGACATTTTGAAGCAAGTTAATATAATTATTCTTCAAACCCATAATGAAAAAAATTGTGAAAAACTGAAGTGGGATAGACAGATGGAGAAAAAATCTGTAGTTCCCTTCAGTGAAGTCGGTTGGGGAATTTGTTACCTAATTTAGGATTATTTCATTGAGATTGATTAAAATATTAATGTTTAAAATGATGACTTTATGCCTATTTATGTGGTGTTCATGAACATGTTTTTAAAAATATAATCAATGACAAATCATTCAATCCTCTTATTTTTTACAGGTAAGAAAGAAATTGAGGACTTCCTGAAGACAAATAATATATCATCATTAGATGGTCTTCATATGAAGACAACAATTTCCAAAGCCAGAACAAAGATTTTTAATGAGAGAAAAACGGCGAGGCTAAGAACTTCCAAAAAACTCGCAGAGTTGGAGTTGGTGGCTATATGAACAATTTAGAAATGAACATGACTTGTGAATATGCATATGAATAGTATGTAGTTTTCTAGTCAGATATTAGCAATTAGTACATCTCATGGGGGAGTGGTCACGATTTTGGTCAGATTTTTATTTTTGTATTTTTTATTGTTTATAATGCATTAGTATAATGCATTTCTAATGACCAACCACAATTTGAGTGTTAGTTGTAGTGTTATTAGCCAGATGCAGAGCTTCAATTCTTTGTTTTGTAAGAAGGCTTGTGTCTTATTTTTTTAACTTACATTGGTTCAATACACCGGTAAAAGTTCTTTTTCAAGCTGATTTTTTTTTATCTGCTTATTTGTTTTGTACATCAATAAACAGCTCCTTGTATTTGTCAAATTCATTTCATGTCTTAACCTGGAATTTCAAAATGTGAACAAACACATGGCACAAGTCTTGTTTACATTACTTATGTTACCCTTGTGTCAACTTTTTGTTAAATGACGACTGTTTATTTTTAGCTTAAATTTTCAAACAAATTTTTGTCAAAAATTTTTCGGCACCTATTAATAGCAGAGGCTTAAAATTTTAACCTCTTTGTGTAGGCATTGCCATATGATGGGATCCATTTAAAAAAAAAATGATGTCAACTCCCTGTGAAATATCGACTGCATATTTTGTATATTCAGATCAGAGCAGGGGTATCACTTTTGAGTATTGGCTCACAGATATCTTGTTTGTTTGTAATGAATTGACCTTTAGAATTTTGTTTCTTTTAAAAAAAAATTGATATTTGTTGTTACCAAGAATAATTGCAGATGTAACCTGTACATCCCTATAGAAAAGATCTGTGTTGCAAAATGTTACATATTGCAAATAACTTGATGCCTTTTATGTTAAAGGGGCATGGTCACGATTTGGCTCAAAATTAATTTTTCTCTTTTTAATGTTTACAATTACTTAAATAGGCATTTCTAATAATCAACCAAAAGTTTGAGTGTCAGTCGTGAAGTCATAAGCGAGATATAGAGCTCACAATTTTGATTATGTAACCAAAGCTGAGGTCATGATTTTGATTACCGGTACATTTTAAATGTTGAGGAAAAATGTCAGGTTTAGACCAAAAATGAATGTTACAAACGCTAGGAACTGTTTCTTTAAGTTAAAAACGAATTAGTAATTAGAAAACTCAGCTAGAAAAAGAACCTTTGCCGGTATATTGAACTTATGTAAACAAAAACATGGCATGAGCCTTATTTCCATTATATTTTATTGAAAATGACAGTTTGAAACATGAGTTTTCATAGTGTTCATAGCCCCACCACACCGAATCAAACAAAGCTGTTTTTATGAAGCATCAATAAAAATATTTATATCTTGAATTTCATAATCCTGTAGGCACCTTGCATGTACAAGATCTTGATCTTAAAGAAGCTTTGTTTAATTTTCTTTTAAAGTAAGTTATGATAATGTCGTGTGTTGGAAAAGGTGCATATATAGAATAAATTTAAACAAAAACATTGAATTATTGTGAAATTGTCTACTGAAGAATTGAATGAAATAACTCTGATTAAAAGGACATTGATTTAAGTAATGATGTAAACTTATGTATTAGATTACTAGTTTGATGAAACAACTCATCAATTTTCTGAATTTGATCCTATGAAATATTGAAAAAAAGTTAAAGTATTAAATATTAATGATGCACTGAAGATGAATTACATTTTTGTTCTGAACTTGCTTTTAAGAATTTAAGTCTTAATTTGTTCAATGAGTAAATAAATTAGATTGTAATGATATTTGGATTACATTTATATATACTGTGGTTTCATCAATATTCGTTGAATACCAATTTTCGTGGATTTCGTTGTTAAGTTTATCCATGAAATTAAAAGTACATTGAAGTGCAATTTCTACTAATAATTGTTATTGACAGGGTCATTGGCCACGAATTTACGTATCCTTGAAACTGTGATTTTCACTTTATCCACGAAAATTGATATCCTTGAATATTAATGAAACCACAGTAGTAGATTATGCAATAATGAATTACTTTTATGATCATTTGATTCTTAACTTTAAATGGATGTTTAATTTAAAACTTGATTGTCTTCTGAACATCATATTATTTAGTTTTAACACAGTCTTGCTCAACTAAAAGTGCAAAGTGTTGAAAAAAAAGTTTGGTTAAGAATCACTTTTAACTGACAGACTGCATTATATTTGCTGAGTTAAAAATTCAGCCTTGAGCTATGATTGAATGTAGACTGGTCATTCAAGGGAGAAATGAAAGACATTGACTAAAATGCTCCACATTGTTGTAATTCTCTTTGACTTTTGCTCAAGAATTTTTGAAAACAGTACAATTGATGTTTTAATTTTTATGTTGTTTTTAAAGAAATGAATAATAAGATGGAACAAATTGAATTTTTCCTATGAAATTGTTTGAATATGTAATAAAAGAATTTTAGAAAGCCCAATTTTGTTTTTCTGGTATTTTTTTAAAGTTCCCAATA
This sequence comes from Magallana angulata, assembly GCF_025612915.1. Taxonomy (NCBI): domain Eukaryota; kingdom Metazoa; phylum Mollusca; class Bivalvia; order Ostreida; family Ostreidae; genus Magallana; species Magallana angulata. Next base: position 20,316,547 of record NC_069119.1, read on the forward strand.
GTTGTATTTTGAGATGCAGATAATGAAAGATTATTTCATCATTTTATTTCTAGTGTTTTTGATTCATTAATTTGGAACTTTGATATTGTTTGAGACACTTATGTAGGCACTGAAATATTTCATACATTTGTGTAGTTATTTTTTATTTGTCACTCGCTTCTCAAAGTCAGAAAATACCTACACCTTTTCACCTTTTGACATGCCTTTAACTGAAGTTTAACCTCTGTAATATTAGAGATTAAAAAATATATAATAAAAAGTAGGAATCATCGCAAATTTAGAAATTAAAGAACTAAAGAACTGATAAGAAAAGAAGTTTATTTATTGTAAGAATAACTTGATGATATTATAAATTTAACCTAATGGCGGGCCTTCAGCCATGTAAGGAATGTTTCACTAAGCTATTTAAAATTATCTCATTATAAATACAAAAAGAACACAATGTAACACTTTAAATGAGATACATTAAAATATTGGGCACCTTAAGTTGGAATATATCAATATACATCTGGTCTACTTAAAGTGCCCATTGTAAATAAATATACAAATGTCCCCGTAAACAGTGCGACATGGTTTCTAAATTTTAAGGGGACACGAAAATTGTATATTTTTTATCTTTACGAGTTTTATGATTTCCTATCGAAAATTGGCCTTTGGTAACCATACAATTAATTTTCATGTAACTCATATAGTGTTGAGAGTAACATATCAAATTATACGAAATGTCCCCTTAAGGTTCAAAAAAATATATAGTCACCCTAAGGTTGAAAGCAGATATATATATATATATATATATATATATATATATAGTCTAATATATTGTAGATAGAGGATGGGCATTCAATTCAAAGCCTTTATTAATACTGTCAGCCTAACTGTGTACAAACTTGTGGAAAAGAAAAAAAGACGCATTATACATTTAGAAAACTCCTGTGAAAATAAGAAGTTTGTAAAACATTAGGCTGCAACCTAAATATAAAAAATGTATGAAAAGTTTAAGGTGTTTCCTATAGCAAGTGACAGCTATTACCTGAGTGACCCATGTTTGATCTCGCATATGGAATAAATTATTTCAAACAGTCACGTGGGTTCTTTCCAGGCAGTCTTGTCAAATATGCTCACTGTAAAACACTGACACGTTTTACATAGCCTTCTATAGACTATGTTTGGTCAGGAATGTTTGTTTGATCACTATGGTAAAATTCAACTTCAAAACTTTATTCGATTTTTTTCCAGACGTAAAAAAATGCATCAAGTATAATTCAGCAAACGCGCTAATCGATCCACCAACTAATAGTGTTGATTTAATTAAATGTCTCCTCCCTTTGATTTAAATAGACACAATTCAAGTAGGTTCGGTACAATTGTTCCGGATTAATATTATCTATAGGCGTTGAAAAATCATCAATTGTTTAAATTCTATGCTAATTTTGGTAAATTTAGCGTGCATGTAAATCAGCAGTAACCACTAGTTCTTAAATATTATGAGAAAAAAGCAATTTGTTGATATTTTCTACATAAAAACGGCTTTGAAAAGGGCCAATTCTCTATTGCTAAGTGTACTTATTCTCTAAATTAAGCAATCGATTTTCTTGATTTATTCATTGTTCCGATGGTTCTTAATGCAAATAAATACGATTTACAATTATCGTAGGTGATAATTAGTTGATTTATTGTACAACATATTTTTAGTTTCCTTCCCCTTTAAAACAATGAATTAATACATCATGATATAAACTGGTATGCAATACAAATTAAACTTACTACATATATTTCATATTATTCCAATTATTGGTTTGTCATTACAAAAGAAACAAGAAACAAATTTAAACGTTGAAACTCGGTTTATTTTCTGTTAAGTTTAAGATGCTTATTGAATGATCATAGTTACCGTGGGAGGATATAAGGAGGTAGATCAGCTGTCCAGTGTGAGTGCTATAGACTGACCGCCCTTCACTATCCGTCATACGAAGATCAGGATACTGGTAGTAGCCAGCACGATGTTGTTTTTGATGTCGATATGATAAGGTTGGTAGCACATGATTGGAGCTGACAAAATCATGTCCCAATTATAAGATACAAATTTTATGAAGATTTTTTAAAATAAAAAACAATTAAAATTTTTTTTTATTTGGTAAATTTTTATATACTTTATTTTATACCAAATCGTGTGTGTGTGTGTGTGTGTGTGTGTGTGTGTGTGTGTGTGTGTGAGACATCAGATATTATGTTCAAAGATTTATAATTAATATCACCAATATACATGTCCTTTTTACTGACTTCTTGTGTTCAAATGCAGGAAGGGATTTGTGATTATTTAATAAATGTCCTTTAAAAAAATATGTTCAGAACACACAAATATATATTGTGCTGTGTCTGAATTTAGAATTTACAATATTGTGGTACATTTTTAGCAATTTCAATCATGAATTTGAAAAAAAGAAATTCTTTTAAGCATAAGTCGCATAAAACAACTTTTAAATTAAGGTGGGGCAAGTCTTTGAAATAATAAGAATTAATTGTAAATGCACTTCCCTTACCAAAATATTGACCTTCTGGCAACACATTCTGGCATTATTGCAGCAATACTGCAGCAACATTCTGGCAACACATTGCGGCAATGTTGCTGCAGTAGCGTTTTTCGTATGCAAATGAGATTGCGGCAATATTGCCAGAAAGATGTTGCAGCAACAACACCTTTCTGGCAATACATTGCGGCAATGTTGCTGCAGTAGCGTTTTTCGTATGCAAATGAGATTGCGGCAATATTGCCAGAAAGATGTTGCCGCAAAAGTTTTGCTGCAACACATTGTTGCGACAACACCTTTCTGGCAATACATTTGCATTAGAAAAATGACATTGCAGAAATATTTGTTCAATGCATTTTCTGTGCTCTGGCATCAATGGTACAATATATGCAATATTTATAAATAATAAATGTATACAGTAAATCAGTCATGTATATTATATTAATCTACAACCAAAATGAAAAAAAAATCTTTAATTGCCATTACAGTTTTATTTTTTTTAAAGATGCAAAAAGGTTACAACAAGGCTAACATTTTGCATTACATTAAATTTGGACTTTTCAAAAATAAAAAATAAAAAAAAGTTTGTGATTACACAATATTAAAGAAGTAAAAAAATTATTTTATTCAATGTGACATGCACAAAATAAGTATTGAATTAAAAATATAATGTATAATATTAGAGACCTGAAACTGGAATTTCAACATGCTTATAAAGGACACCAGTTAAAATTTATAATCTTTAATTTAACACATTTTATAAATACAATAAACACAAATATGATGAACAAATCATGATGAAACTTGACTTAAAGTACTCAGCTAATCAGTGACAATTTGGTGCTGCAGAATAACATGTATTGCAGTTTGATTGACACAACGCGCACAGACGGATTGACACAACGCGCACAGACAGATATGGACAAAAGTTCACTGTTTACCGTAAGCAAAGCTCAAACCATATTGTTTACAAGTCCTGCACAACCACTTGCTGTATTACGATTGATCAAGGCATTCGTCCTAGGCATTCCAAATGTCCTTTTTTTGACAGTCTCGTGGGCATTCTGATTTCACACATAAACAATCACAAAAACAGGTATCAGAATATCACAACAATATCCACATTGGAATTCAGCACTGTTGAGTATATGTTCCTCTCCATAATCTTAAACAAATTAAGCCATCATTCTTTTTTGGTTGCCAGTTCCACCATTCATTTAATCAGTAAGGTGACAGCTTTTTTCATGGTTTTCTTCAGGTCTGTGTAACACAGGGCAGACCTACTGGGAAGATAAATGGATTTCATACATAAGCACATTGGCAATTGTTTTCATATTTTAAGCAAATCCCCTTCAAATTTTTTTAAATTACATTATAAAATTACCAAAAATATGCCTTGGACCCCTTCCCCTGGCAAACTCAAATAACCGTCGGACCCCCCCCCCCCCCCCCCCCCGAATAAAATTCTAGATCCGCGCATGCTTCTCAAATAGTGTTGAACCCATTGGTAATGGTATAATGGTAGATCGCAGTCTTTCAGTTTATTTTCTTATAACAAACATGTTTAAACTGCCATTCAATGAATATATTTTTATTGCTAAACTTACTTTTTCAAAAACGTGCTCATGCAGATGGTGCAGGGGATGTCAACACTCGATTCGTTCACTCAGATTCGTCCTCAGTTCAGCCGTTGATTTTTTTTTTTACAGATAAACACTCCGTTAACAGTGGTTTTTTTTTAACCTTGTTTACAGATAATTCCCGTATTTCATTCATTTCACCATCTCCAGTGATGGCAGGAGGCTCGATGGCAGACAACATGGCAGCTTCGAATGTGAAAATTGGCGGCTAGCGATTTGATCGATCAATCAGCGCGCGCATAACTTAACATTGAAACGAAAGTAAAAGTGGAAACAAACAGCATACGAAAATTCTTAATTCAGCATGCATCGAGCAGTTTAGATACTCAAATCTAAGTAGACTGATATTTAAACTTAATAAAAAAGAACATACCGTTACAAAAGAACAGACATTTAGGTATTCACGTAAAACATGAGTTGGGGGGGGGGGGGGGTGATTCAAACTGTCTTTTATAGTGAAACATCGTAATTAACCATGCATGACAGTTATATGCCATTGAAGAGAATATCACTGGATTTTTTTTAATTGAGACTTTCTTAGAATAAGACTTTAATCATAAAATATTTATTAGATTTAATTTTTTCGACTTATTAATTTTTTTTTTTTTGGGGGGGGGGGGGGGGCATGTATACAAAAGCAATTCATGCAATTATATACCAGTTTTAGACTTGTGCTGAATGTGTAAAATTTCATAAGTCTAAATTTTGCTAAAGCTTTTGCAAGCTCGGTAAGCATAATAAATCAGAGGAAAAAGACAAGTTTGTGGTAAACTTCTGGCAAATTTTGAAGTGTTATAACTGAAATTATATCTAAATAATTGACAATATTTAACCCCCCTCCACTGCTCGGCTTCTCCTTAAATTTTAATTAAAGCAGAAATCAAATATGATGCCTAGCAGTATTGCCAGATCGAATAATATATATTATGTATAAATTAGTTCATGATTTAAATTATCAAATACATGTAGATGTTACCAGAAAATTATTTCTGGCAGTATGATACTGAGTGTAGCCAGAATATTACCAGAAGTCGTTGCAGCTAGTGGCAATATTCTAGGTGCATGTTAATATAATTTTTTACAGAAATAACTCTAATAGTATTGCCAGAATGTTGCCAGAAGTTATTGCCGCTAGCGGCAACACTCCAGCAGTATTGCCAAAATGTTACCAGAAGTTGTTGCAGCTAGCGGCAACATTTCACTAGTCTTAAAATCTGGTTTCTGGTAACAAAAATGTGTTGCTGCAATATTGCCGCAATATTGCGGCATTGTTGCAGCAATAATTTTACTTTGGTAAGGGTTAACCTTGTGTCTATGTTGACAACACCCGTCACTCGATACATCTTTCCACCCGAATGCAGGCTGTCACAGATCAAGCGGAACTCATGATGATCTCTCCCTCCCACAATCCCAGAGTGAGTTCCGTGAGATACGGAGATGTCGACTTCACCATAGTAATCAGTGGTGGAGGTGTAGTACCATTGAGTAGTTGTGTAATACCGATAAGTGGTCCTATAATACCCATCAGTTGGGTAGCCATGCTGGTATCCCCAGTAGTTATAAGTCTACAAAACAATAATCAAAGTACTGAAGAACTAACGGGAGTTGATTTTGTCGATGTTTATTTATTTTCAAATCAGTGATATGTTATTTTGCATGACAAGTACATGTATACGTAGTTTCTAATTTGAATTACGCATATTTTTATAATATGAATTTTAAAACTTTTTCGACTAGAATGTCGAGAAACCTCCATATGAATCATGTTAAATAATATTTAAAGATAAAATTAATTCACTCAAACTATGTATCAGTGGTAGAAATATTTCTCGAAAATTGTATGGATCCAAGCAATATTGAACTCTAGTCTCGTTCAACCAAACGCTCGGCTGACACCGTAAATCTCCGACAAGGGTTTACGGAGACAGCCGAGCGTCGAGTTGAACGAGACTATATTGAACTCTGGCGTAGGAATACATACGACTACAAAAAATATTTAAATTGTTCGTACCATTTAAAATCTGACTATCTTAAAGGTATTTGTAAATAAGTTTCCTTGAAAAACAATGCTTCAGCATACATTACATCGAATTCATCAATTATTTTCAAGAACTAAGTCTTGTCAGGAGCAATGATTTGTGCTGAGGTCCAAACACTGTTTCACTTTCGGTTTGTCCGAGTGACTGCATAGGAGAGTTGATTAAAAATCAACTCCCAAAAAGGAACTACGTACATGATTGAGAGTCATTGTAATGTACATGAGTTTATGTTTGCAATAAAGTGTTAGATATAGCTTGTGCCATTTTTATAGGAAAGTTCCTTTTTGAAATAATTGTGAAATTGTTTCAGATACAACTGAAAGACAATTTGATTAAACTTGACTTTCATAATTTAAGTTTATTTCAATCTTCTCATTATAAAGAGAAAACGGTTTCTAAAGGGTGTGTGCGGCCATCTTGTACATTAGTGGATAAGAATAACCTTATAACCATTAGGCCAGGAGGGCTGAAACTTGTGTGGTAGCATCCTCAGGTAGTGTAGACTCAAAATTGTAAAAGTCATGACCCCGGGGGTAGGGTGGGGCCACAATGGGAGGTCGAAATTTTCCATTGTAACATAGGAATATAAAGAATAAATCTTTTTAAAAAATCTTTTTCTCAGGACTAATCAGCCAGGAATGCTGAAATTTGTGTGGAAGCATCCTCAGGTAGTGTAGATTCAAAGTTGTGAAAACCATGCCCCCTGAGGTAGGGGCCACAAAGGGAGGGGGATGTCGAAGTTTTACATAGGAATATATAAAGAAAATCATTACAAATCTTCTTCTTAGAAAGTAATTAGCCAGAAATGCTGAAAATTGAAACTTGTGTGGAAGTATTCTCATTTTTTGTAGATTCAAAGTTGTGAAAACCATAAGCCCTAGGGGTTGGGTGGTGCCACACTGTGTGTGTGTGTGGGGGGATGTCGAAGTTTTACATAGCAATTTATAGAGTCAATCTTTAAAAATCTTCTTCTCAAAAACTCATCAGCCATGAATGCTGACACTTGTGTGGAAGCTTCCTCAGGTACTGTTGATTGAAAGTTGTGGGAATCTGGATCCCCGGGGGTAGGGTGGGGCCACAAAGGAGGGGGTCGAAGTTTTACATAGGAGTATATAGAATAAATCTTTAAAATTTTTCTTCTCAGAAACTAATCAGTCAGAAAAGCTGAAACTTGTGTGGAAGCATCCTTAGGTAGTGTAGACTCAAAATTGTGAACATCATGACTCACAGGAGTAGGGGGGGGGGCATAATGGGGGGGGGGGGGGGTCAAACTTTTACATAGGAATATATAGAGTAAATCTTTAAAAATCTTCTCAGAAACTAATCATCCAGATGATTCTTTAAAATTGTTTTAACTTTGGGTCCTAGATATTTATTGGGCCTCACAAGGGGTTCAGAGTTTGATGTAGGTTTATATCCTGTATATAAGCAATTGTTAAGGATCTTTTTGAGAACTACAATACCCAACATATGATGTGACTATACAATCCTCCTGTTAGAAATTGGACTAATGATTATAAACATAAGAATGTCCAGGAAAAAATGGAATTTTGTTTATACAGGATCTACATGTCAATTGAACATTGTCCAGATAGTTTGTATTACAACTCCATTAAGCTGAGTTTATCATACCTATTGTTCCTTAGGTGAGCATGTGGCCGATGGCCTCTTGTATTTATGAAGTTTTTAGATTGCCAATCCAAGATTATATCTGCCTGTGATGCATGGTAAACTCGTCCTGGTTGCAGAGGATAATTGTTTTTTTGGTCGATGAAATGTGAAGCAGATTGTGCTTATATTTGTGATCTAATTTTTCAGTGAATTTTTCAATTTTCTAAAATTGGTTTGCATGCAGGGGACACATGATCCTGACTCTTGAAAATTTCTAAACATTTTAAAATAAAGCAAGTACAACTTACATATAGCACTATATAGAATAGTCAGGGAAGATCTAAAATTTTCTGAACAATTATCTTTTCACATTTTCACCATGCTTCAATCCCAAGCAACTGCCTTAAACTAACATAGGATGTGTTAAGCTTAATGTCTACCTTTGCAAAATATCACCAATGAATTGGGAGTCAATCACCTTCTTTACGAGTGATATTTTGTGTTCGGAACCCACCCTTTTATTCAAGCACAAAACCGAAAGTGAACATTTTAATCACGATTTCACATTTTCATTCAATATCTCATGAAAAGTGCTACCATCACCAAAGTGTCATATATCAATGAACACCTCTATTAACAAAATGATCCAAATGTACCAAACATCAGGTTCTTCCTTTATATCAAAATTGTAATGGATCTTTCCCGTGAAACTATCCCCAACCACCTTTGTCAACCTGCGTTCTTGATAACCCCGTGAAAGAAAGTTTTATCCCATTTTTCCACCAGAGGTCATGCTAGGCAAGAGTTTATCCATCAAAACTAATTAAACTGTCTTCATTTACAAGTGTAGATTTTTCAGTCAATGTTCTTATCACTTAGTGAGCCGTAGCGTATTTTGCAGTGATATACTCATATCACTTGTAAGTAATTATCAATAACTTTGATGCAATATTTCAAAAAATTCTTAATCAAGAATGCAGATCTAAATACCTTGCATCCATTAGGAATGTTATATTCCCCTGGAGCAGTTAGGTAGATCGTGCAAGGGGTACTGATCACAGACACCGTATACTCATTTGGGACCCCTCGTACTTCAATGCTGCCGTCTGTGGAACAATCTAGGGAGAAATCATAAGGGATCAGATTTTTCTTCGTATACCTAGTAAAAAATGGTATTTAGGAATGATGCAAAGTATCCTCAAACGATTTTCATATGAATAACTTATATTTTACCATAACTCAAGAGACTCCGTAGCTGATCTTCTGTATATTGTTGACTGAAGCCTACGCATATTAACTAAAAAAAACATGTAAATTTTAATATGATTTTATCGGAAATCTCAACTTGGTGGAAAATAATTCTAAGAAACCATTTCTAAAGAATACATTTTAACAACTATATATAAATTATTATGATGCCACAATTAACTTTATATTTTTGCACGCTTTTAAGATATTCAGATTGCTTTAATTGCATTTTTATACAATGAACATATAAATTAACACACAGAAAAACATTCATGTGCATAAAAAATCAATGTAGCATACAAATGCAGAATTCATGAAATAATGCTTTCAATATAATAATAACATTTCAATTTCTTACCAAAATCACTGAACTACTGAGCAACATTTTCTTTAAACGTTCTATGCAAACTCATATCATGCCTTCTTATACTTATCTAAAATGCTTTATAAATTGATACCACAAAAATACATAGAAATGCAATAATGTTGTTGTAAATTTATGAGGAGAATATAAACTTTGTACATGGCTATCAGTAATACACAGTGCACAATCCTGGATTGTTTTGCAACTTTACACTTGTCTTCCTCCTTGAGAATATGCAAAGTTATATTGTTTGTCTTCTCAGCACCCACATGTCTTTTTATTTACTTTTGCAATGATAAAGAGGGCTATTTTGCGACACGTATCAACGTGCACATGTTTTCAAATTGTTTTCATTTTAGATATTAGAGGGAACAGTAATGGCCTTTTTTTGGAAAAACTAAACAAGGCCCTTTTACAATAACTACAAAAACTGTTTAAAAAAGTCCCGTTAGCAAACTGAGATAAGTTTTTAAGACATTAATTTTTGATTCTGATAAATTGTGTAACTCTTAGAAACATAGGTAGTCACAGATTAAAAAGCTCAACGAGACAAGGCATCACCTTTATGAGGCATCACCTGTATGAGACTGCCTTTATCCTTTTATATGAAAATCATATTTTATGATCTTTGATATTCATGAATATTGTTTTGACACAATATCGTATATCATCTGTTTAAAAATTGTATGATAATCATATGTTCATTTCATACCGTATTATAAGTCAGATACAATGTTTATCAATACAATAATATAAAAAACAATATTGCATCTTATCATACATACAATATATATCATATAATACAATAAAATGCTGTCATAAACAATGATTAGTTGATATTGCAACATATTTTATGACATTTTATTGTGTTATAAATAATTGAATTTTATCACATAATAGAATATCATTAAATATAATACATTATAGTATTATATGATACATTATTACGCCTCCTGGTAGTTTGTCGCTATATATTCAATACTCATCTATTTTCGCATAGTATACAATGGATTTATATAGCGTAAGCATACTATGCCGAAAGAGAGCACGGCAAATATTTACAACGAAAACTCTGCAAGCACCGACAGCGGGTGTCGAACTCTTGCCACTAAAAGCATTATGTCTTGATGTCCAACGCGTTACCATTACGCTACAGTAGCCGTTAGTGTTTTTGACGGTATTTATATATATAAAACATAGAAACATACGATTAACATCAAGCAATTAAAAGTATTAATCTTTCCAAAAACACCTCATTATTGACGATAATTCTATAAGTTAAATTGAACAAATGGATTAAACAATTTCGAAAGAAATTCTATGAGAATCACAAAAACGCTTTTTTAAATAACGCTTGATACAGAATGTCCAAGAACAAAATTCAATGAGATTTCGTCTGCTAAACATTTCGAGTTATCTCGGTAAGGTGAAACGTCTCTCGTTTCTTAAAAAGAACATAAAACTTTGTTAATTTTTTTTTATTGTACAACAACTTGTTGATTAAATAATCAATCAATTTGAAATCAATTGATTAATTTGAAAGAACAAACGCTAGCTTTTCCGGTGATAAGTTTTGGTACAAGACAATACTCAAACGTCATAGCTACTTATAGCAAAGCACGTCAGTATATACAACATTCGGCAAAATTTATCATACAATATTGTATTATGTAATTTTTTACTATATCACATTATGTTTTATTTGATATGATACAATGTTGTATCAAATTATATTGTATCATATGATACAATATCATATTATGTATCAATTATGATACAGTATCATACAATACAATATCATACTTTATTATACACTATAATATCATATGCAACAATATTATAATGTATTATATGATATGATATTTATATAATAGTGTTGTGTTGTGCATGTACTATGCCTAAATAGTAGTCAGGGTTTGATACATAGTGCACATGCCTCCGGCTCGTGCACCATGTACCAAACCCTAAAATCGAACCAATGTAAAAAAAAACAGGGCACGAGCCTTGTTTAGATGACGAAGAATTGTGAGCTCTGCATCTTGCTTAAATTTACTCATTGACTGGCACCCAAATTTCATTTGATCATTAGAAATGCATTCCTAAAGCATCGTAAATAATAAAAACAGAAAAATAAAATTTGACCAAAATCATGACCATGCCCCCTTTACTATTCTTTTCATGAATTCTCTGCATTGAAAAACACAATTTACTATAAAACGTAATTAGTATTAATTCAAAACATCAGCAAAATATGCAGATTTTTCGTGCAACATTCTGATATTACCTGCTGTGTCACACAGTTGCATGATAATGAAGATTAGTATATTTTCTTTTATCCCAAATATTCACAATATCTGAATTATAATTGTCTGTTGTTTTGATATCGGTACTAGCTAGAAACATGAAATAGTATAAATCTATTTGGGCAAAGGTCATGGAATAACAAGAATTAATATATTTTCTTTTATCCCAAGTATTCATATTTTGGGTTTCTTGAGTTACAGTTTAAACTCAACATTGAGGCAATGCAGATAATACACGATACATTTTCAAATTTATATGAGCATTGTCATTAATGCATGAAGCGAGATTTCACCGGACTAAACCTGAACCCGAAGACCTTAACTTTATTTATTTTACAACGATTGATAAGCAAGTTCAACAGCTTATATTAATATCTCTCGTTGGCACGAATGTTAGCGCGAGGGGGTCATTGGTGTGGGAAGAAGCCGGAGTACCTGGAGAGAACCCACGTGTCCAAGCGGACGAACGTCATACCCTATCACATACAACCACTGTCGATCACGGAGATCGAACTCGGATCGCAGCAGTGAAAAGCGAGTGCATTGTCCACTACACTACTTGGACACCGGACTAAATGAATACATGTTTAAAAAAATAATGACCTCCATAGAATAATGGCCCCCTAGCTATAGAATAATTGGATAATTTTGAAGAAAAAACACCCAGTGGTCAGTCTTCTTCATATTAAACAGTAAAAGAAACGACCCCCATAGAAAAATGACCACTGTCTTAATGGTTTAACCCATATCCAAGCCATTCAACTTTTGATTTACTTTACTTTAAATTTTTCTTAAGTTTTTTTAAACTTTACATTACATAGAGTTCTTAAGGAGGCTAAGTGGTCAACAGATTAACCATTTTAAGAACTGCCTTAAACTTTAAAATTAGATATTTTTGTTGATATACAAACATAAAGGTCAATATCTAGTAAATGATTCCAGACTGTCTATTTTTGGTGCTAGAACCATTATGACGTCATTATTGATTTGATTAATCTTTTCCCGTATTTTACGGCTTTAAAGAAATAATGTAGAAAATAAAACAATCTTTTGATATTCTATATTTATTCCCAGGAAAAGTTATCCTGGAACATGTATTCAATTTGACATCATTTTAAAGAGGAGTTCAAGAACTCGTTTTATGCCATTTTTGGAGAGACTGTAGGCAATCTAGATATATTTCATTAGTCAGAAATGGACAAAAATCCAAGATTTGTTACTTTTATCCTTGAGATTTCATAGAAAACGGTTGTTTTAAACATGATTTTTAATTGTGTCTGCCAAAAATTTAAGACCCGTTACACCCTATGAAACAAAGATATTGTTATGAAGCATCATTAAAAGAATTTCAGAAACAATAATACAAATTCGTGTACATTTTCATTGGAAATTTGCTTTATATAAAAAATAAAATAACAATTATACATATCAACTTAGTCTTTATAAATTTTGTTTTCGTGATGGCAAAAAGATATTTGATTCCGTGCAAAAAATCACATTATATTTCTTAGGAGTGTAAAGATGGAATGTTTTATCATTGGAATAATAAATGTCCTATGGACCCGATTTTACGATAGAATGCGTTCCATATATTGTCTTTGTAGCAAAGAAAATACGTGCACATTGGTTAAAAAGTGTTGGACTCTTTCATTATATGGAATAAATTTTAGAAGAAAGGTATTTACAGTCTCAAAAAGGATTATTATGATTAATTTGACTGTTATCGTCAATGCAACTTCAATTTTGTATTACATTACGGGTATATGGGAGGCATTCTAACTGTGGTGAGGGCCTTTCCCGAGACACAGTTAGATTGTTCTAGCCAAAGAAAGTGTTGTGAAATTAATAGCATTATTGTATGCTTATAGCTTTGTTAAGTAAATGTCAACAATACGATGTAGTAATTTCGTAAATGTCCGATATGCAATATCAACCCAAAGTCTAGTTAAAATATTTAAAATTCCTTCCTTTTACTTTTAATACGAACGATTTTATCATTGAATTAATTAAAACAATAATTAACATTTGTATAAAAAACCAAATATAATACTTATTACACAAAATCCCGAAACAACTTGTATTATATAATACATGTATTATATACACTTCTTGAATTGATCAAGTTAGTTTGATTGTAGTAAGGTAATACCTTAGAACTTAATATTAGAATTTATCATTCGAACTGATGACAAGACAAGAACAGTATAGACGGTAAAACTCGTTTACATGAAAAGACAGCATTACTTCTTTCCTGTCTTTTTAAAACTATAAACATTGCAACAAACTAATTTTAATATAAATAATTTAAGTTTTATGGACAAAAATTCATGTCGCCACAAATGTCTGAAATGGAGTTTTACTTATCTAAAAACTAATGTTATGTTAGCGTAAAAAAAAAAAAGAGACCATGTTTGCAGAATGAATGTCTTATCACTTATGCATGCACAAACAAATGGTAATTCGTTAATTATATCTATTCATTGAAACAGACTAATGCCAGCTGAAAACCACAACATTCAACAATAAATATTCTGGAAAACATCAGATAAATACTGGTGTGGAGCGTTTAGAAATTGACGTGTTCATATATAAAAATAGATTCTTTTTTTATTGATAATGATTTAAAAAAATCCTGTTTACAATTAAATATTCGCAATGTCTAGAAAAAAGATTGAGTTTGATTATTTATAGTTGTACCAATTACATATTTAATTTTTTGCGTTTTCTTTTATTAAGGTTAATTAATATTTAAAGTTAAAACAAATGAATACTACTACTAATTTACCAGAAGAAGTACATGATTTATATATCCAGCCGAAATTAAAGGATTTTTTCTTTCAATCCTTTTATTCTTCATTGAAATATTGTATTTTTCATTCTAATATCTTAGGATTTCAGAAGTAAACATTCGCCTTTTACTACTTCCTTAGTTCATGGAAAAGAAAACAGAAGAAGCTGAATAAACACTATTTTGTCGGAACTGAGTTTCTACGACAATTGTTTTCACCATTATCAAAATTTTTTCGCAAACATAAGCAAACGAACCAACTTCAAAAACCTACAAATAATAAATGAGTTAAATTACACATTAATACAAAAATACATTATACATTTATAAATACAAATGATTAAATAATTCCCATACACCTGTATCTATTTTAGGTTTTTTTTTTGTTATTTATTGAAGATTTTTAGTAATTCAGTTAAGACTATGATTATTACAAGTAGTTTTGATCAAAGATTATATTATGGTAATAAATACTAAGTTGTTAAATTTTATTTAAGACATAAATGAATCGAAAATGGGACGACCAATCAAAAAAAAGTCAGAATGCCGAATCATGCTCATAGAAATGTATACAAACTTAGATATACTGCAAATGTCAAATTTGAATTTTTAGACTGTTTATGTATACTTTAAAATAACATATTATTTTGACAACCGTAAATAATTTATCAGACAGTTTTACACTGACCTTTATTTTCAAAAACTACCTGTAACTTGTGACGCACGAAGATTTACACAAGATGACATTTTTGGAAAACCCATGTTTTCTTTACGCTTAGAGAAGTTAACAAGATATTTTTCCCCAGATCAAACTGCTGACATCGTTAATATGAAACAAGGGAAAGTCTCTCAAAGGGACAATTATTCATACATCGTTAGCCTTGACACTGCGATTACCAACCCCTATATATATGTATAAGTGTACTGTAGACGATACACTACAGTAAAGACCTACCTACCAGACAGTCAACATGTTCACTTTTTTAATCATTTGTACCGTAACCATCTCTTCTTTGGCTTATGGAAGTCTCTGTAAGTACTTTTAATTAGTATCATTTATAGATGAGTCTTTGAATAAAATTTTTCGGTTTTCAGCCTTTTTTACACCCCCCAAAATGATATTTAGAATGTATTATCGAAATTCCTGACAAGCAAACAACGTTCTTGTCTTGAAAATATAACTTCGTATAAATTTTATTTGTTTTGCTTTAATTTTAGATCAGCCTCAGATCCCTGAATATCTCAAATGCCCGTATGGCAAATACTTCAAAGACATAGGTAAACCTCCTACTTGCAATCCGTTCGGTCAGTCTTGTCCACCAGGTTTCTATTGTGGAGCAGGCCCTGCCGATCAACCTGGATTTTGTTGTAAATGTAAGTACTTTACTACGCTAAAATGTTAATTTCACTAAATGTTCATACAACGTAGGACAGTTTTTATCGATTTACTTAAAAATGTTTTATATTCATACCTGAAAGCATTGAATATAGTCAAATTTCACACCATATATTAAGTAACAGATATAATATCTGTCTACAAATATCTTTAATCAAAACCTTTTTTGATATCATCCTATACGCATGATTTTTTTGTTATATAAAACTTAACAGATCCCAACGTTCTATTCTATTCTATTTTTAAATCAATAGTAAATATCTTATCATTTTCGAGTTTTTTCTCGGGCTACCTTCTAAAGATTTTTTTTTTAAAACATCAAGTTCTGCTTGATGTTAACACATTATTTTCGCATAAGTATGACTTAACAAGCTTTGTCTAGATAGTCTTAATTGTATAGCTTCATTTATTAAATTCTTTTATAGCTGATAATCCATGTAAACTTGGAGAGCCTTACTCACGTAACGGTAACGCTCCTCACTGCCTGGGTAAATCTGCAATCAGTTGTCCTCGTGGTTACACCTGCATAGGAACTGCAACTTCTTCATCAGTTTGCTGTAAAGGTAAGACGTACTGTCAGTCAGTTATAAGTGACATCAAATTAATGACGACATAATGTCAAAGTTGTTTATATCTAAAAGCAGTAAAATACTAAGCACAAAGACACAAAAAATGGGAATAAATGCAAATTATAAAGAAACAAAGGAAAAAAAATTAAACCCACCCAAAAATACATATCCTGGAAATGCCCGAGTTAGATACACATGTACGATTCTTTGTGTTGTTCTCGGGCAATAAGATTGTAAATTTGAGGTTTTTTTTCAATATATAGAAATATCCTAATATTAACTGATTATCTCCTTTTTACAAATGAAAAAAAATAAATAATTCAAAATAAAAAAAAGAACAAAGGAAAAAGAGGATAATACACACAAAAAAACCCATATGTCTTCGAAGTTAGTAATACAATTCTCTATCACAAGGAACTGTTTTTACGAAAAGTGTCGCTGAAGAAATTGAATTTAAACAAAATATATTTTGTGAGAATTCTGGTCATGTTTGCTTTACAGGTTGCACATACAGGGGCGAGTCGTATTTTCCTACAGCCACATTTTATAACACGGAAGGAAAGAGATGTACATGTGGTGAGAATGGAAAAGTCAGGTGTACAAAACCAGTCAGTAAGTATAATATTGTTAGAATATTTTGTGTAAATAAATTAATTTTTCGTTAAAAGGAAACAGATCAAGACTGGCTTAATGGTGCTTTTAAAAAGACAAGTTCGTGTTAATTATGTCAAATTTGAAATGTCATCTTTCAAACAGACGATGAATTGTATTTTACAGCTTGTAGAGGGGCTAATGGCAAAGTATACAAAGTTGGACAATCATTCAAAGTTGACTGTAACACTTGTTCCTGCAGATCTGATGGTCAGATCGTTTGCACATTAATAGCTTGTCCAACAAAATGCAAATACTACGGTAAGGTGTATACAGAAGGAGACAGATTTCCAGCAAGGGACGGTTGTAACACATGTACTTGTGAAAACGACGGCAGGGTATCGTGTACAGAAATTGCCTGTGGATACGGCAAATAGGTATCGACAGACTTCATCAGAATAAAACTGTCCCCCCAATTGATGACTTTCAAGAATGTCCCCTTTGCATGTTAATTTGTGAGTGTGTTCGTATGTGAAATTTTGTTCTTCATAATTTATACTGATGTGTGTACAATAAATATGACAACAATTTCTCATGCCTTTATTTTTTTTTATTTGTTTTCAATATTATTCTTAGAAAGAAATTTTAGTGTATGCACATATACAGTAAAAAGAAAAAAACCTCCAAAAATATTTGTAATATCTTCTAAAAACTTCTATGTCTGGCAATATTTACATCTTTCAGTGTCTTTGCGTGTATCAACACTATGTATTGATTTTTTACTATACAATCCAGTAAACTCAACTGAGGTATAACTGTCTTGATATAGAAGAATCTACTAAAATTTAAAAGCTTCACTATTAGAAATTTTCTTTCTTTTAATTCTAATTTTTGATTTGAAGTTTACGGATGACGAAATCATCTACTGTAGAAGCAGAAATATTCGTTGAGGATTTAATTTCGTTATTTTCGTTGGCAGTAGAAATCAACGAAATTAAATCCATGACGAATTTTTAACCAAAGTAATAATGAATACAAAGATATTATGATTTGACGAAATTAAATGCCAACAAATTTTATTTGGTTTAAAAAACAACGAAATTTTGACCCAACGAAAATATGTGCTTCTAAAGTATTAAGTTTTAAAGTTGTTCTGATGGCTATTTGTATTTCAAACACCGTCCTAAACTCATGTCAAACTAACATGTATTAGTAGGACTTATAACAACAGTTGTTTTTTGACACTCTTTAATTTTTTTTATTGAAGCTTTAACACCCCTTGCTTCATATAACGTGCATATAACAAAATAACTGAACCAAAGAGCCATTATCTCTATGACACCATACAAAAAAAGATCAATATTTCTGAATCAGAGTCAGAATCTGTTTAAAATTACAGAAGATCTAACGTAGAATCTTCGATGTATGCATCTTACTAGTATTAAAGATCTCTACTAACACCTTTGTTACCTCGTCAACACTGTCATCATCATCACGTGCTACTGATGAGAAGCACGTTATTTTATCTCAGTATGACAACAATCATCAAAAAATGAGATTTATAAATATCGTGCACAATAGCTTGATTGTTGTTACACAACGTTGGCTTACAGTTTTGGACGCACTGACCATAAGTTGTTTGCACTATACATCAATCTGACCAGATTTTGATGTTTTTTTTCAATCATTGACAGCGTTTGCAATGTTCATCCCGAGCGATTTGTGCATTGTCTTGTTAATACATACGTCAATCAACACTGGGTACATTAATACATCGTGCTGCAAACGTGTAAACTTAGACAAGTTGTTTAAATTATTTTTTTTTAATTTGGTTTTTTAATATTAAATCAAATAATATATTAGATTGAATATTATTCCTGTAAACTTTGTAACATTACCCTTTTACACGTGTGGTACATTGTATATTGTATTCAAATATTTAAAACATATTAAAAAGTCGCCTGTCTTGCCGTCGAGACTGCATATTTCTACCTATCTTTCAAGTTGTTAGAACAATATACCAATCTTCACCTGCTGTGAAACAAACCTTGTCCATCACTTTTAGTTTGGCGGAAATTCGCCATGATCGTTCGGATTGTTCTGGGTTGCCGATATAAACTGGAACTAAAGACTAATTTCGATGAAAACATCAAGTACGTGGTGAAAATAAGCAATTCGTTGTTTTCAGGATTTTTAATTTTCTTTTCTTTTCTTTTCTTTTTTTTTTTTTTTTTTTTTAACAAAAATTTGATTTTAATCCTCTTATTCTATCTGGACTATTGCCCAGAAGACACATCGTAAAAAAAATGCGAAAATTTCATATTTTCTTTTCTAGATTTTAAAGTTTTTTTTATAAACGCGAAAACATAAAAGATTTGGTAAGTGTAATTGAATCTAAAATTGATCATTAAGGTATCCTTCCTGAGGAATTGGAAAAGATAGATATGCTTAAGTTTTGAAACAACAATCTGTAGCGGTCACAGAGGCCGCCATCATCAATTCCAACAATGTTTCTTTACCTTAACTGCGCCGTTACAAGGTAGAACAAATTAAGCCGGACCCTCTACACTTTGTCCGAAGTGTCTTCATTTTTTGAACGAATGGTTGCTTAAGACTTATGATTATGGAGAACCAAGCTATGAAATATGAAACATTTAACTGGGTCATATCATCTAAGATTTCAAGTTACATAGAATTAATAACATCATTAGTTCATTCAATGTGATTGAAGAATGCGCAGAGGAAGCAATCAAATGTCGGAAATTTATTTGTATAAAATGCCTCATGTGACATGCATTTTAAATGTTATCAAACTTATAATCTACACATTATCGAACTAAATATTTAGAAGGTACATATTTCACTTGAATAAGATTGATCATGATCAAAATACAGACTGTTTATACTTATAATAACAATAAACCTGTTTATGAACAACTAATATACAAATGTAATCTGATTCTGATTAAAAATCCTCTGACCTATACATTCAGATATAGGTACATAGAATATTATAATTTTTAAAAAATGATTTATACTTGTTATTAATAACTCTATATAGTGCAGAACAGCACAAACAATTTTTTTCTGAAATCGAGTTTGTAGAATCCAAATGCAAAGAAAATGTAAGATATGAATAATTAAATTGTACCATCAATTTTTTTTTATAACAAACATCAATCAATTTAAACAATTGAAAAGAAAAATATATAGATAAAAACATTATTTTCAACCAATGACGCACATAACAATATGCAACCTATTTTGGAAAACCCTTGTTTTGTTTACGTTCTGTGAATTGACAAGGTCTTTTCCCGGATCAAACTGCCGACAACACGAAAGCTTCGCCTGATTGGGTCGATTATTAAGGTGTTAAATTAACCTCAACCTCTTGCTTTTCCAATCACTATATAAGTGGATTGTTGACGGTATAAGACATTCAATACACAATCAGGTTCACCAGTCAACATGTTTGTATTCTTTATCATTTGTACGTTAACCTTTTCTGCCTCGGTTAATGGAATCCGTCGTAAGTACTTTTGTGTTTTTATGCTAATCATTGTACCATTGCTTTAGAATTGGCAATTTTTATTTGTTTTAACAAATAAAAAAAATTGAATTTGCTTCGTAATGTTTTTATTCGTAATCGTTTGGAATACATCGATCATAAGCTTTGACGTTTGATTTGTTTTCAAACTTTAAACAAAACTATAATTAAACTTTAATATAGATGTATTAGACGAAAATTAACTATATAAAAGTATGTTTTCTTTTCTTTCTTTTTTTTTTTTTTTTAGAATATCAGACTTCAATCCCCGATTATCTCAAATGCCCATATGGAAAATATTACAAACACATAGGTAAACCTCCCACCTGCAATCCGTTTGGTCAGTCTTGTCCACCAGGTTTCTATTGTGGAGCAGGCCCTGCCGATCAACCTGGATTTTGTTGCAAATGTAAGATATCATACGCTATTGTTCATTTCACTCAGTTTTCATACAACGTAAAACAATTATTTTTCACATTTTTAAAATTTAGTTTACATTCATACGTGTACTTAAAACCTATTGAATATTGTCAGCGCAACAGAAAAATTATATGAACTAGATACGATCTCGTTACGAGTAACGAGTAGGTCTTCCGTTTAATTTTTTAAACGATTCGATTGAAATATCAATGACATTTCAGAATTCTCCCTCAACCACCTGCTTTTAGATAATGTATACGATTGTCAATATCCTTTAAAATGCTTAACAAAGAGTTTTGCTTTTTAACATACAGCACATTAAAGATTTAATATTTTTATCCCCTAAAATCTCTAATTACGTCATCAATGGGTTTTACAAACAGATATTGCTGCTATCAACAACTTTGCTTCTATAATGCATTACAAAATCTTGATCATTTTTAAGGTATGAGTAATAGAGTTTAGGAGTCTATTGGCCCCTAATTTAAGGGGCCAGCCCCTTTTTCTTGATTTTATACGAAAGGTCTCATGAATACTAACATTTTTTGTTCTTACATCCATCTAAAATTGTTGATCACTTTTGAGATACAAATGATTGAATATTTTAGGGGCCAGCCCTCTAGATCCTTAATGGGGACAGAAATTCGTCTTTTGATAAGTGGAATCAATTTAAATCATTTTTTCCAACATTTTCTCTTCTATGATGTCTAACAAAATATGTATACTTCTCTAGTTATTTTTCGTCAAAGTTTAAGTACTTTGGCCCCTAAAAATCCCTAATTACGTAATAAATGGGCGTGGCAATGATTTTTTCAAATGGATATTGGTACGATCAACAACTTTGCTTCTATAATGCATTACCAAATCTTTATCGTTTTTAAGTTATTCGTAATAGAGTTTATGACTGTCTTGGCCCCTAATTTAAGGGGCCAGCCCCTATTTCTTGATTTTGTTGAAAAGAACTTTTGATTATCTACCACTTTTGTTATATATGTTTTAACAAAATATCAACTCATAAAAAGATACAGATCAAAACGTATGAAAAATTTGATTCAAAATTCGTACCCAATTTTCGAGCCTATGCGAGCTCATAGAAATGGCGCCACTGGCGCAAAAAAACTTCATTGTGCACAACTTCAACCTATAGTCTACCTATCCTGAAAATTTCATATTCCTATCTCTGATAGTCTCTGAGTTTATGTCTGCACAAAATTAGTCGTAAAAACTTACAAAATCGGCCGTAAATCGGAACCGGAAGTGCCGATTTCAAAATTTAAAAAAACCTCTAGAATTATGACCACTGGCAATCATCTGAGAAAAAATGGTCGAAATCGACCGAATAGTTTTCGAGAAATCGCGTGCACAAAATTTTGGGAAAAAAATAATAATAAGAAGAAACAGTACGAAAACTATAAGGTCTTCCGTTGGAAACGGAAGACCTTAATTAGAAATGGAAAATATTTGTGATCAAGTTTCTTTAATCAAAACCTTTTTAACATTTTCCTTTAGGCATGATTTTTTTTGTCTAATAAACCTAAAGGATCACAATGTATTATATCATCTTTCTTATCTAATATTGTTCTTAAGAAATTTTTTCAGACTTCAATATATTTATAACCGTCTAAAAATGCTTACTTTTCGAAAATTAGGATTTGTGTGCTATAATTACACAATATTTAAGGATAAGTATAAGAACGAGCTGGGTCAAGACAATCTTATTTGTATTACTCTATTCATTCTTTTATAGCTGATAATCCATGTAAACTCGGAGAGCCTTACTCACGTAACGGTAACGCCCCTCATTGCCTGGGTAAATCTGGAATCAGTTGTCCTCGTGGTTACACCTGTATAGGAACTAAAACCTCTTCATCAGTTTGCTGTAAAGGTAAGAGATACTGTCAGTCAGTTTTACATGACATCGAAATCAAGAAATAGAATATGTAAGTGTTTTTAAAAATAATTTTATATTTATGTGATAGCAGGCAGATACATCTTCTGGTAGGATAACTACCCCCCCCCCCACAAAAAAAAAAAAAAACAAAGAAAAATAAAGAAACGGAAATACTTAAATAAGACATATGATTTATTCCCTGTGCTGTTTTTGTGTAATGAAATTGTAACATTGATGATTGTTAGGTCTGAAATTATTATAATTTTTACTAATTGTTTTACTAATGCAAAATAAAAGAAAAAAAAACAACAACAAAAACAGAAAGAAAGAAAATATAATACTAGAAAATAATACACAACAAAATGTATGTCTTTATAGCTAGTTCGATATTTGATTTTCTATAACGTGGTTTTTTCACGACAATTGACGCGGACAAATTTAAATGTAATCAGAATGTAGCTTATGAGAATTATGGTCACATCTGCTCTGTAGGTTGCACCTACAGAGGCGAGTCGTATTTTCCCAAAGCCATATTTTATAACACGGAAGGAGAGAGATGTACATGTGGTGAGAATGGAAAAGTCAGGTGTACAAAACCAGTCAGTAAGTACATATTGTTAGTATATTTTGTGTAAATAAATTAATTTTTCGTTAAAATAAAACAGATCAAGACTGGCTTAATGGTGCTCTTAAAAAGTAAAGTACAAGTTCGTGTTAATTATGTCAAATTTGAAATGTCATCTTTCAAACAGACGATGTATTGTATTTTACAGCTTGTAAAGGGGCTAATGGCAAAGTATACAAAGTTGGAGAATCATTCAAAGTTGACTGTAACACTTGTTCCTGCAGATCCGATGGTCGGATCGTTTGTACGTTAATAGATTGTCGGAAAAAATGCAAATACTACGGCAAGGTGTATACAGAGGGAGACAGATTTCCAGCAAGGGACGGTTGTAACACATGTACATGTAAATATGACGGCAGTGTATCGTGTACAGAAATTGCCTGTGGATACGGCAAATAGGTCTCTACATATTTTCTCTCTCAAAACAAAACTGTTCCCCAATTGATGACTTTCAAGAATGTCCTCTTTGCATGTTAATTTGCGAGTGTGTTCGTATGTGAAATTTTGTTTTTCATAATTTATACTGATTGTGTGTACAATAAATATGACAACAATTTCTCATGCTTTTATTTTTGGTTTTTTGAATGACATTCTTTCCTTAATTACCAATATTCTTGATGGATTACGGTTTTTGTTTTAAATAAGCATAATTCATGTTAACCATTGATATATAAATAAAAGAAACTTGAGTGTATGCAGATACATATTAAAAAGAAAAAAGTCCAAAATATCTTGCAATATTTACACCTTCAGCGTCTTTGCGTGTAATATCATTTTGTATTGATTTTGTACTATACAATCCAATAAATTAAACTGACGTATAACTGTTTTAATATATAAGAATCTATTAAAAATTAAAAGCTAAACTACTAGAAATTGTTCTTCTTTTAATTTAAGTTTACGGTTGACGAAATCATCTTTTAAACTTTAAAGTTGATCTGATAGCTATTTGTATTTCAAAAGCCCGTCCTAAAATGCACTACAAAACTCATGTCAAACCAACATGTATTAGTAGGACTTATAACAAAACGTCTGTGTATTTGAATTGTTTTTTTACACTCTTAATTTTTGAAGCTTTAACATCTCTTGCTTCATATAACGTGTATAAAACACAATTACTGAACCCAAAAGCTAATCTATTCTTTACGACTCCACACAAAAAAGAGTAACATTTCTGAATCAGATTCAAAATCTGTTTAAAATCACAGAATATCAATCGTAGAATTTTCGGGGAATGCATCTTAATCGTCTAGAAGATCTCTCCTTCTCACATCTTTGTACCCTGGTCAACACTGTCATTATCACCACATGTCCTACTGATGAGAAGCATGTTATTTTATCTCAGTACGACGACCCCCTTTTAAACATCGTGTACAATAGCTTGATTGTTGTTACACAACGTAGGCTTACAGTTTTGGACGCACTGGCCATAAGATGTTTGCATTATACATCACATCAATATGACCAGATTTGGATGCTTTTTTTAGTCATTGACATCAATTTCAATGTTCATCCCTAGCTATTTGTGCATTGTTTTTTAATACTTACGTCAATAAACACTTGGTACATGAATACATCGTGCTGCAAACTCAAAACTTGTAAACTTATACAAGTTGTTTAAATTGTTGTTTTTTTTAAATTGGGTTTCTTTATATCAAATTAAATATATTAGATTGAGTATTATTCCTGTAAACTTTGTCATTTTACCCTTTCACAAGTGTGGTGCATTTTTTATTGTATTCAAATATTTAAAACAAAAAGTCGCCTGAGTGAACCATATCTTGAATGCAAACATTCTATGATGACTAGTCTTTAAATAAAGAAAAGCATCGTAAAATACGTATTAGATATATTATAACTCTGATAATAGAAAACATTTGACTGTCTTGCCGTCGAAACTACTTATGTCTACATATCTTTCAAAGTATTAGAACAATGTACCAATCTGCACTTGCTGTGAAACAAACCTTGTCCATCAATTTTAGTTTGGCTGATATTCGCCAAGATCGTTCGGATTGTTCCAGGCTGCCGATTGTATTTGGAACTAAAGACTAATATCGATTAAAAAGAATGAAGAACGTGATGAAAATTACCCATTTGTTTTTTTTAAGATTTTTTTTTTTTTTTTTACAGAAATTGGATTTTATCATTAATTTATTCATTAAAACATTAATTATTGCCTAGAAGACACATCGTTAATAAAATATCAAAAATTCATATTTTCTTTTCTGGATTTAAAAGTTATTCTATTTATAAAGGCGAACATTTGAAAGATTTGGTAAGTGTTATCGAACCTAAATATTGATCATTTAGGCATCCTTCCGTCAGAGTTGGAAAAAGCAGATACGCTTAATTTTAGAAAAAACAATCTGAAGCGGTCACAGAGACCACCATCATCATTTACAACAATGTTTCTGTGTTTACCTAACTACACCCATACAAGGGAGAACAAATTAAGTCGGACCCTCGACACCTGGGTCGAAGTGTTGCTTTCGGGACAAGACTTATTGTTATGGACAACCAAGCTATCTTTTTTACTCGGTTATATCATCTAATTTTTCGAGTTACATAAAATTAGTTACATTTTCTATTAAAAAAAGGAAAAAGGTTTGACTCAATTAAAATTTCTAATTCAATAGATTATTCAATATGATAGAAGATTGCGCAATGGAAGCAATCACATGTCGGAAATTAGTTTGCATTAAATGGCTCATGTGACATGCATTTTAAATACTACCAAACTTTTTTGTATAGTCTACACAGTATCGATCTGTATGTATCCAAAAATTTAGAAGATTTATCATATTCAAAATAAAGTCTATTTATACATATAATTACAATAAACCTGTTAATGAACAACTAATATATAATTGTAATCTGATTCATGTTTCTATGATATTAGGTAGACGAATATCAGGTTAGTTTATCATAATTTAACCAGAAATGAATTAAAAATTCTTTGACCTACGTATTCCAAAATAGGTACATGTACATCGATTATTGTAATTTTTCTTTTAATATTATGTTTTAAATAAGTTTATGTAATGCAGAAGAGTACAAACAAATTTTCTCATTAATCGAGTTTGTAAAAGCCAAAGAAAGATGTAGAATATGAATATTAAAATTGTACCATTAATTTTTGTAAATAGGTATATAGAAATAGATCTTATTATTTTCAATTCATGAACGCACATTATAATGTGCAACATATTCGGGAAAACCCTTGTTTTGTTTGACAATTGACAAGGTCTTTTCTCCAGATCAAACTGCCGACATCATGAACGCTTCGCCTGATTGGGCTCCTTATTCATACGTTGTTAACCTCTACCTTTTGTTTTCAAAACACTATATAAGTAAATTGTTGACGGTATAAGACATTCAATATACAATCAGGTGCACCAGTCAACATGTTTGTATTCTTTATCATTTGTACGTTAACCATTTCTGCCTCGGTTAATGGAATCCGTAGTAAGTACTTTTGTGATTTTATGTTAATCATTGTACCAATGCTTTAGAATTGGCAATTTTTATTTGGTTTAACAAATAAAGAATTCTAATTTGCTTCGTATGCTTTTTTCGTTATCGTTTGAAATACACAGATCATAAGGTTCGACATTTTGATTTGTGTTCAAACTTTAATCAAAACTATTATTAAACTTTGATATATATGTAGTAGACAAAAATTGACTACATAAAAGTATGTGTTTTCCCTTTTTTTTAGAATACCAGACTTCAGTCCCCGATTATCTCAAATGCCCATATGGAAAATATTTCTCAGACATAGGTAAACCTCCCACCTGCAATCCATTCGGTCAGTCTTGTCCACCAGGTTTCTATTGTGGAGCAGGCCCTGCCGATCAACCTGGATTTTGTTGTAAATGTAAGATATTATACTAAATTG